>NC_134184.1:18627505-18958755 GCF_964188355.1 Buteo buteo
AACACACAACTGAAAAGTTAGGCAGTTTGGAAACTCACTCAATTGTAAATGTTGTTTTTCTCAGTGTTCAGGCCTTGGTAGAAGAATGGAGCAAGAGCACTACAGTTTCCCCTCTGGGTGCCAGCAAACCATCTTAGGATTCATTCTGAATATTTCAAGCGAGATTTGTATCTATCTGGACAGCTGTAAGAGTTATTGCTTTTGCAAGATGGTAAAACAAACACTGATTCTGACCGAACTAGTGATACCAGAATGCAGATCTGTATCATGTTACACAGGGCTGACATAAAGTAAGTAATAACAACATGCCGGAGCCAAGACTTAAAGGCCAAATTTACATTCCATTTTATTTATATACATATATATTGTCTGCTTGGATAGGGGCATAGTGAAAGATATAATTACTCTGACTTCATGCAGAGACTAACATCCAACAGTTAAAATAAATACGCCTGTTTCTTCTGCAACCCCCAAAGCCATTTACCAGATGGGTAAAATAATATTACCCCATTTAACAAATGGAACAATCTCATGGTACAACGTAGAATTGTGCAACAAGCCCTTTTCAGCACTAAAGAAGTCAAGGATCATGCAGTTGAACATCATGCATAGTGCTCTATACCAAACAAAATGAGAATCTTCTAGCAAAAAAAAGTGTACAAATGCGGATTTAAGGTTGTATCTTTTCACAAAACACTTGAATTACTCAGAAGGTCACAAAAACAGTAATAATGTGTATTGTTCATATCAAGAGAAGTTCTCAGTACAGATTATCTGTATGAAGGATCTGGTGAGTGTTAACACGTGTATTCACTTCAGTACTAACCTTGTGTAGGAACTTGCCAAGAATATGGTCATACTTTGTGCATGAAACTCCTGGGAGGTTAGAACATCGTTTTTACCACAACTGTAGCCATGTCTTAATGCAATATAAACATGCATAGCATTGTTGTAGGCACTGTTTCTAACTTGATACTTGTTCAGATCAGTTCTAAGAAAGAGCTAGAACAAAGTTTTAATTTTGATGGTTGGGGTTTTTTTTTTCTCTTTTACAGTTTTTTCTGTGGAGTTATTTAAATTTCTTCAGTATTTATTTGTTTGCTTGTGTGATGGTGCATTTAGACAGGAGGTCAAAGCAAAAATGGCATCAAACTTTTAGGAATTAATTAGGAATTCAGGGTCTAGGGTTGAACTTATTTGAGTAGACGTAGATTACAGTTTTTTCTCACCTCTTCCTCTGTTTAACACTGATGCAATTGTTGTGCACCCTTATGACTAAACTTAATTGCTCACTGCTGAGATGGACCATACTTTCTTATTGCACAATTTTAATTATTCACTGATGAGGAAACTGTCTCCTTTGTTGCATCTGCTAGAGGAGTGGCATCATAAAAAGATATTGGTTTTGGTATCATTGTCAGGTTTCTGATTTAGAGCCTGAAACTTGACCCAAAACAGCATGAAAGCTAGATGAAACTCATCGGAAACTATAGTCCCCTGGGGTGGTGAAGAAAAGGCTGTGAGAAACAGGTGGATGATGGTCAGTACCTACCTACCATTCATGAAATGATAATAGTATTTGGCATGGATTTAGTTCTTTTTGTCTGCTTTATCATCATACACCTCTCCACAGAGCTTGGTATCAATTCCCTATTTTGTAAATGATTAATTAAGCCAGACATTATTCAGGGTACTTAGTCACTGTGACTACAGCATCTAAATTCAGGCATCCAAGGCTGCCAAACCTTCACTTTTTCTGTCCTCTCAGTGGTGATGAGTAGTCATAACACCTAAACTAGGTAATGATAGGAGACAATATTAATGTGATTTGCTCAATGATTTTTTCTAAGCTAAGAGCAGAGATTACAGTAGAACACAGATATGTGTGTGCCACTGCAGATGCATAGACATGTTTCACCCTGGGTGACTACACTTTTGGAGCAGTACTAGTCCTAAGAATAGACCTAGGCACCTAAATTGAGACTTAGGAGGAAATAAGATCAAAACAGCACTCTTGGAAACATGTGTTGCTTACTGGGCACCTTGATTTATCACTTTCCAAGAAGAGCAGGAGGCAGACTATGATGCCCTAGTTCCCACCTAATATTCCTTTTCATTTCAGCAATCGAGCCTTTTTCTATTTAAGCTTCCCTGAGCCTCCACTCAGCGGGTTTTCATACTGATTTTGCCCCAGCACTATCAAGTTCCCCACAAAATACAAGGCAAATCTTGCTCTCCCTGAAAAAGAATAGTATTCTTTTTTTCCCTATGTCTACCGGCTAGAGCATGCATACAGGCAGTCCCTGTTCCTTCACATCCTCCTGGGAGAAGGTTCTAGTGACTAAGACTGCAGAATTTGCCAACACCTCCATTGAGTGTGAATGTTTAGGGAACCTATTTCAGTGGGAGAGCACTTTGTTTCTTGTCCCTACTTGTAATCATGCTGCTGAGTTTTGCATTCAACAATCATTGGCTTATATACCAAAATGCCAGATAGTTTTGGGGACAGAACCTAGAATCAGTAAGCAGCCCTACTCACAATGCTAGAAAGCCATATTCCCAGCTTGCTTTTCCTTTTTGGCCCAACAGATCTCAAATTCATCTTGGCACAGTAAGGCATTTCTTATAACCAGGTTAAAATGAGGGCAATTTCTTCCAACATGTATTTAGCTTTCAAGACCGAAGCTTCTACAACAGAAACATAAAAAAGTTTGTGTCCCAGAAGCTTATCTTTTTCCCCAATTTCAATTAGCTGGTGTAATACATTCTGTTATCCTTTTTTACAAACCCTGTTTTTTTCTTGCATAATTTCTTAGGGAAGGTGAACAATGCTCCTTCCCCAGAGTAGATCTGTTCTCCTAAATAAAAGATAACAGCAGAGCAGGCTTCAGCACTGAATGCTTGCTGTCCACACTGCTTAACTCTTAGCTCATACCCTACTTATGCTGCCTGTAGGGTAAATCTGCTCTAGAGGAGACTAGTCCTAAGGATTATAAAATCTGTCAGTCGGAGTCTTGTGGCCTCAAAGCCAGAGACTGGTCCTTGGCCCTTTTTAATTTACTGGTTACCCAAACTGGCTGCAGTGCTCTACTGTGAGAAATGGGTTTGAGAATTGTGCTATGTCGATAGCTACACAGAAGTATCTTTTTCTTTTAATAGGATGGAAAGACATTATTCTTTGAAAGAAAAAAAAAAGATGGATTTTCTTTAAAAATCAGTTTTGCAGTGTGGATTCTTAGGTGGCAGTGTGCCTTTTCAAAGTCCCCAGTGAGACATCTCCACTTAAGGCAGTCATGGGGCTTCAGCTAACTTTTGTTGCTGGAGTTTCTCACTTAACCATCTTTAGCTGTTATGGGTGTCCCCCTTCAAGAGAGGACAGTATCTCAGGTACGTAATGTGATGTTACAAATTCTGTTCTGGAGACACTGCTAAAGGTTAGGAGTTATGATATGTGTCTCTGTCCTTTACCAACCTAACATTGTCACAGCTTACCCTCAAACTTGGAAGCTGCAGTTAGTACAGAACCTGCCTTTCATTTGCACCTCTGGAGAAGAACAAGCTGTTCACTTCTGGTATGCTGCAAGGTTTATTCACTTTATGGTCAATTCTCAAATGTCTGTGAGAAGATTATCTGGGTTATGGATTATATGTGTCATGCTTTAAAAAAAAATGAAATCCTTTTCTGACCTCATTCCGTGCTTATAGTCTCATTCTTAAAAGGTAAATATACTAAACAGAATGTGCTAGCATTAACTGTATGTGTGTTTTGTTTTACCCATGCTTAACTTTATTTGGTTATCCTGTCCCTTCCTCTCTCACTGTTCTTGGAGAGTTGACAGTATTTATGCTTGAAATCTGCTGCTATAGAATTACACAGGGGTTTTTTATCTAAAGTACCGCAAACACCTACAACACCATAAAAACAGTCATCATGATTTGGGATAGCTTATTCTTGACCACCTTTTGCCCTCTCCAGTGTGTAACTCATTCCTGCTATTCCCTTTTTTCCTATTCTTTGTACCTGTGAGCAATTGATTTCTTTTGATAGGAGGTTTGATTGATGTTGTCTTGGCTAGTTATCTGAGCTTTTTGAATTTTGTTTCAGTCCTTTTAGTGCTTTGTACTGTGGTAATTGTATAACACTTAAATCTTATAGGCACCTGAGACAAGATTAAATAAATAAAATTAAGTGTGGTATGAAATGTTATCCTCCTCTGTTTTTCTTCATATATTTTGGTTTGTTTAATGAATAGCTCGCATTTTTCAACTGGTATTTGTTAGGTATTTAGCTTAATAATAATTTGGGGATTTCTATCCTGAATGTTTTTTTATTTTTATACAAAGTATTGTATGACACTTACTCTAATTAAGTTGATTATTTTTCCTGTCATTTATTTATTATAGTTCAGTGTAACCAAGATACACTTCATAATTATAGGATGATAACATGCTTATTGATCTTATTTTAATCCTTAAGTTTTACCTTAAAAGATGGAATTAGAAAAATAATTGGTTTCCTCTTTGCTACCGATATTTATCGCTAAAAAGTCTTATCTAATGAAAATATTTCATCTTCTTTTATGGGATTTTAGACATTTAACATCAATTCAACAATTGCATTTCTGGACCTCATACAGAAATATACAAGTGTCTTTAATAGTCTGATAAAAACAGATCAAATTTTCAGGTGAATGACACATGAAACTTAATATAACCTGTTCACCTTTTGTAAGACATTCTCCCAGAGGAACTACAATGGTTACTTGGATAATGATTACAGTAGTTATTAGATTAGAACCAAAAAAGGATTAAAAACCTGTGATTAGTAAATATTTTTAATCCAGCTGAAACTAATAATGTATCTGTTAAATAGAATAGAGTTTATAGCATGTTTATGATGTCTGTGAAAGTTTTTTCTATTATTTTCTCTATTTTGCCAACTTACTAAAAGACTAAGGTAGTAGTTTTCATGACTTAATATTCATATTGCACATGCTACAGGGCATCTGTGCAACAAAAATCATGTTTTATTAAAACATATAAACATACTTTCAGTGTCATATCTAGGAATAGAGACTTGAAATTCTGGCCCCAAGGTCTGGTACAATGGACCCTGTATGAAAGAGTAACTACTACACATTATTTGAAATGAATGGACTTGATTTTCCTTCAAAGAGTGCTCTGAATACCATTGTAAAGGATTTTCATTTCACCCATTTTAATGGTTGAAAAACAGAGGTAGAATATTAGAGCAAAAATGTGTCAGTTGTTGTCCCAAGAGAAGTGCCCAAAGGCAGTGAGGAGCTGGTTTTGATAACATGACATTTTCAGCAAGGGAACTTGCATTCAACAGCTCTAGAGTGAGTTCAGCAGCATCTTCCAACCTCCTTCCTTTTCCCATGATCCCTTTGTCTGGCTATTGCAAGGGCTTTTGCCTAGACTTTGTTTTGGATGCAGCCACATACTCAGTGTTTGTGAGAAACGTTGATATCAGTGAGGGGATTTTTCAGCTGAACTGTTTTGCTGATTATTAGTTTTGTTATTTAACAAGTATGTTCAGATCTGTGCAGGGAATTTGGTCAGTAGCTTGTACTAAAATAATCAAACATTCACCAATCTTTTTGGTTTCTGTCATTAATCACGCAAAATGTTAATCATGCAATTATGTTATTATGTAAAAGTTGAAATGTCAGTAAATAAAAATACATAATTTCAGTACTTTATTAAATTGAGGGTGGCAGGAGGACTGTCATTTGTGGTCCATCCATAACTCTTCAGGGGATAAGAGTAAGTGTGAGGAGGAGGTGAAGGTTGGAGAACCAGAGAATTTACCTGGAAGACCTTTGCTCGGAGTACTCTTTCCTGGATGACCTCTACATTATACACCGCTGATTCAGACTGTGATCCAACAAATATTCACATACTTCCCTTCATTTATTGGGAAAAGCTGACTGATTGTCATAAATTCAGTTTGCTTGCAATGGTTTTCAGGATTAAGCCTTCTAAGGGATGGCTTTATCATGGAAACAGTGAGACCTTCATTACTTTTTTTTTCTTTTTCTTCATTTTTTAGATCTACCAATGGTGCTAGAACATGTAGTATTACAGGAAAGTTTAGTGAGAAAACATACTAATCTTAATAAAAATCTAGATATGTTAAATTTTGTTCCACTGCTTTATTTGAGCACAGTTGTGTACTGTCTTCCTTCATTATTGGGCACTAGTTACTGCCAAAACATCTCTGGATATATATATATATGTGTGTGTGTCTATATATATATAAAATAAGGCCACATATAACCATTCACTACTGAATTATTGTGTATAACAGGAGTGCGGAAACTTTGCACCTGTCAGTTCTGGCTGATTTTCAAAATTGTGTGCAAGTGTCAAAAAAATGACCTGCCAGTCTGTGCTAGTGATTAAGGTCCCACTCAAATTCTTCAGTGATTTAAAAAGGGTATTTATCCTTGAAGGGTTATTTCTGTATGAATCTGTCCATCTCATACCTAGCATGTGAAAGGTTTACTGTCTGAATTAGGGATAAAATGATAGCTCCAATGACAGTAGCACAGCACTGTCCATTTTGTGGCTAGTTTGAAATCACATAGGATGAAATACTGGCCCTGTTGAAGTCAATGTGAGTTTTTTCATTGATTTTTCAACCTAAATTATTTCTGTTGATTAGCTGTATCTACTGAAGACCTGTGTTACAATAGTCGGGTACTTTTACTGGGGACCAAGCTGTTCCCTGAGGGTGCAATGCACTTTTCCTAACTTGAGGGACCAAAGAGACATGCCCAGGCTGGGCTTCCTGAATTCTGTGTAGGTCACGGGGAGACGGGATCCATGGTCCTCTGGAGAGGGTGATTCAGAGCACCTACGTTAAACCACTTTCTTCAAAGTCTCCTAGGTATTTCATGGCCCTCTGCAACTTGAAAATAGGATTAGTCAATTTTCTCAGCTAAGGATGAGAAATTTATTGCATCCAGAGAAAAAAAGACCTAGAAGAGCTAAATGAAGGTTAGTGTCTTCTTCTCAACCCCATTTCTTTACTTGGCAGGCTGAGGGAATCCATGACATTAAGCTCAGCAATATGATGGGAATAAGAGCTGGTGAGGGTGGTGAGGCCTCTTGTCCTACTGTACATTGAAGACATTCTAATAAAAGCATTTTGGTGTATGTATTTACATTAAAGAAAGACAGTTATACCGGTTACACAGAAACCAAATGTTCACCTAGCCTGCTACTGATCTAACACACAGTATATGATGACTGTGTAACAGTTGCTGCACATACTGAGGTCTATTCAAAGAATTCAGTGCCCAGAGGCATTTAAAATCAGTATTCGTTTAAAAAATGTATCTCTGGAAATGCAATCTGTGTGCAGAAGGAGGCATAGCCTCCTGACTGAGGCTTTCAGATACTGACAATGCTTGAAACATCTAGGCATGCTCTACAGGACCACACTTAAGAACCACTCATAAGGGTCTTAACACTGAGCAATCCTATTTTAGTTGCAGAAAGGGACGAAGGTGTGAGTCTCATCTATCTCCTACGTTCCTCTGTGCTGGATAAGAGTTATGTATTTACAAGAGCAAATAAATACAGAGACACTGCGTGAAATCATACTTGCTCTGAATAGGTGAATGGTCCATCCCTTCAGCAGGACCATGACTTTAACTAAAAGGTTCAGAAATTTGAAAAACAGATTCTCTTGTGGGACTTGATCTAGAAGGTGCTGAGTATTTCCTGCATGCGAGCACTAATGCCCATTTCCTGCTCAAGAGAGATTTGGGTGTTGCAATTTCTTTTATGCCTTTTTTGTTGTTGTTATTAGTAGGAAGGGTCTTTTTTGGCCATTCTTTCTAATGAGAAGGAGTGAGCTACATGCATCATCGAGATAAAAAATCAAGAGCCTATGAGCTGAAAGAAATAATGGATTTTGCCCATCACTTTCTCCAAACCCTACTGGCTGACATGGATTCTGTCTAATTATTATTGGTTTAGCTACACATATTTGTCAACATGCAGCTTGTTTCCTTGGGCTGTGCTCTGATTTCTAATGTCTGATATAGCTTCTACAGCACCTGTAGGGTTTTGTGGGAGAGGGGTTTTGTCAGGTTTATGCTGGCTTCTTTCTCCACATGTTAAAATGATAAAAAATAAAATCAAGTACAAATCTGTTTTATAAGGCGGATTTAAGAATTTTTGAATGATGTTGCACCTGTAACATAGACTTTAACCATGTTCTAGACACAAATAATAGAAATCATCTAAAGTCTCTGCTTACAAATTTCCTTTAGAAAACATTTACTGATTATACCTGACTTGGTTTTTTATGTCACTGTAAAGACAAAGCAAATGCTGATTAAAGCAATTAAAACTTTCCTTTGTTTGCAGAAAGAGATGTATTCAGATACAGCTTTTTTCTTTGTAGACATCTTAATAAGCACCAGCAGATTGAAATGAAATCTGTCATCAGTTATATTTTCTCTTAGACTAACTGTCTACTTCACATACATATTAAGAAAGATTTGTTACCAAAGCTTCCTTATATGTTTTCTATTTGTTGTTGTAAAATGGTAAATGTTGAAATAACACTAGATCTATCAATCTGATAATATAATGCAATACATCTGACAGCTGAAGAGAGGAAAAAAATGTAATGACTTATATAGTATTTGGAGTAGTGCATTTTTTTGTTGTTATGGTTTTCTTCAAAAACACAACTGTGCTGTTTGGGTGTCTGCCACCATAGAGGGATATAAAGCATTATTGTGGATGGAGGAATCAGCTTTAGCAGAATATAAATTAACTGCCATGTAAATATAAACATCAATTAAGTTCTGTCACTTGTTAAATATTTATTTACTAAAATGATTTAAGCAGAAAAGCTTGCTGAGGGGAAAATTGTCTGCTTCTATCTATACCCCGCTGGTACCTCTTAGGAGCCTCCTTTGTTTCTATTGTTTCTTTATTTATAATCTCTTATGTGTGGTTGCGGAGGTTGGTATTTCAAGCAGCTGAAAATTTAAGGTGCATTTCTCACCAATGTTGAACAGTGTTAGGCATGTAACTCCCATTAATGTTAATGGGAATTAAGCAGATAAATACCATCTTGCATTAGTGGATAAGTGGGCTCCCATTTTCTAAGGTGACGCAGACTTCATCTGTGCAACCCAAACATGGTTGTACATGACAAGATCAGAGCAGTGCCTAGATACAGAGGGGAAAAATGAAACATCTGCAATGTATTTATCCTTTTATTTTGATTATCTCATCAGAATAAACTGTCAATAGCTTTCAAAAGATGGTTAGGCTTACACAAACTCAAAGGGAGATGTTAAGTTGCATGATCTTTTTCCACTCTTGGCTAGATGATACATAAAGAGATACTTATGACACTCAGTAGTTGCTCATTTCTTTCTCATATTAACAACATCATTAAAAAATGGCTTTCTTTTCACTTCTATTGTCATAAAATAAGTACATCAGAATAAAGTCTCATGAAATAGAAGTTACAGAATGAGTCATTTATACCACTGAAATATCCACATCATCCTTTTGCTTTCCCAAAAGAATAATTCTGTTACCCTCATTTACTCTTGGTGTTACAATGGATCCCATATTTATTTGGCTCAGGCAGATAAGAATTATTTCAGTAAGAACCTGGATATTTTGAAGAAGTGTCTATTAAAATTGCAGAAAAGAAATCTAGTCCTATTCTAGAAATACAGATTGCTTGGAAACAAATGGAGTCCCACAATGAAACTTTCTGGTTTATGACTTAACTTGATTTCATATAGAATGCTTCCATCTGATGTATAAAAATGAGTGAGATCAGATAAGACACTGAGAAGTTCTGAACAAGCATTAAAACTTTACATTTCATGTTTGGCTTGGACAAGTGTACTCTTCGCTGGGTGAAAAACTGCCTGGGTGGATGAGCCCAGAGGGTTGTGGTGAATGGGGTGAAATCCAGTTGGCGGCGGGTCACAAGTGGTGCTCCTCAGGGCTCAGTGTTGGGCCCTGTTCTGTTTAATATCTTTATCAATGATTTGGATGAGGGCACCCTCAGCAAGTTTGCAGATGACACCAAGGTGGGAGGCAGGGTCCATCTGCTTGAGGGTAGGGAGGCTCTACAGAGAGATCTGGACAGGCTGGATCGATGGGCCAAGGCCAATTATATGAGGTTCAACAAGGCCGAGTGCCGGGTCCTGCACTTTGGTCACAACAACCCCATGCAGTGCTACAGGCTTGGGGAAGAGTAGCTGGAAAGCTGCACGGCAGAGAAAGACCTGAGCATGTTGGGTGACAGCCGGCTGAATATGAGCCAGCAGTGTGCCCAGGTGGCCAAGAAGGCCAACAGCATCCTGGCCTGTATCAGAAATAGCGTGGCGGGCAGGAGCAGGGAGGTGATTTTTCCCCTGTACTCGGCACTGGTGAGGCTGCACCTCGAGTCCTGTGTTCAGTTTTGGGCCCCTCACTACAAGAAAGAGTGAGGTGCTGGAGCGTGTCCAAAGAAGGGCAACCAAGTAGAGCACAAGTCTTATGAGGAGCGGCTGAGGGAGCTGGGGCTGTTTAGTCTGGAGAAGAGGAGGCTGAGGGGAGACCTTATTGCTCTCTACAACTACCTGAAGGGGGGTTGTAGTGAGGTGGGTGCTGGTCTCTTCTGTCAGGTGGCTGGAGATAGGACGAGAGGAAATGGCCTCAAGTTGTGGCAAGGGAGATTTAGGTTGCATATTAGGAAAAATTTCTTTACTGAGAGGGTTGTCAGACATTGGAATAGGCTGCCCAGGGAAGTGGTTGAGTCACCATCCTTGGAGGTATTCAAAAAGCGAGTAGACAGGGTACTCCAGAACATGGTTTAGTGGGCATGGATGATGGTTAGACTTGATGATTGTGAAGGTCTTTTCCAACCTAAATGATTCTATGATTCTGTGTGCAGAAAACCAGCTCTTTGGAGCCATGTGGAAATTTTAAAAGGCAAATCAAATTTTTTAAGCCTTACCTGATTTCAAGACTAGGCACATACTTCTAGATTTACTTTTTAAAGATCTTTTTAAGTACAACCAATCATGTCCACACAGAACCAAACTAGTACATACAAACCAGACCAAAATTTTCAAGTGGTCACTGTTAAAAGGCCCAAGTGGTAGGTGCCTAATTGTCATAAATACTAATTCCCAAAAGTTCTTTTTGCATTCCCATCTAAATTTTCAATAATGATAGCAATCACACAAACCATTTCAAAATCCTAATCAAATGCCTTCTCAGTGCATTCATAAAATGAAATGCTGATGCAGCACATTCTATTTAATTGAGATACACTTAAACTAGGAAGTCCGCTTAATCAGGACGTCTCCCTGGGAACAATTTAAGTCCAATGATACTTAATGGCAATGACTACTGCTTAATGGGGATGGCAATTCTGCTTAATTGAGATTTCTTCCAGTGATGTAGTAGTTTACAGCTGTACACTTTTAAATAACTGAGACTGATTCTGTTATGGTTTATGTTTTACTAAATGTATTTTAAGTAAATGTGTTGAGTTGCATGGAATAACACTTGAAAAATGTTAGCCTCTGTAGCAAACAAGGCCTTATAGCATTAAAAAATCTATCAAGGGCAAAGCAGAAGGAGATATGCTAGAAATACGTTAACTGAAGACAGTAGTGTTAGAGGAAATGCAAAGTTTGTCCTGTAGGGGTGGTTTTGTGTGAAACCTCTAAAACAAGGAGGTTTAGTGGAAAAGGGCTCCAGAATTCAGTTTTGACTTTAGGTCAGTGTCTTCTGAACCTTTGAGTGTCAACAAGATGGGGCAGCAAACAAATAAGGAGTGCAACTTAACAGCAGGGCCATGGGAGTCAGCACAAAAAGGCAGCAGGTAAGGCACATCCACCATGTATGTATCATGGAGGGCAGGAGGAAAGGTCTATGAGGTGTCTTTGTGGGTGTTCATGACACGATCCTCTCATATATAAGGTGCGTCATGAAAGAAATGAGGAAGCAACATGTTTAACATGTAGCCTTTCAATGAAGACCAGTGTGCAACAGAAAGGGAATCAACCACCTGAATAATGGATAAGGTAGAAAACCTCCAGGATGGATGTTAAAGAGAGACAAAGTACAGGTGAAAGGGGTCCAAATCCTACTCAAGACTAGTCACATCTTTAACCACATTGTGGAAATAAAGTGGAATGTAATGTGTCCCTCATGGGTACCTAATCTAGAGGCTGTATGGAATTGCTAATGAACCGTATATTTGATCTGCTTGAAAGGCCCCATCACCTACACTACAAAGTACGTGCATGTTGAAAAGGTAGGTGAGATTATTATTGTACAAATGGTTGATGAGCATAACTTAATGCTTAACAGGACTACTGTGCACCTGTATTCAGCACACCAACACTTTCTAGCCTTGGCATCCAGTGCATGACGTGGGATGTGGAACCATAGACTCAAATGTGAGTCAGTGGGTTTTTGTTAGAGCAGCTCAGCCATAGGATGGATTTGTAGAACAGGGAAGTTCCATTTCATGATTAGGTGAAGAGACAGGCTACTATGAAGCAGAGAAAGGCTTAGAAGGATATAATGTTGAAAGAGGTCTTCTCCTCTGGAAAGCAACTAGACACCATCATTGTAGGAGCAATTACTAATTTTAAAAAAACACTTTTGCTACAGTGGACTCTGCATACTGAAGGAATATTGAACAGCTATGGCAGTTGATAAGCATATTCATCAGCTTTAAATCTAACCTGCTTAAAGCTTTTAAAAACCTTTAAGTAAGTATAGTGCTTTTATGACAGTAAGATTGTGTGGCTAAGAAAGTCATAATGCTGTCATGTTTCACAGCACTGTCTGCATATAGCTCTGCAAATGGTGCTTAGTTCTAATCTTCAGCACCCTGTCCATCCCTTACCTTGTCCTATGATGAGACTGCAGGTCAAGCCAAATTTAGTGTGGTTGCTTTATGATGTGCAGAATAATAATGAAACTTGCTATGGTCTTTTAAAAAGTAAAAATGCACTCATGTTTTGCTTAATACTGTACTTCTTTCCACTATTTCCTATTTGGTAGCCACAGCACAAACTCTTAAAGGTGGAATTTAAAAAATGACACTCTGTCAAGGCTACAAAAATCCTGAATAATCTGTAGCAAATCAACAACTTCCATATCATCAGCAAAGGAAGGTGGTTCAGACTTGCTGAACCCTAGTTATTATAGGCTTGAACAACTCCTGATATAGAGGAGAGATATGCATGATTATGCAGGCAAGCACAAGTTAAGTAAGGCTGACTCCTGCTCACTGCAAATCTAATTGACAATTTTGTTGCCCTTCTCTGGCTATTTAAGAAGAGTAGTGAGGTCAATGATAATGACATGTCTCATGGTTGGAAAATGCCACCCACTTGGTTTCTTTTTACAAGGCATTGATTTCAAACTTCTAAGCTCAGCTTTGATACAAGGAAAGAGGATTTTAACAAGCTTTGTTGAGTGAATTTTCCGCTTCTGAAAGGTGACTGGCTGAAAACTGCAGAGACTGAAATGCTCTGTTTTCGCAGAGGAGGTGGTGTACATTTGCATTCCTTCTTTCAGTATTACAGTGTCAGTTCAGTGTCCAGTTCCTCATGTGTACGTATGTACTTCAAGCTTGACATTGTGGGGTCATTTCTAGGCTGAAAATTTCTATGCCTTAGAATAATTCTGGAGACTTACAAAAAAGCCCCAAGTTAATGACATTTGTCAAGATTGTTAAAAGATTTTTCAATATTGCTTATTTTAAAGAAATAAGAATATAGTTTTCTTGTTGTGATCATCATGATTAATAAAAATGAAGCAGAATAGAAACAGAAATAGAATAGAAATGATTCAGTCAAGCCTTCCATCTGTGTAAACAATTGTCAGAACTAACACACTCGAACAAATGACCCTCCTACTGCTCTCAAAACCAGGAAAGCTCCTTGAATTCATACAGTATAAAATTCTGTTTATTAAGTAAGAAAGAGACTGCAACAGAAACAGTTTGTCTGATGCCAAAAAACAGTAACAAAATATGTCAGTTATACTTCAGCCATTAAAAAGACATTCTGGCAAATATTCATTAAGTGATTTCTGTATGCACTTAGTAATATTTATAAGCCATATGGCATCAGAGGAATGAATTACTCCTCATTTGCTGGAACTAGACCTGTGTTTAGGAGTGACTTAGGTGTACTTTGTTGCTACCTAACGTACATGAAGAAGATAAAAGATAAAGGTGTTAATTTTTTCCCTAGTCGGAATACATTGATGAAATAAAATTAAACTTTGACATTTCAATGGTTGTCTTAATCCCTAAATAACTTTGGAGTCACTGCCTATGGAGATGTGACACCCTCAGAGTACTTCTCCTACTTTCTGTTTGTGAAAGGTGACTGGCTAAAAACTGGCGAGACTGAAATAAGGTCAAACTGTGATGGTCTACATGCCCTGACACTTTGGATCCAACTGGCACTCAAATACTTGTGAAACTTATCGATTAAGAACCTGATTTTTCACCACTGGCTATTTGCAACCATATAGTGCAGTATTGCCCTTCAAAGAGCACTAGACATTTTGTGAGCAGTGGTGATGAACTCTTTGTATTTCTTCTTAAAGTATATGTTTTATGAACATTTACTAATGTAGAACTCTTTCACTGGAAATTGGATTTAGCTCCAGACTGTACACCTACATTTAGGTGTGCAAAGATAGATGGTTATGTGTGAGCTAAGTGTCTGCCAAAGCAATTGATGGAATCTAAAAAGTGGCCAAAATCAAAAGTTGGCAAAACATAAGTGTCTACCACTATTTAAGATGCCTCAGAGTATCTGAGACAGTCACATGTGCTGTTATTTAAGGCACAGAACCTATGGAAAACATACACCTTCCTGGAATGTCAGGTAGACACTGGATGGAGAAGTTTCAAATGGTACTAGTTATTTCTGTTTTGGTAACAGAACTGAGCCATTTTCAGGAGAGCTCTAGGTCTTTTTGAGTAGCTCTCCATTGCCTACAGGATGGATTCAGACAAATCCATCAAATAATGACACCTAGATTTAGACAGATAAATTCATATGTCCACCATCTGAAGCTGAAGCCCATATTGGGCATCTAAAGTTTAGGTAGAAATGTCTAATTCTCATATACTAGATGGTCTACACGCAGTTTAGAACCATGTATGAGCCCTGTTAGCAAATATGCTTCCTTGCAGTAGATAAATTGAAATGTGAGAGGAGAGGGACAGTCTCTCACCTAAGTTCCCTGACCATGGCATAAAGTAAGAGTTCCATCTCACCTAAGGACTCACAAAAGTGAAACTTTTACCCTTTGTTTACTCTCTGTATCACATTGAGTAATTCAATACTTCATCTGTAGTCAGTGGAGGTGCTGTAGGTTCTGCCAAAAATTATTCTTTTTGTAGAAGGGTTGAACATCTGTCTGGTGATGTCTGCTTCTTCCCACTTTGTGAAAAATTTAGGTAATTAGTAGTAGTATCTTTGCCTAATACCTTTTGGTTCAGTGATACCTGGACTTTGGTAAGGTCTTTGACTCCGACTCCCGTAAGATCCTCACAGACAAGTAGTTGATGTACAGGCTGGATGAGCAGTGAAGTGAGCTGAAAACTGGCTGAACAACTAGGCCCAGAGTGGAGTGATCAGAGGCACAAAGCCTAGTTGGAGACCAGTGGTCAATAGTGGGGCCAATCTTGTTCAACATCATCATCATTAATGATCTGGATGATGGGGCAGAGTGTACCCTGAGCAAGTGTGCAAATGACACAAAATTGAGAGGAGTGGCTGTTACACAAGAGGGTCATGCTGCCATCCAGAGCAACCTCAACAGGGTGGAGAAATGGTCTGACAGGAACCTTATGAAGTTCAACAAGGGGAAATATGAAGTCCTGCACCTGAGGAGAAATAACCCTATACACCACTATACGCTGGGGTCCACCCAACTGGAAAGCAGCTTGACAGAAAAGGTCTTGGGGTTCTGGTGGACATCAAGTTCAACATGAACTAGCAGTGTGCCCTTGAGGCAAAGAAGGGGAAGTGTACCCTGGGCTGCATTAGGCAAAGTATTGCCAGCAGGTGGAGGGAGGTGATCCTTCCCCTTTACTCAGCACTGGTGAGGCCACACGTGGAGTGCTGTGTCCAGTTCTGGGCTCCTCACTGCAAGAGAAATATGGACGCACTGGAGAGAGTCTAGCAAAGGTCCACTAAGATGAAACACCTCATCTATGAGGAAAGGCTGAGAGAGCTGGGACTGTTCAGCCTGGAGAAGAGAAGGCTCAGGGGGATCTTATCATTGTGTATAAAAACCTGAAGGGAAGATACAAAGAAGATGGAGCCAGGCTCTTTTCAGTGGTGCCCAGTGACAGGACAAGAGGCAAAGTGCACAAACGGAAACACAGGAGGTTCTGTCTGAACATCAGGAAACACTTTTTTGCTGTAACAGTGACTGAGCACCAGAACAGGTAGCCCAGAGAACTTGTGGAGTGTCCATCTTTGGAGATATTCAAAAGCCATCTGGACATGGTCCTAGGCAACTGGCTCTGGGTGGCCCTGCTTGAGCTGGGGAGTTGGACAAGATGACCTCCAGAGGTCCCTTCCAACCTCAAACATTCTGTGATTCTGTGATTCTGTGATTAGAGGATTTATCAAAGATGTGAATGACTTGGATTCAAGCTTTCCTCTGTCTAATTTCAAATAAGGAACCTGTGTCTTCCAGATGAAAATAAACTGCTACCTAGGCAAGACTTTGAGGTTCTGTACTTCAGGATTAGTTATAAAGCCTTGTATATGCTTTAAATACCATGGCCAAAGCTGCAAGAAGATAAACACAGGTCTTTTAACAGTGCACTAATTCCTTCTTGAATCACTCCTCTTTACTATGTGCCTTTTGGAGCATGCTTCTAGGCGCTAAGAAATCTATGTTAATAAACATACTTGCAAGATTTCCGGTATAAAGTGCTTCACTTCACTTCTTGCTTTGAATAAAGGGAGGTGCTTATCTGCACTGCCATGGGGAAAAAACTGTGACTCAGAAGTTTGTAATCATTCCCTTGAATCTGTTTTGTTACGCTTTTTTACAGTGCAAACCAGCCTTCCTAGCTCATGATCGCTAAAATACTGAGAAGACACAGCAACTTCTCCACCCATTCCCAAATCATTCCGACCCTGTCCTGTAGTTGTGGGCAAAGGAAAAAGCAGGATTTCTTAAGAGCCTTAAGTAACTACCCAGGCAAGATAAAAAGGCACTCTGCCCATTTTATTCACTGTGTGTTTCCATTGCATGGAAAATCTCTCTTTATTTTAGCATTGTTAAAAAATCAACAAATGACAGATAAGGTTTCATTTTGATTCTTAACTCCAATGAAATTGGTCTCCTGTGGGTATTGGACAAATTAGCAAACATTTAATTGAAAGACAGCTCAGAATGTAGACATGCCCATAAGCACCTAGGAAAATTTAGGTGCCTCCAAGATACTGTGCCAGGTGAGGAGGGGTTATCCTATTATATAGAATAATAAAATGCTTATTTTATATCTGCAGCTCTGCCAACTCTTCTTGTACTTAAAACCCCAGCCCTGAGGTCATGTGAATGTGCTCAGATTTCATTTTAAAAAGAAAAAGGAAGTTTCTAGCACCATAGTTGAATAGAAAGCTTGAAAACAAGAACTTTAAAGACATAAAACCAAAACAGAAAGAGAGATAAAATTAATATTTGTATGTGTGTGTACATTACTTATATATACGTATATATACACATATGTATAACTAACTCTGGTTATTAAGACAGTCTTTGTTTTCTTTAAGGCCATAGCTCATGACCTTTTACAGTGTGAGTTGGTAAACCTGGGTCTATCAATTTTTGGTACAGACTTATATATATGTATATTTAGCTTGTTGATGAACGAACTTCAATCCATAAAATAATTAAATATTACCTTAACAAAACTGTGAAAATCATTCTCCAAATTGCAGTTTCCTAATGTAATAGAGAGATATGAGTTTGGTTTTACTGATGTGAATATCAAAAACTATAGGACTGCCATTATTATTAAAAAGAAGCTTGTTTAAAGTTTCATCATTGGAATCTCTCAGAACCTCATGTAACTTCAGCAAATAAAACCTAGGCTGTGCATTTACTAAAATGAAAAAATATATAGTCTACACACATTATTTTATTGTTTAAATGGTTCTCATTCATGTTTCATTTCAATAATATTTCCCCAGCTTGTAAAGCTTATGTTACATTGAGCTCCTCTTTAAATTCACAATGCATAAAACTGCCAGGTGGCCTAATAACAGAGTGCATTAACAGATTGAACTATAAATCAGATGGTTGTGTTCACATACTGTAAAAACATGACCATTTTCTTTCAGATCTGAGTTTGTACACAGATTCCTCAGAGAGTGTGATTGCTCTCAAATATTAAAAAAGCCTATACAGCTCAATTTTAACATTAAGATTGATTTTATATTTCAAACATAAAATTGTTCTCTTCAATCCTACCAGAAAATGTACACAAAATATAATCTAGTTTTGACACAGGAAAGAAAGGAATTGGGAAAAAAAAGAGGGAGTTTGAACGTTTTCACTGATGCCCCAGTAAGAAGGTGACTCTAAACCGAAAGTACAACTTGCAGCCTTTGTTAGCACTGAGAAATATATGACCTAGAAGAACTCAACCTCCCTAAAAAACATTAACAACAATCATAGGTTAAGAATATTCTGGTGAGGGGTATATAATAGCTTCCAGTGAATGCATTGACTGGCTTCTTAAAATAACCTTTTCAGTGAGTTTCATTTTGGTTTCCCTTACTCACAGTAAATTTATTTCCATGGGACTAGAAACACTGAATAAGTCTGAAAAAGGTAAGATTTCATTTTAGAAACCTTTAAGAATAGAAAAGGCTATTATTTGTATATTTGTGTATATACACATCTCTTATACACATCTATGTATAAAAAAAATTTAAAGAAGAAATTATGTTTCTTTGATATTTTGTTTCCAGAAAAGGCAAAGCAACAATGAAATCCAGCAGTTGAGGTTCAAAAGATCATAGGATAATTCATGTTGCAGGGGAACTCAGGAGGTCATTTAGTCCAATCTTCTGCTCAAAACAGGGTCAGCTGTGATGAGGTCAAACTGTGTCAGACTCAGGTCTTTATGCAGTTTGGTTTGCTTCAAAACACTGGATACACCATTTATTTTTCAGCATCTACTATCATTATTATTATTATTACAGTATATGCATGCTACATTCGTGGCTAAGACTACTAACTAGGATCATTCTAACTGCTAACTTCTGAATAAGATTGCAGAATCTCATCTCAAGGAGCTTGCAATCTAACAACAATATGTATATAGAAATAGCAATAAATATATGGTTAGCATTTGTGTGCCAACCCATGAGATGATACCTCTTTTGAGAGGAAATATTTAGAAAAATAAAGGAATCACATTCTCATTCAGTAAAAGAAAATTATTTTCATCAAGTGAGTGAAAACTATAAATCTGTACCCCAGAGGCTCTCATCAAGCAGAAATTTGTCAGAACTAGGGCACCAGAAAATAAATAACGGCTATTCAAATAGCTATGAAACAGAATAGCAGCTCAGGATGTTAAGATACAGTCTGAATTTTTCCTTTATATACAGGGGATATATCTTTCTATATGCCTGTACAAGACATAGGAAAAACTGGATGCAAATGAAAAAAAAAAATATTAACACTGCTGGTGTGGTTTTTAGAGAAGCAGCTCTTATAGTTTTTTAATGTTTAAGGGGTTTATGTGTAATCTCTGGGTCAAAGACCATGGATAAAATTTTAAAAACACCTAGATAACTAAAGAACAATATCATTTTTTAAAGTGCTAAATAGTTCAAATTCTATGACTTCCAACATTACCTAAGAAGTCTAAGATTTTCTGTTGGGTTTTCAGGAGAGAGAAAATGGCATGAAAAATAAAGAATAATTTAAGACAGTAAACTTTTTGGACAAGGTGACCAGTTTGGTCCTCACAACCCCCGAAATGTTCCCTCAATTTATGTTTCTTAAGTTTTCCAGAGGATGTTTGCCATAAGAATATTTGCATCCCTCCAATGTTTTTCACAATGTACAAATGTGCACTCTTCGGTTTGGGTTTTTTTGCTAACATTTTATTTGCCTTCAAAACAAAACAGGCTTGGTTTTGGTGATAGTTTGTGCCCGTAGCCATTCCCGAAAGACAGACTAGGCAAGGCTGAGCCAGCCTTGCCTTTCTCTGCCACATACAGTTCTAAAACTCTTCCTCAAACACTGCTTTACACCCTTCAGACAGGCCTCAGGGTATGAAATGTACCCTCAGTTTCGTGTTATAAACACACCATCATGGTAACCTGCAACACAGGTTTCACATCATTTTAAACTCTTTGAAATGAATGAAATAAAAAAATAAAAATAATGTTTTAGGTTCACAGGGGTAACACACAGGGAATAAGGGTCACCCGTTACCAAGTGCGTTGTGGATGGAGACAAGCTGCTTCAAATGAATCTACCTATGAGCAGTGTGAAAGTGAACGTCGTGAAATTGAACCTCTTGTACCACCTGGCCTGAATAAATTCATTTACAAATAGAGTCCTTTGGAGCAGACATGGATGTTGTTAGGAGTACATATAGCTCTGGTCTAAGTTACTAACTCCAGCTTCTGTTATCCTCAATGGACTGTAAGTTGACCAGTTTAGACTTAAGCAATTAACCTGTTCTGGTCTCCAGTGTCTTCCTCCATCTACTTAAAGGCATTTTTCTACAAACATTACATTTTAAATAAGTGTTTCCAAATCCACTGTGCTTGTCCAGCTCACACAGGCGCAGGCTAGGGAAGGTGCTCTGCCAGTCGCTGTGCTTCTTTTTTCTGAGTGACAGAGGAAATAATTAGGGAACTGGGCTGTGTGTCTATACTGTGAATAGACTAATGTAACATACAAATGCAGAGACACTGCCATTAAAAAAAAAACAAACTGCTTTTGCCCAAAAGATCGAAGCCTACAAGGACACACCAGGAGCTGAAGCAATCTTACTGAGTGATCCTAATACAACCACCAAACTGGGAAATTTGAGTCATTGTTTGTATAGCTACCCCATAGATGCATCCCTGCCTGCCGAAGGATTGCAATTTAAATGCTTTTACTCTCACAAGGTCAATTGTGGTTACTACTCCTGTTGGGACCCTGGAGCATGGGTTGGAACAGTACAAATGAATCAGGCCTGTAATATGCAGGCTTCAGCTCTTTACCATCTGACTGTACAATGTTGACATCTCTCCTTTGGTTTTTAAACAGAGAACACTCCCATATAGAAAAAATCAAGGTAAAGAAATCCTAACTTTAGAAGTGGACATTAAAATGAATATATGATAACCTCAGAACGGTGATATGTGATACACCCAACCCTGTTACAACTCTGCTTTTTTCCCATTCTTATAACATTTCACACACCTGTAGCTTTTCACTATGATGTGGGAAAACTTTCAGGTTCAAAGGTATCTTGAAACATATAACAGCTGATATTTACAGTTACAAGTGTTGCAAAGTGATGCCCTTTAGCACTGCACAACATGAAATTTAAATAATGTTGATCATAAGAAAGCTTAGAACAAGGAAGCACAAAGGAAAGAAGTTAAATTAATGACTGCAATTCGCAATTGCTCAAGCCTTTATAGAATTTTATTTCTTCATTTTAATTTGCATTTTTACAGTAAGAAAAGGTATTTATCTCAGCATATGTACCTAGTAAATTATTTAAAAATCTGGTTCATCTGCATACTCAAAATAACCAGCATCCTCAGCATATGCTACTGGATAACTGTGAAACTCAAACAGTAGCTGAAGTCCACATATTGTTCTAGGAGAAATATTAATTCTCTGATGCTACTCTGTTCCTAGCTCATTTAATCTCTTCCTCTGGAATCCCAAAAGTCCCTGACCTTTTCTTTTTGTCTCCAGAGTCTGTAATGATTTCTTCTTTAAAACAGCTAGGACTAGAACACACAAAATTTAGAAAATTCCAGTCATAGTGGGTGTGATGAGTTTGTTGTACCTCTAAGCAGAAAAAATGTCCATACAAAAATTAGGCAATCTAGTGATGACACAAGTTGGGTATCACCCCCCCTCCCATTTTCACAGGTATGAGGCCTAGTGCCTTTCTCCATGTTTTGCATTGCAGCAAACGAGGGACACAGATTAACGATGCAACCATAAAGCATGCTGAGATGGTTGCCGAAATATATTTTTGTTTCTTTTGCTTACTGTTTTCAACTAATGTATTCTTGATATCTAACATTCAATGCAAGTATTTATTCAGCTTCATTTAATTTCTTATTATGTCCCGCTCTTTTGTCAATAGTGCATTTTGAGAGCATATTTTCAATACTCCGCACAATAAGATTCTTACTGCTGATGTCTTGACAGAAATTGGAATATTGATGCCAAATTGTGGGTATTGATCTAAATTTGTTTCTTGCCTGTACTGAGTCAAAGAGACAGTATGCAGGTTGTTGCTACTAGTGCTGTCTGGTGCTGTACTGTTCTGGGCCAGAATGACTATTTGTTGCTGAACCATAGATCCAACAATCTAGAGCTTACCATGGATTTTTTATTGATATTCATGACTTGCTCTCAAGTAACAATTCAAATTTTTCCTCTGATTTCATGGAGAGATAGTAGTTTTTAAAAAACTCAGAAGAAGACAGGAAACACAAGGATTTCAATAAAGGGATCTGTGAGGGTAGGATGTTTTAGTTGCTCTCTGCTTCTAAATATGCAAAGGTCTGTGTATGCACTAAATCACGGCAGTGAGAGTTGATGGAGTCTATGTGTACCACCTTCATCCAGAAGTAGCCAAAGTCGATGTGACGCAATGCACCGCTCTAAATGTGCAGGTAAAGGCTGATACACAAGAAGTGTCACAAGTGCCTAGAACAACTCAGCAGGCCCCATCTGACCTGCTTACATAAGATCTGGGTCTGTTTCAGAAACTAGCTCAGGAAACAAAATAGTAAAGTCATGATAACCATAAAGAAGAAAAGAAAAAAGGTTTTAAAGAGGTAACTTAACACCAGAAACCCTATTTCATACAATCACAGGGTCATACAATTTACCTGAACAAACTTTCAAGCCAGCTCTAGAGCAGAAAGTTGGACCTTTCTTCATAATGAAGGAGTTAGAAGAAATTTACACAAAGCTTGAAAAAGCTGACAGAGAAAAACAAGTGGATTTTCTAGCAAGCAGCAAAACAAACCAGACATAGTGCAGGAAGAGAAGCAGAGGATTATAGAGAGACAAGCATAGGTAGATAAGTATCTAGCAAGAGAAAAGAAACTTAGATACTGGTAGTGTTCACACATTAAAATCAACTTACATCTGAAAAAGCAAGTATTAAAAAGCTATACATTCTACTAAAAATGGCATGACAGAGACCAGAAATGATCCCTTTCAATCAGAGGCTAAGGCAGTTGTAGGCCAGTGATGGAAGCAGTATGTTCTGAATGTCAAATATTAAATATCAAACTATTAGTGAGCAGGATGGGAGTAGGCTTTGCTTAGGAAAAAAGTGGGAGAACAGATAGAAAGCTTTGAAAGCCACAAGCTTGTAGAATCAGAAACAACTACCAAAAATGGGTAGATATCATCTACTGTACACCTATTTAGTAAATTATGCAATAATGACTATTCACAAAGACATATGGAGAGTAATCTGTTATGATCCCAAATTCCAGGAAAAAGAACCTATAAAACCATGACCCCACCTGCCTAGTTAGTCATTGGAAAGAAATGTTTTTACATAACTTCCTGAACAGGCTACCACCTCTGGAGGAAATATTACTAGCAGAAAAAAACCGAAAAGGTTTCCCAAGTAGGTAATGTGCAACAGAACAGATTTTCAGTCTAGAATGTCACTTTATGTTGCTTCATTTTTTCCCTTTGTAGTACCCCATTTGTTTTTTGGAGGGGGTGGTGCATACGTTATGAGCTCTTTGAAACAGGGAGAACTAAGTATAAACACCTACAATATAGAGATGTGCTCTGGTTTACAGTCAGTGGTGAGAAATAAGCAAATTTAGGCAACAAATTATCTTATTCTAAAGTAACATCTAAAATAGGTTAGATATACAATAAGAATCATGTCTCAGCATAGTTCCTTTCCTTTGATAGTGAGTGACAGGTGACCAAGTCAGAAATAACATATTTAGATCTTAAATGGCTAAATTAGAAAGATAAAACCCACTGAAGTCCCTGGGGCTTTGTACTTTTTTAACACTAACAGTGCAGTTCTGATGTTTTCTTAGGGCTTCTAGGCCTCCTGCAATACATCTAAATGAACAGAATTCAACAGGCAAACAAAATCAACGGTAAGGTCAAAGCAATGAGCTAGGAAAACATTGTTTGCCACAGACTTTTGAAAGGCTGGATGGGAGGAAAACGCAGTAGTTGAGGCATGAAAAAAAAAAAGTGGATTCATCTTTTCAGTGTCTCTTTACCTCTGGGTGAGACCCTTGCAGTAATCATTATTGAAATTTGTCATTCATTCTGCCAGTTTGAACTTAGCAAAGAGTACAGTGGCATAATTCTCCATAGTTTTCACTCGGGCTCTGACAAAAACAACAGTAATTGTTTTACATCAGATTGGCTCTTTCCTGGCACAGAAGGCCTTTCGAACCACAGTGAGGTAAGTATGTCCTGTCTGATGCTCCTTCGCAGTACCTGGTAGGATTAGACTCTCTGACATTTGTAGTGATTAATCTCAAACCGATGAGAAGCTGGCACAGGTGGCTTTCTGCACCACTGACAGGCAGCTGAAGGTTTTGAATTGTTGGGTGGGTTTTTTTTTCCAGTGGTGCTTTTTGGGAATGTTTTCATTATTTTTGAACAGCACATTGTTACGTTTTTTTCATTAACCACTGAGTTACCTATATTTTGTTTACCCAGTTGCCTGTGTTTGCGTAATTCTTCAGTATGTTAACATAGTAATAGTAGAGTCTGTAGTATTCTGCAAGAAGCTTATTTTCTCATGGTTGAAACAGAGATTTCAGACTATTATGAAAATGCCAGAATAATACTATAGATAAGACTCACTGCATTATCTTTGATCCAGTGGAGATTTTTATATGAATTCCTAAATCACTGCTTCAGCATACTGTCTCTCAAAAAGGCAGATACTAAATTGAGTATTCTGAATATTTCTAGGGACTGGTGTTGCAGAATAGAGAATGTCACGGGGAGGGTGTTAACATTTTTCTTTATCTCTAATCAACTCTGTTGTGATGGTTAATGAATTGGCTCTAATGCAAATGTCTATAAGAGATTGCTGAATGCGTGTTATCAACCATTATGACCGGCACTGTATCATATCACCCTAAGTATTTCTTCCTTTCAAAAGCACTATAGGTTGTAACAAAATACCGTCCCTCTTCAAAAGGTCAATGCAGTGGAAAGTCACTGGAGTCAGACTGGAATAACTGCACAAGCCAACCTGGCTGAACTTGTTTTGTCTGAATGCTAATCAAATCTGTATCTTCACATAAACTTTTGTGCTTGCTTAGCCTTGTTTTAAAAACAACACCTTCTAGCAGTTGGGATCAAATCCAATTTTACACAATTTAAGGATGAACTACATAAATATTATTTAGCATGAAGATGAAAAGTAGAATTGCACTTCTAACAGTGAATATATTTATCCCATAATATTGCTCAATAATATAACCGCAACAGTAATCATTTTAATTAAAAATACCTTCTAATCTCTATGTGTTTTGGAATGAAAGAAAATCTCTGCCACAAACATGTACGGATGCACAGAATAACAACCATCTTCAGGAAGAAGACAATAATGCTGTTATTGCTGGCTTTTCATCAGCTTTAAGATGTAAAAACTACCAAACGTTTGGATTAGAAAAAAGGAGTAAAATATTATTTTTAATGACTTTTTGGTAATTGCATTATCAAATGTTATTAAAAATATATGTTGACATTAAGAACCTTTATTTCAACTAACCAGCTTGGATTATGGACCAAGGCCATTAACAAATCAGTCTCAGCGTGTCAGGTTATCTCAAGAGGGACACTTAAAATTGTTCCTCACATTAAAAAAAAATTACTGTTAAAACAATCTGAGACTGAACATGCTTTCATTGCATTTAGAAAGGTTCAGACATTAAGGATGCAGTTTAAGATGCACCTCAGCTATAACTTAAGTAATAACCAAGTCTGCTCTGTTAGCATGATGAAATTCAGATTATTTCTCCTTATTCACACTGAGTGATGAGACATTCAGAACTGAAAGAGTGAAAATCACCTTTCTCCAATAAACTCCATATAAATTAGAAGTTAGTTGTTAAAACACTGTGCAGAGTGCATCAGAGGGAAGGCCAAGCATTGGGTAGCTGAAATAGGAAAGAAAAGTAACCTTTAAGTGTCTTGTCTTTCATGTTAATAATATCGAATTTAGTGAGTCCTTCCCAATGTTTTACTTGCAGAGCAAATATTTTCTCTTTCAGTTATTGAACTCATGGTGTGATGTCAGCTAACAGCACCTTCAATTTCTTTAACTAATGAATAAAGATCACCAGAAAAGTGATGAACTACTACAAAGTTTTAAAAGAGGGTGAGACAAATGAGTTTTTACATGTCGTTCAGAGGTTATCTTCTGGTTTTTTTGAAGATAAGTGATGCGGGTTTGATTCTGGTAGATGTAGGCATATGGAGTAATTATGTGTCTAAGAAAGATTGCATACGATTTTAGTGAGACAATGTGGTAGAATTCAACTGACCTGACTGGAGAATATTTGGGGTCCGGTACCACACAGAAAGGGAAAATGTTCAGGAAAATTTGCTTCTGTTTTCATTTTTGTTATGTTAATAATGATTAATAACAATTCAGAAAGAAATTTGATGTGTTACTGAATTTATCTTTAAGCTGGCCTTTACAGTTTCAGTGGCAGTCAGTTGTGTGTTTTCCTTCCTGGTAAGGATCTAAATACAGTGATCAATGCACTTGCCAACTCTAACCACAACAGAGTTTCACAGGGATTCATCTACTCTGACTTAGGAGTCTAATAGTAGCTTATACTCTTGTAGCCTAGCTACTGCCTTACAGTCTCCTTGTGAAAGCAGAAAGAATTTGGAAAGAAATTGGAATGAAATAGTCACCTGCTGAGGGTGGTATAGAGTGTTGTTGATTTAACTTGTCACATTCTCCAGGGCTGGGATGCTCTCTCTATTTGTTTACAAGCAGCTATTCATTTTCATCACTGCAAATGAAGGAAATGATCAGTGGGATTAGTAAATTGTAAATTTGCATGATTGTTAGGGGTGGATAAAAGACAGATGTCACTATAATTTGGCATACGTGGGGTCCTCGCCTTTAAATTCATGGCTCTTCTAGCATTGTATCTTAAGTGCTGTTGCTTCTGGACATTGCAGAGTAGTTATCTTTTAGTGCTCCTGGTTTTGTGTACTACAGAGGAACTGCTGATCTCCCGGTCCCTGCAAACCAGTGTCTTAGCACTGCTTTGCGTGAAATCTTGTGAAAGGCTGCAAAGGGAAACGCTGCCTCACTTAACTTGCTGGAGTTCTGTAAAGGACTCCTAAAACTCAGGTTTGCCAAGTCTGCGTGTGTTTGAACATATACTGAGGTTTTCTAAGATCTGGCAAATCTCTTTTTTAGGATGGGTCAAATATAGGACATATTAATGGTTAAGTATTAAGTGGAAAAAAACCCCAACTACTACAAAAATTAAATATTGAGACTACTTTTTTTGGCCCGAATACCTTAAACATGTATGGTGACTACCCGAATCACTATCAGTTCTTCATCTTCTTACTTTCTTGTTAATTATTAAGTATTTTGCAAATTTTCCCCAGATTTTTTTTTAAGAGTCACCGTCTTCTGGTCTTGGTATAATTGAAAGTAATATATCCAACATTAAAAAAGATCTATTTAAACTATGATTAATCATTAATGCATGATATCACATAGCCTCATTTAATGTTATATGTCCTAATTTAATCTCTTCTGGATATATTCTAGTCTAATCTCTTCTTGATTCAATTTACCCGATCAAGAATTTTTCTATACACCGCAGCTCATGCTTTGCATACACTTTCCATTCTAGAGGTGGCATGGCATAAAATCTGCTACTTATTCGCAGTGATTGTATTCATTTTCCGACCATTTACCAAAACTGTTTGTTGGGGGTTTTTTCCTGCCAAAGTCACTTGCTGCTATTTTGGACTTCCTTGAGTAAAGCAAGCCTTTATTTTAAAAGTACAGATAAGGTCCTTGATTAATATCAATTTCTTCATGGGGTTATGTACATTTACAGAAAAGGAAGTTTTGCCAGATGGCTGAAATAATGAAAATATGTCTAGGAAAAAAAAAAAAGGAGGAAATTAGCAAAACTGAAGTCTGAGAAATGAAAGTCTGCAACTGAACATAATGAAGGGTAAATATATAAGATACTTTATCAAAACACATATGAATCTAAACATTAGCATTAGCTGGCTTTTGATGGATTGATGGCACAAAGCTGAAACTTGGTATACTTTTTTTTATAAAATAATGATACTTTTAAAATACAGCTTTTCAGGATGAAATAGACTGTACAAAGTCTACAGATTCAGGGTGATATTTTTAAAAATGCCATTTCAAAGCCTTCAGTTAACTTTCTCAAAATGTTTCTAGGAAACACAGACAGCTACATGAGATCTCAGAATAGAAAGACAGAGGAGCATTACTGATAGAATTCAAAGAAAAGGACAAGTGGAATCTTGCAAGGGTCAAATTTTAATGATAGGAAAAATATGTCAGAATTTGATTAAGGCTAAAGTTTGGCTCAAAGGTAGAAGCAAATGAAATTTTTGACCAATTGTTTTTTTTATGAAAGTTCTTAGTGTTAAGTGGAAGTAGTCCATAGATGTTATAGCAACTTTTCAGAATTAACCAGTAAGTTCCTCAGGGTACTATCATGCATGTATGTACTACGATGTGTTTAGTTAAAGGAGTAGTTTACAATGAGGTATTTTATCCATGCTTAGAAGTTAGTTAAAATAGCAGAAGGAAGAAATTAAGTGAATAAGAGTTATATAAAGTTCAGCTGTTATACAACTGCAGACTGTACTTCAATGCACATATATACAGGGACAGTCACTATCGAGCCTGCAGTCTGATCTTCAGCATTTTACTGCTTAAGTATTAACCATGCAGTATCAAAGGTCTCTTTACATTTTTCTGTTCTTCCTCAGGTTGACAAGCTAGTTACTCTGTAAGTAACCTTTCTTATCTCTAGGACAGTTCAAGAAGTCAAATATCTTGTTTTCACTCATATAACCTAAAGTTCCTATTCCTTTTAGAACAAGAAAAAGAAAAATACAAATTTAGAGAAAACCTTCTCTTCTGATAATTCAAATACTCATATTTTCCCCATAAAATCAGAAATAAGGGCATGCACAAATCAGAGAACTTTAGCAACAGAGGGGGTGGCTGTAGAGTACCAGGACCTGGAGACCTCTAGGAGAAAATGGGAATGTAGTATTCTTCAGTGTGAGGAAGCATGAGCAAAACTGACTGTATAATTTATGACATTGCTTGAGTTTCTTATTTGAGGAAGTACGTACTAAGAAAAAACTTGAGACTTTTCTTGTTTTGTACTTTTAAAGTATAATCTGATATGACAGAAATGCAACTTTTCTCTTCAGTGCTTTGACATTATCAACCTGACCCTGACAACTATCTGATTAAGACACATGCAATTACTAAGGTTTATCCACTTCCATAAACTTCCTTTCTGTTTGACTTCTAATGGACTATGTATCATGTTGAGATAGATACATTTAATCAGAAATGTAATGTAACAGTAGCTTTCTATTGCAGTGTAAGTTAGAATAGACACTTTTTTGGATTTGAACAAATGTTTGCATCACTCATAAATTGACAATGTTCCTGTATGTCCACTATAGAGAAGTATTTGATCTATCTTCTGGTGCATAAAATTTCTGCAAAAGAACTGCTTCTTGATGTTAATGACAATACAGTTCCCAAAAGAACTTCAATGCAGCATGAGCATAGCTCATAAACAGTACACAGAAGTTAACTTTGTGTTATGAGCTAACCTTTGGGGGCATTCTGAATTCAGTGTTTGTATTAGTAGCCTCATGCATGAACAAATTAAACTAGGATATCATTTATCAGCATACATATTATAAAATATTTGGTAATTTATTTATAAAAAATTAATTATTGGGGTTTTTTCCTAGCAAGGAGATGTAAAGATGATACTGCAATATAGATTCCTTTTAATTTGCCAGATAACTTTAAGTCATCTTGTGTGACTCTTGTCTGATATAATATTTCTCAATTACCACCAAGACATTTTTCTCCACAGAATGTCACACACTTTGACACACATACCCCTGTGCTTATGAAAAATAATTAGTGATTAGTGAAAACAACTGGCTTATTAAAGAAAAAGAAACTTCTATAAAAGGAGTTTGGAGGCTGCAGCATGACTTAAAAGTCTACTGAGCCAACTGCAAAGTCTCAGGTTGGTAGTAACATATAATTTTGTGAGTTACAGGTAAAAGTATGTTTTAATAAGTGCAGTGGAGGTGTTTCTAATGCACTTCTCTTGAACAGCTCTTCAATAATGATTTAAAACATACTGTAATAAAGGAGCGTGTACATGGATTTAATACATTTTATTTTATTGCACTCTACTTTATCTCAACCAATTTTCATCCTAATTTATCTCAAGTGACGAAACATTTTCTGCCTGTAAGCATGATAAAATCATTTCAATGTTTCAAAGAGATAGTTAAGGACTTCTAAGAATATATATATGCTTTCTTTGTCTGTTTCTAGTCAATAAACAAATAATGATCTCTCACTGGTTAGATTACAGTGCATTGAAACAGTATAACTAGTTTGCATTGTCAGCTCTATACAGAAGGCCTGCCCCACTGAAGGCTAACAACTTTATCTCAAACAGTTTTACAAACTATTTTCTCTCTCATTATCCAGATAAGAAATACCCCCTCTGAAATGTAACCTCCTTCAGCATTCACTTCCCCCACCCCCCGCCCAGCTTTATATTTCCAATATTTCCATATTTCTCACCTAAATTTTGGGGGGAGCTCTGGGTGACTTTCAGGCTCAGTCACATTCTTCTTAGGGTTATTCCTACCTGCAGATGACAACTGCAGCTTTCTTCTCTATGTGGCGTTCCCACAGAGGCACTTTTTATACCTGATGTTGCTTTCTTCAGCCAAGCTAACAACATGGTATTCCTTACCAGTGCTCTTTGACGCTAGATTTCAGTTTAAAATCAGCATGGTCATAACTGAGGATCTCATCTCGTTTTCCTTCTTCTATTTTCTTTTTGAGACGCTATGGATCACCGCTTTCTGTTCTTCTTTGGAGGCCCTAGTCGCTCTCATGTTGTCCACCTCCACACATAAGCAGATTAAATGGCGTAGCACCAGTGGTCTTTCTCTTGGTAGTTTCACATCAGCTAACAGAGGTGAGACTAGCATAGTGTAAAGGTGGTCCAGCTGCCTCATGGTAGCTACTCTGAGTACCAATAGCAGTTAACCACAATAAACTAGAAATCTTGAAGTTTAATTTACCCTCCTTCCTACTCTTCATTAAATTGTGTGCTGTTACCATTATCTAGTAAGCTTGTTTGAAGTTAACTCACGTATTTCTACATTATACTTAGTCATTCATGTGGCTGAGTGACAAAATACTCTAAATGCAGGCAATGTTTGCTTGGTTTAGTATTACACTGTTCATAATTCATTTTATTGCACTGTTTCCTTAAACTCTGTAAATTATTTGTATACTTCTGTTTCTTTTTTTCACTGGCTAATAAGTAATTTGCTTCTAGGTGTTAGACAGTGACAGCCAGGAAGCTCAGAAGAGATAAAGCTGTGCCCAAATAAATAACAGGAAAATTCAAGAGCTATATTCTTCTTCCTTGTTTCTTGTGATATGAAGGCAAGAGCACAATATTTATGGATTGACCGGCAGCAATTCAAAGAAATATTATTTGCATATGAAATCTTTGTTTATAGTAAAATTTAAACAGCTTTCTGTTAATTTTCTTCTATTTTAAAATATTATGTCATGTGATTTCCCTCCTGCTCACACCTTCAGCTCTCATTCAGACATTTTCAGCAGTTTACTAATAGTCATAGCCTAGTACTAAATGCAACAAACTGGAAGTTCTCAAGTGCATTTTAATGGTGTGTTATGGACATTAAATACACAATCATTATATTAAGGGTTACATTTTATTTTTACTTTGTTGCTGGGTCCAAAAGTAGGCTGGGGAGAAGAGACTTGGGAGCAATAAAATTTTCCAAAAGTTATATTCAGGAGTTGAAACATGTGTGAGTTTCACAGTGGCTTGGCTGACTTTTTCTTTTCCACATGAGTATTTACAGCCCACCAGGAAAGAAAACAGGAGTGTCGATGTACCGTAAGTACATCTATCTTGATATTTTTTGGTCCAAATTTAATATAGACCCCCAAAATAGCTAAAAAGAATCTGTTCTAACAAGACTTCCAGACCAGTATTTTTGATCCCAATGTATTCACATCAATATCCTAAAATTTGTCTGTCTGTGAGAACTGTTGAACTGCTTGAACACTTGAATTTAGTCACCACTATATTAATACTAGTTCACTGTGGCAGCACTTTTCAGTGTGTTTACCTTCTTTTATAATGGGCAAGAGAAATCTACTTGCCCAAAAAAAGGCTTGTATAAAATTGAGGATGAGGTGAAGCCATTGGACGTGTATAAAACATGACAAATTTACTAGGAATAATTTACTTTCTTAGCAACAGTTTTTACAGTTTAGGACAGGTTATATTTACAAAGCACCTTACCTTAAACCTGGAAATAGTTCTAACAAGATACCTTTCGCATTGTGCATTTTAGATTATTTTTAATATCCAGCTTATGAGAACAAATGTTTAGCTTTTTCTTTTCCCTTTGCAGTGTCAACAAATTGTGCTTGTGTGGGACACACCACCCGAGTTCTCTCTAGTGCATCTGACTCCACTTAAAAATTAATAAAGCTGTACATGCAGTTGTCAGTAATGCTGGGCAGAACTGAGCAAACTAACAGATGCTCATTCTGAACAACAGAAGGAAACCAAAAATCTACAGGGTTCATGCAAGAATGTGACAATTTTGGCCAACGTAAAATTTATGTTGTATATTTATTTCTGATTTGTCATCTGATCTCTAAAATAATATATCTATTTTTTCCCCAGAGTTACATTTTCTTTGGGAGGTCTAATTCCATTGGAACAGGGCTGCCATTCAATACAAGTCAAGTAGGCTGTTGCCTATGGCAGATGATGCAAAATCATTGCCTTTGGATGAAAATGCAGTCTTGTACCGGTAGCTTTATTTCCAAGCCCTGCCTGTCCTGATGCCCACAAATCCAGGCTCCCTGTTCATGTGCTTTCATCCCCCCTCCACTGCCAAAGAGGCAGAGACAGTGCTGGCGGCTCAGGGCTCCATGGCCACTTGTGAAGATGAACAACCAGGGTGGTAGCTCACCTCCTTCTGCACTGTTGCCTGCCAGTTAGCGACAAGCTTGCTAGTCAGCGTCTTGCAAATAAAATCAGTAATTGATATTTGAAAAAGTAGGAAGGATCCCCATTTCTGCCCTAAAGCTGGAGATGTCTTCCCCAACAAGGCTGGCACACAAACAGCTGGCTCTCTGCAACTGAGTGGGTAAAAGCAGCAAGTACAGAAACAAGCAGCTGTCAGCAGGATTGCTCTAAAACTGACACGCCTCCATCAAAACAGAGGGCTGTGCTTCTAGGGGCTGATAGGTTTGAATGTGTTCATACCTCTTTGTGTCAGTCGTCTTGTTCCCTCACCTTTGCTGTGGATTACCAAATGTGAAAAATGGTGCGTCAATTCCCTATTTGGCTATGATCAGATTCAAAGAGAGACAGGAAGAAGTTGGGAAGAAAGGAAACAGAGAGGCTGGGATAGGGAAAGAGATCCTGGGTGTTATTCTTGAAAGTGGCAAATTAGGAACCAGAGCCAATTCCTGCAGCCCTGAAGGTCACGGAGTTCTAGTCTCCCTCAGTAGTAACAGTATTTGAACCTACTGCTCACTCTTCCAAAGGGATTAAATATTCCACAATGGAGAAGTGGAGTTCAGATCTCACTTTTCTCACTTTCTCACCTGCTATGCAAGAGTATGTAAGGCTTGGGGATGGGGAGGAGGAAGGAATGTGATTGAGGAAACCACCTTGATAGTGGTAAAGACCAAAATGTTGGGCTCTGCTTTCAGTCCCATTCATGCATTTGACTGATGAGTCCAATGTTTTAGAATACCTTGTATTGTAACGGACAATGTAATTACAATACATCGTATTGTTTTGCAGTATTTCATGCTGGGAACCAGTGTCCAGACTTTCCACCATTCAGAAAAATAGATTCAAGCTTATTTTTAATTATATTTTGAATCTACCAACATAGTCAACAACACTGAGAAAATTATGTTCTTTAAAATAAAATTTTATAGAAGGTGACAGAAAATAAGAAAATTCCAAAATTAAAGTTTCTTGCTATGTGAATTATCAAGACCACATTCATATTTTACATGGCAGTTTATGCAATGACCGTGGTCATTACAACATTTCAGAAAATTTGGAAGGATGTATTTCTTATAAGCAACATTATTATATTCAGGCAGAAAATACCGGTCTCCTGGTTGTTACTAATAACTTATTGAAGTGGTGTCAGAAAACTGCTTATCAGCCTACAAGAAATAGTAGGATATGGGATCTGTCCTGTAAGGTTTACAGTTTGAAAAAGATACAGGAAAAACAACATTCCCTGGGTGATCCAGTAGTAGATAACCATTACAGTCTCTTTCCTCTGCCTTCACTTCCTGTTGTTATTTTGGTTTGTTTATTAGTGATTTTATATTAGAAGAGAAACTGTCAGAAGCTTTGGAGTAACTCTTCAGGATTTTAGTTTGTATAGGATAGTTTCTCAGCCCTCCGATCCTTTTGGCTGTTCTTGATTCTGGTATACATTACAGATATTTGTCAATTGAATTAACAGCATAAAAGGGATGTGTTTTACGTGAAAGAAGAAGTTGGAGTAATATGAGAAAGAGACTAAGCAGGAAAAGAAATAATTACCCAGGCAGATATCAGCAGCAGATGGTGGTTTCTACTGGGAAATGCATGCAAGGATTCAGAAAACAAGTACTGTATTATGGGGCTTTTTAAATCTGATAGGAGCACTACATCTTTCAGAAAATGGACGTTGAACTGTATCTCAATGTTTTAACAGAAACAGAACAGCTAAATTGAAAACAACGAGCTGTATATGGATAACTTTGAATTAGTACTCATCCTGTCCATGATACACACTGAACCCAAAGAATTACTGGAGAAGGCAAAGAATTGCTGCAAAATGGTCAAGAGGCTAAAAGAGGAAATCTGAATGGATTTCTACTACTCAAATTCTGGTGATGGAAACTCGGCACAAACAGTTTAGGGATCGGAGCTGCAAATGTACAATGCAGCGTCCAGCTCCTGCCCATTTTTCTTCGGACTAGAGCTCGCTCCGCCAAGTTACAGCAGCTCAGGGGCTGGTCTGACTTGGTGCAAACTAATGCAGAGGCAAGCTTCACATCTGCAAGTGGCACAAACAGTACTAGCAACCTGAGCAACCTGGCTGCTCCTTCTTGACGCCGTGACTTTCCAGTCTCTTGATTCTAGCAACAGAGAGCAAGAGTGGCATAAGAGCTTCCACACCAACTCTAAAAGTATACTTTTTTTGGACTGAAGTGAATGACTTTTTCAGGATAGGATATGCCAGATTTAAAAAATAGGTATCACTGGAAAGCTTGTGAAAGTTAGCTGTTAAGGAGCAATCTTCCCAAATGTGTGTGATGTGTTACCTACCTTGTGTCTCTTTCCCTGCAGTTTAATTGAAGAAAGAAAGATACAGTTAAGGCAATTGCTTTTGTGAAAATCCTGTACTTTCTGGGGTTCAGAAATATTTCCTGTTAGTTTTTCAAGTCCAGAAGTGGTGCTGTTAGTGATTGCAGTGTTCATATTCAGCATGTGACATCAACATGCTCTATTCTTTCTGAATTGTGACCACTTCTATACAGAAAATATTCCTCCTAAACACAAAATGAAGATTTAAAAAAATCAATAAAACTAAAAGTCCAGATGTGACTTCTAGTTCTAGTTACAATGTACCTAGATTCTTTACATGAGAGGGTTTCACTTAGTTTTATAAAATAGGGATTTACTGTGAATTTTGGTGAATTTACTTCCAATTCCATGTTCTTATCTATCTTTTAAAGAGGTTATTTATTCTTCACAGAGTGAGGAATTGCTTGTTTTATTTTCACTGAAATAATCTTCCATCCCCTGAAAACTGTAGTGTTTGCAGTTATCTGAGTTCAGCTTTGACTTTAATGCACTTCCAGGTACACTAGCTTCACCTCACCTTCTTTGAGGTAGGAGTCATCTCATTGATTGTCTTGAGTAAAAGGAAATGGCTCATGCATCTTTCGTACATTATAACAAATGTCCTTTTGCATTATAATTGAATGGTGATTGTTGTGTTCAATCAATGAGAAAGGTTAAGGGAGCTTCTCTGCCAGCATTTTTAATGGAGAAGTCGATTAAGATTCAGTTTAATCATTCTGGCTGCTTCAGAATTAAAGCAACAAAGACCATCAATGGCACTATAATTACCAGTCTTTCTGTAAGTTTACACTGCTATTTATGCAGCCATAAATTTTGTTATAATGCACAATGTGACCAGGTTAACTTGCTTTGTTTGTAATGCAAAATATTTCCCTTAATTGTACTGTGGATAAGAAATTGTTGTGATGAAGTATATATAATTCGGCCTAATAAAAAAGAGTAAAAGTAAAAACAACACCTCTGTAGAGTCTGACTGAGGTGAATCAGCCTGATAGCTTGTGTTAAATAGTTTAAAGTCATGGCCTTAACCTTGGGACACTAGAGACATATTTTACTTTATTGAACATAGAGACTAGCATCACTCCCAGGTGAGTAAAAAGGGTCAAATATATTATTCTAATCCCTGTTCCAAACAGAGAAAAGGTCATTATACACTACCTATTGCATGCTGCCAAAGAGTGAAAAATTCACATTGGGGACATGGGTGCAAATCTATTTTAGACATGGCCTTTAAAATGTTACTAAAATGAATGATTATGTGGTTTTGAACAAGAAAAAAAATCTTGAAATTGATCTTGTTTATTAATTAGTTTGAGCTTATAAAGGTCTTACTATAAATAGCTAGAAGACTAGAAGAAATTGCTCATTTCAAATGAGAGTGAGGATATAAAAAAAATTTGTTTTCTTGTAATATTACTACCTCTAAGTATGGTTATCCATTTCATTTGCTGCTGCTGAATGGCAGATGACAGGATATCTTGATTTACCCAGGATGTGTAGATAAGCATGTCCAGCACTCCCAGCAAATTAGAGACACAGGATACTTTTGTTACTTTTCTTCTTTTTCTTCTTTTTTTTTTTTCTCCTTTTCCCTATAGGAATTTCATTCAAAAGGCATTGAGAATTTCTTTTTTTCTCCATGGGGAGGGACAAGCTTTGACCAAACTTCTCACTAACTTAGAAACATGCTTTCTCCATGCAGAAGCACAATCTCCAGAGATGGGTCAGTGTAAAAGAGAAAAACAGTCCTTCCATCTGTATAGGTAGGTAGAGGGCAAAATGCTTCCCCCCCCCCCCGCAAACTCATGTTTTATTGAAAGCTCAACTTCCCTGAATGAGCTAATTACATTCTTATTTCATGTGAGCTAGCAAAGCTATTTGTAAAGTTGCATGAAGACTAGAAATGGGAGTGCATTTGCACCAGTTGAGTTGGTGGGATCCATGTGGGGATCCACTGCAGACTCAGCCTCAACTGTAGGTTTCAGAGAAATGATTTGTGGCTCACCTGAAATGAAAAATTCCTTCCCTGTGATTTGATAAAATATTGCTGTAATTTTTTTCCTACCAGCTTTCATGATTCTTTGTTTCTATTAATAATATGTTTTATATCTTGTAGTTGTGTGTCTTAACTAAAGATGGATTGTATTGTCCCTGTAGCTTGTAGCTTGCTGTTGTCCTAGAACAACTTTTCCTTCTTTTTCAGCAGATCATAAACTAGTAGGAGAGGATCATCTGACTAACAGCAGTTACTGAATGACAATTAAAACAAATTAAAATATCACATCACACACAAAATTTTCAGTGTACAACTCCCAAGCTTGCCATTTGCTGCATAATTTATGCTTCTTGGAAAGCTGGGCTTGAAGGTGTAATCAAAGGTATTGATATATACAAATCTGGACCTCCTATTGGCTATAAAACTACACATACACGTGGTAGCAAGATACAGTTCTTTAATGTATTTCTGTATCAAGCCAGGTCTTTCAGTAGCAGGAAATTATGAAAACCACTAAAGAAGACAGTTTAAAAATGTAACTCCTTAAATCTGTCTCCAAAGAGGTAAAGACAAACATGTAAATCAGCTGTTTATGAAACATTCATGTTTGAATTTAAAAGGCATATCAGTATACAGTGAGCATCACTGATATTAAAGTCAGGAGCTTAATCCTCTAAAGAAAACAAAACACATACAGTGCGTAGGCAGCCTGGCATAGTTCCTTCAGATTTTATACATGTGAGTTAGGGTGCGGAGGCTATACTTAATTTAAAAATAAGATTGACTAATCTATTTGAGTGCTTACTGCCTTGTAAGCAGAGAAAAGAGTAGCATGCCAGAATGGAAATCATATGGGCCGGGAATTCCCCTTCTGTTGACCACAGAAGGTATAGGCATAATCCATCAAGAACAGAATGCATGCCATACTTTGTTCATTAGCATTTAAAGAGGCTGTTTGGCATCAGACAACAAATACAATTCTTGCAAGAACTTGGCAGCGGACTGTTTGTCAGTTAATGACAATCCACAGCTTTTTCAAGGAAATACTAAATGTTCCCAGGGCTATTTCTGAATTCGTTTCAGCATGAAGCTTGAAGCGGGGCTAACACATTTGTATAGCGGTGACCAGCTTCCAAGAGAAAACATCAGTTCTGAACCTGAAATCAAAACAGATTTGTTGGCAACACATCAACAAATTGTGATGGAATTACAGGATATGTGATATCACATATCTTATCTTTACATTTATGCATTTCCTAAAATATACCAGTGTGTTTAGCATCTCCATAGACTACAGTCTGGAAAATGATGGATCTTATTTATGACTTGGATATCAGTATAGAAAGTGTGATAAGATACAAAGAGAAAGAAAAAAAGAAGAAAAAATAAACTCCAGAAGTTTTGTGGCTTTAATTATCAATGGAGGTTTTTTGTTAATTGCTCTACTGTTAACAGTATACCAAATTCCCTTCACTCTCTGTGTCAAAATCTTCACCTGTGCTCAAACTAAATAAAAATATGTATTTTTGAGATGGGATCTGATTCCAGTCAGATAACTAAATTTAACCTCATAAGGGTGAGTCTTCAGGTATGAGACATATATGTGGGACTCAGTAGCTTAAATATAGGTATCTAGCACCGTCTGAAATTCCACACAAGCCTGGCAGTTGTGACACAAGACCCATAAGGAATTCACACCTACTGAAATGGCCATGTGGGATATTTACCTTTGGACGTCTTGAATAGCACTAGACGCCTATGTTAAGGCAGTAGGAGAGCTGAATAATTCTCTAGTCTTGCTGGACTGCATTGGCTGAACTTCTACTGACTGTTAGGAGAGCTTAAACCCACCTATCTCTCATAGAGATGCTTAGTCTAAAGTTAAATCCCATTCTTAATCCTTTGTAAAGAATAAAAAAGAGATGATAAATAACAGATTTAGTGTTTTCTTCTCTAAGCTATATGACTGTACATACTTTCAAATTCCCAGTAGCCATGCCTCTTTTTTTTGTGTGTGTGACAGCTCTCAGAAAGCCAGCTTTTAGTGTCATAATTAGGAACAAATTACTAAGCCCAGATGTAGGTCTGATGCACGACTGTGATGCTACAAGTTAGACTGTTTTGTAAGTGCTGCAGACTGTATTGTGTCCTTTATTGTAAAGGCAGGGACTACTTGCTGTCTCAGGAGAAAGATTTTGAATTTTAACATTCTTTCCCACAAAGCTTCAAGATATTGCTTCCTCTTTTTTTTCTTTTTTTTTTCTTTTTTTTTTTTCCTCTTAAACATCCAGGCAGATTTATAGGACTTCACCTTGTACACTTGGCTTGTGGGCTGAAGACCAATCTGCTGGGTTTGACTGGGATAGAGTTAATTTTCTTCATAGCTAGTATGGGGCTGTGTTTTGGATTTGTGCTGAAAACAGTGTTGATAACACAGGGATGTTTTGATTACTACCGAGCAGTGCTTACACAGAGCCAAGGCCTTTTCTGCTTCTCAGCCCACCCCACCAGTGAGTAGGCTGGGGCCGCACAAGAAATTAGGAGGGGACACAGCCTGGACAGCTGACCCCAGCTGACCAAAGGGATATTCCAGACCATACGATGTCATGCTCAGCATATAAACCTGGGGGAAGAAGAAGGAAGGAAGGGAAGTTCAGACTGATGGCATTTGTCTCCCCAAGTAACCATTACACGTGCTGGATCCCTGCTTTCCTGGAGATGGCTGAACACCTGCCTGCCCATGGGAAGTGGTGAATGAATTCCTTGGTTTGCTTTGCTTGTGCGTGCAGCTTTTGCCTTCCCTATTGAGCTGTCTTTATCTCAACCCACGAGTTTTCTCACTTGTACTCTTCTGCTTCTCTCCTCCATTCCACCTTGGGATAAGCGAGTGAGCGGCTGTGTGGGGTTGAGCTGCCGGCTGGGGTTAAACCATGACAACCAATTACTAATAACAGTGAGCTTTAGGAAGCTGGAAAACTATTCTTTGCTGGGATGAGGGTACCAGCTGATGTGATTCCTCATAATCAGTCTGAAAGTCCAATGAGCCTGGAACAACAGGGAAAAGTTAAGTGCTTAGGGGACCTAGAAAGAGATGCTTTGTTTAAAGAACCACAGTTCCTATGGCAGGTGACCACCCTGTACTCTTCAAGGTGACTTCTGAATATTCTCAATTGAAGCAATGTATTAAGCAATAAAGCAGGCAAGAAGACTGACAGAGGAGTTCTTATTAAGCTTGAATTGCAAACTTCACTGCTAAAGTTGCATATAGATTTTAAACTGGAAGTGTACTGTTGTCAGTCTTGAAGATTTCTCTGATGGAAACTTTCCAGGGACACTATCAATAAATTATATTTACATACACTGGAAGATACTTTCACATTGCAGGAGTCCTGGAAAAAAGTCTGAGGGCAAATGAGGTCCAGCTCCAGCATCAGTAAAATTTTCTGTCACAAGCTTCATTTACTGTGGAAATGAGTTAATAAGTACACACCTGGATCCTATAACCCATGAACTTCATTGCTAAAGAGGGATGATAATATGTTACCAGATCTATTCTAGTTAATGTTTTCTCCTTCCACATTTTCTACAATGTAAATATGGGTTACTTACAGTTTGGAAGGTATGTTGACAGTACAAAATGAAAATCTGATTATTGGAGATACTAGTTTAATCTTGCTAACTGATCTGCTTCCCGCAGACAACAGCAGTGAAGTCAAGGTAGCATTTTTACATGTTGGAAATTGGGATACAACTGACTAAGGATCATCATGACATATGCCAACATTTGGATTGCTGGCATACCATAAATTAGTCTTTTATTTTTTGCTGATGGTGTTATCCGTGCTAGTCAGGTTTAGCTAACACATGCTACAATCACACTTTAATTTCTTGTAGAGAGGTATCCTACAGAGAGCTTCACTGCAACAGCTGTAGGACAGGAGATGTCAGAACCCCCATCAGCTCACAAGGTAAGACAGCTGTGCTACTACTGCATGAAAAAAACCGTGTCAGTACAGCAACAAAGCAGAAAGGAAGTCATACTGGAGAAAATATGAAGTATGGGTCACTCAGCTAGCACTAAGAGCTTAAATGGAGGTTAAGCAGGCTAGGCTTTGTTCCTGGCCCTGCTACAGACTTCCTCTGCTATCTTGGTAGACTCGTAGTTTTCCTGTCATCTTGCAGAAATAGCAGGTCTTCACTTCTTCACACAGGTATGGAGAATAAAGATTTTAAAGACTGTGAGACACACAGAAGTTACAATACTGCAGACCATGGATATTCATGAAATAGAAAGCAAAATCAAGGCATAGTAACCATGCATAAATCAGAACCAAACAAAAAGATTAAAGATAAAGCACACAAATCTATCCAGACAGAATGGGTGGAATTCAGCTACCTGAACCTTAAATCTCTGACCTAGTCCTAGCCTTTATAGTAAATGGAGGGCTACAGTCACTTTCAGAGCACAATTCATCTAACCAAATACAGCGTCTCCTTTGGAATGAGATGTTCTGCTCTATTGCTTTCCACTGACTATAAAGAGCCTACAATCATTAGCTCACATCTAGACATCTACACTTAGATGAATCCAGTCCTCAGATAAGAGGAGATGGAGCACCGTCCACATGCAAGAGCTGCCTTTCTGCAGCACTTTGTTGCTGCAGTGTATTTTGTAAGTCAGCTTGGTGAGTAGTGTGAGACCTGATAAGGCCTCAGTCTTGAGCAGCATTTTAAACTCTGGGCTGTGCCATGTTGCATTTGAGGATCAAAGGAGAAGAGCTCGGGAGAGGTATAATATCCTTCATATGTTGGCTGCCAGAAAAAGCAACGCTGATAAGTTATCTTGTTATGGAATTAAAGAAGTTCTAGATGTTGGTACACTTCCCTTTTGGCCCCAGCCGTTCACAATAAAATCATTATTTCATGTTAATAAGAGTCTGATCCTGCACACATCGAAGTACAAAAGAGTAGAAGTATATTATGCAGAATGATTGGCAATCATAGGCTGAGGTAGACTGATCATCCAATTAAATCATAGAATATTAAAAAGGTCAAAGTAATATAGAGCTAGTCTAATTAATAGACAATGAAATAAAATTCTGATTCTCACATTCCTGAATATAAGCCCAGTCCTGAAAACAAAGTACTTACTTTTTTTATGAAAGTAGTTCCTTTGACTTCAGAGTACTTCATAAGGACATGTGGATCCTTGCTTATGGATTACCTTGCAGGATCAGTGCCTAAGACTTCAGTTCTTATATCCTGTTCAGGTACTTTTACTAGAATATTTAATTTTTTTTTTATTCCTTATCTGCATCTTACAAGGAGGCTCATATGATCCTTTTTGTCTTCATGAACAGTAAATAAAGATTCAACCCTTTAAAACTTCATTAATATGTTGTCCTAATGATATCAAAGGTATAGTATAATTCAAACGTCAGTTCTATGTCTGTCTTCTGTGGTTTATGTGGATTTCTATTAATATTTAATTTGGTTCATTACCTTATTTATTGTGTGTTGGTTAAAGGAATTCGAAGATGGAGGTGCTGTGTTAACATAAAAGTCTCCTCACACTGAAGCAGGAACCAAATATGATGCAGGCACAATAATGTTGGGACTTTGTTTATAATAAACATTTTAAATGACTGATTTTTTCTCATAAATACTCTAAGTAGGATGATCTATGAGATTTCTAATTTATTCTTGTTTAAAATTTAACCATGCTTTTTTAAAGCATATCAATTTTGTTAATACCATGTAATTAAAACATGTCAGTGCACAGCAAGTTTTAGTCTAAATTAATGACTATGAGAATTATTTTAATTAAATAACCAATTATAGAAAAATCGCAAGCATGAGAGCTGACATTTAAATGAATTTCATTTAAATTGCTTCTTAACATTGTCCCATCTAGGACACTAATGCAAAATGAACTATTGTATCAACATAGATTATCACTATTTTTGTATGCACATAATGTATTCATAGTCAATCACCGGAACAGAGCTGAATATTTTGTATTGATCTGAAATGTCTATGAACAAAATACGACAGAATAAGCTGAAGTACAAACAAAAATCCCTTGTAGTTCTGTGACACAGTACAGCTGCATTTCTCTTGTTTGCACATATGTATTTTCATATTTCAGTTCTTCATTCACTTAGAAATTTAATTTTCCATTTGGTGCAGGGTCAACTTCTAAAATTGCTGAGCATTCCAGTCACTTTTAAGATTCTGGCTACCTTGTAAATGTACATGAAAAATCATGATGGGCTACTCAGTTTTTGTGTCAGATTTTTTAAAAAATCATCTGTTAGGAAGATTTGCTGGAATCCATTTTGCTCACTTTTAACTGGAAAGAATAGCTTACACAGTTAACTAAATTACACTTCCGCACTGCACAAATCGTTACTGCATTTGTCTAACAATCACATTCAATTTAATCAGATGCATGGTGCAAACTGTGCCAGGAAACTCCTGAAGCTATTTTCAAAAGTGAGTAACAGTATAATACATTGCAAAATTGTTCTTCTCTACTGTAGCTTTAAAGATATCACAGAAAAAGGGGAAAAAAAGGCTCCTGCGTTTTTGTTCATTGATTAACCAGTAATGTTATGTATAAATAATGTATCTGACAGTATGGCAGCCCACTTGGGACATTGTGCCATTTACTACAAAATAGGATGCAACATGCAACTGAGCAGCAAGAACAAATTAAACATCTTTCCTTGGTAACTTTAGCATTTTTATTAGGTGATAAACATCACAGTGAGAAGAAAAGCAGATGTAGATATTTCAACAATATTAACCTTAATCTAAAGCTATCTAGAGACACAAAATAATATTTATACATTCCTAAAAAATGCTTAAACTGTGTACAAAATACGTTGTCCTGATCTCTTTATGTTTTGCGGGACTCCCATGGAAACTAGTTGATGTAGTCATGGTGTAAAACCAGGGTTTTGTTCCAGAATACTGCAACTAAATTCAATTAATTATTATGTATAATCTTACCTTGTTAACTTGTAACACAGAGATATCACTGCAATATGTACTGTGGAGAATTTGCAATGTTAAGTCTTTTACCACTAGAATAGTAAGTTCTTTTAAAAGCGATTAAAATTATTATAACATTATAAAAGTTAGCTAAATATCAGCTCAAAAAGTCTTGGGTCACTGACAGTATTTTAAATGAAATCTATGAGACCCTTAAGTATAGCAACAAGGATAATAGAAATTATAAGGCAAAGAATGATTATTTTGTAAATTACGAAAAAATAAATACATAGTAAAAGAAATGTATTGCATCTGGCAAAGGATGATTTCATAATTGTATATGCATCTCTATGTTCATACAGTTTTAATAAAATGAATATTTTTTTTCCCAGGCAAGTACTTGTGTTCACTGATTTTGATTGAAAAAAAACACTTTATCAAAATAAAAATGTTTAACAGTAGTTTTACATAATTATCACTAATAAAAACATAGCAATGGTATTTGTATTCTCAAATTAATCCAGAGGAGTTAGGTAGCCAAACCTTGATGAAAATCAGTATGAGGTGTTAGCCCAGCTCCCTTTGCCTGCTGTGGAATTTCCAATCACTGCATTAAATATTGTTAAATGGAATGAGTGAGTATTATTCAACATGATTCAATACCATACACGCTGAATTTGTAACTATCATCACTAAGTCATGTGATCACTAAATCAAAGTATCTTTCTGTGTATTGAGCTAAATACCCAATTTAGACTCTCTACTTGTTGTCCTTTTTACATACTGCAAAATCTGCAGCAGTTTATTTCACATCTACACAATAATTAATCTAATATCCCCTCATATTTAATAGTTACAATGGTTAATGTTTATACCTGAGGTAATTCCCATTGCACAGTGAAGAGGATTATCCACTTGATTAAAAATAAATCTTTTCACCCCGCACTTGATTCTGTACCTCCCTGGGGAAGCTGACCATAATTTCTTTCTTGCTGTACCTCATTCTACAAGTGATGAGCCCATTTTGCATGGCCAATACTGAATGTAGCACTGGGCTTTAAACAGGACAGTAATTCAATCGGGTTTTTTTTATCCCAGCTCCATCTGGAAACAAATTCTTGTTACTCAGTTGTTGCTAAAACCCAACAGCCGTCATGCATTTCCCAGCGTTGTGGTCCATAAGGTGCTGCAGTTGTTGTTTTTCTCTCAGAAGATGGAATAAGCTCAGCTGGAATGGTAGTAACTAGAGTAGTAACCAATGGAAAATGGTTGCTGGAAGACTACCATCCAGTCCCGGGTACGGAGTTCTTTGGAACAGGAAAGACCAAAAGACAGGGACTGAAGGGATGAAGGGCAAAGTTTATGAGCTTGATTTAGGCATCCAAAGGAGATGATAGGTGCCTAAACTGGGATTCACAATGTCTGGCATGCTCAGCCAGCTAAGTCCCATGCCAAGTGCCTCTGTGAATCTTGACCCAAAGCCGCACAGGTGCCTAAGCAAAGGGGTTAGGAAGTAGTCATTTGTCTGCAAGCAAGCCCCTAATTGTGACTCACCAGAGCTGTAAATTTCCAAATGTCTTGTTGCACCTGGCTGCAGATACTTAATTTTCTATTTTGTTGGGTTACAAATGCTAGACCATGTCAAATGGACACATGTTTAAGGTGACTCAAAGGAAAGGCAGCTTCCTTCTCAACTGATAGGTTCCCTGTGAGTCATACATGTCTGCTTCAGAAATAATTGTATGTTTTCACTTTGATTCGTAACTATTTTTTTTGCTTACCAGACCCAACAGCTCTGGGGGAGTAAGCTGGATTCTAGTCAGCCTCGTATGTCATCAGCAAAGCTATTCTATCTCCAAGTTTCCCACTGGAATGCCAAATGCTGCCCTTATTTGCACCTTCACAACTCTACTGGAGACAAGGTGTCTACTCAATTGCAATAATTTGGCCTGAGAAAACGTTACTGTTGGCAGTGACTTTCAGATCCCAGTACAAGGTTTTTACTGCTGGCAGTTAAAAAGAAAAATATTTTTATGCCTAGTCTGAGTAAAACTGATGCAAATTCACAGAGATAGAGCAAATACAGAATTCTACCATGCATTTTTACAATGCCTCATTTCAGAACTGCAGCTTACTCCTCATCAGCAAAAGCAGCTCTATAAATCAGCTTGGGATGACCATTTGCCACATGGCAATTTGTAAATTCTTATGATCTGTAATAGATTTAAGTAAACTTTCTAAAAAGTCTGAAGAAAACTATGAAATGTGCTGCTGTATTTGCACCCAGGAAATAATCTTTGCCCACTGAAAGAACGAATCTAAGGGTAATAACAGATGAGAAAACATTCATAATGTTCTATTCCAGTAGACAGTTATGGTAACAAATTAAAGCAGATTTTCTCTTGAATAAAGATTACCTCCTCAGTTTTATCACCCAGCTCTGCCAGAACTCCATGCATACTGCAGCAATGGATGCTACGTAAACATTCAAGAGAGAGAACACCAACAGCACTAACTACTGCATGGGATTCTGCTACCTAACAGTTTAGACCACATTGAACAGAATTTCATGTACATAATGCAGTTTTGCTTAAGTGCCAGGGGCTGGGTAGACACTCACAGTGACTTTAAAAGAGAAAGCCGGATAACCTCTAAAGGATATCCCAAATAAACAGTGAGCACCAGTGTTCAGGTTCATCTGAAGGAGAGTGAATAGTGATATGGACAGTTTTACAGTTATATTTGAACTATATTTGGGTTTGTGAGGGGAAGAAAAATCATGCCATCTCCCAGTTTACATGCTATTCAGTCAGCTACCTACATGTTCACTAGTAATACAGTCACACCTCAACTGTTGTAACTGTCTAGTATTCAGAATACTACAAACACAGATTTTCAGTCAACAACTTGGGGAGTAATTTCATAACTTCTGGGTGAGCTGCAGAATAGATTTTAGTAAGGTAACCCAAAACTAGTACTAAAGTGATAGTGGAAGTATAAAAGATACTTTTGAAGTTCTCCCAGGGCACTTAGAAAAATACATTTTGTTTTAAAACTGAATTTGTCTACATTCAGGTTTCTCCTATTGGATCTTTTTCCTGTCTCTCTTTTCTTTCCTGCTGTATTAAGAATCCTCTCTATTTGCAAAAGTCTTCTCTCCAAATGAGGTATATGCGCATTATGGTCATGTTGAGTATTACTCTTCTAGGGAAAAAAAACCAACTTGAGCTTTTTAAGTTTACCAGTGTTCAACTTACCTCTTTTGTAGCTCCCTTCAGATCTTTTCTCAGATTGCTAGTGCAACTGTAAAATGTGACAGCAAAACTGGACACAGTGTCCCTCTATTATATTTTTTTCTAATGAAGCTAAAAGATTGACACTTCCTTCTGAGCACTCTCCTGCTGAAATGTTTGGGGACTGCATGCTCATATGAAGCTCACGACATTGTCTATCCCTCAGCTGGAAGTTACTGCCTCCTGTTCCTGAAACATGGCTGCTCATGGTGCACATGATCCTGTTTTGTCACAATATGGAGGAAAATAAGTTCGTTTGGGCTGCCAGTTACTGTCTTCTGGCCCAGGCACAACAATACATCAGCTGTTCCAACAGGGTCATGAAAATTATATGAGAACTCTCTGAATTAGCTCTCACATAAACCATCACACTGGAAGGCAGCAATTCATAGAATCATAGAATACCTCCAGTTGGAAGGGACTCCTAAGGATCACCGAGTCCAACTCCCTGCTCCTCGCAGGACTACCTAACACTAGACCATATGACTAAGAGCTTTGTCCAGATGCTCCTTGAACTCTGACAGGCTTGGTGTTGTGACCACTTCCCTGGGGAGCCTGTTCCAGTGACCCACCATCCTCTCAGTGAAGAACCTTTTCCTAATGTCCAGTCTGAGTTTCCCCTGATGAAGCTTCATTCCATTCCCATGTGTCCTGTCACTGGTCACCAGAGAGAGGAGCTCAGGACCTCCCCCTCCGCTGCCCCCGTGAGGAAGCTGTAGACTGGGGTGAGCTCACCCCTCAGCCTTCTCTCCTCCAAGCTGAACAAGCCAAGTGACCTCAGCCGCTCCTCGAAAGTCTTGCCCTCGAGGCCCTTCGCCATCTTGGTCACCCTCCTCTGGACACACTCTAATAGTTCGATGTCCTTCTTGTACTGAGGCGCCCCAAACTGCACGCAGTGCTCGAGGGGGGGCCGCTCCAGTACAGTGTAGGGTGGGACAATCACCTCCCTCGACCGGCTAGTGATGCTCTGCTTGATGCACCCCAGGATGCGGATGGCCCTTTTTTCTGCCAGGGCACGCTCTTGACTCATATTCAACTGGCCATCAACCCAAACCCCCAGATCTCTTTCCGTGGGCCTGCTCTCCAGCCACTCCCTCAATCTATATGTATAACCAGGATGTATAACCATCCCAGGTGCAGAATCTGGCACTTGCTCCTGTTAAATTTCATACAGAGATTGCACTCTTTAATCCCTAAATCTTTTTTCAGTCACAGGACACAGCTTGTTTTCATTTAAGCGTGACCTTTCTACTCTATTTCTAGATGGCATAAGTTTGCATTTGACTCTGCTAAGCAGAGTTTGCTCTGTAGGAAATGATTAATATACTAAATAATTTTAGGACAGTGCTTATATTATTGCTGTCATTGGTATAGTCCATAGGAAAAGCGCATGGCAGAAGTTTGGGGCTGTCTAAATGTAGAAGAAAACATACACCTTTTATTGCTCCCATCTCAGTTAATGGTAAATTATTATCTATTCATTTATTACTTTCTCTTACTTTTGTTGCAAGGAATAAGAATCCTGCCAAGAAGATTTTAAACAATCAGAGAGCCAATCTCTGATCTACTTACTTATTTACACTAAACAATGGTATTTCTCTAGCAACTTGAACATGTATTTTGGTCTTAAATTCAGACCTTGATAGAAAACAGCAAATAAAGATATTTCAGGAATGCTATATGTTATAAAAACATTCCTGTAGCCTAAATTCATTCCACATAAGTTGATACCTAACACATAGATAAAAAGAAGATAGTAGTCACTTCCAGGTAGAAATTCCAACTTTAGATCAGTGAACTGCCCTCTGGATTATGCCTATCTTTTTCCATTTAGACTACCAGTAGCCTGAAGTTAGGTATGCAGAATCATATAGGGTGAAATCAGACTTACATGCTTACACTCCTAAAGTTTTCCAGGTTGTTGCTGAAATCCGTTTGTGTGTACTTTTTTTTATGTTTCAGTTTACAAAAAAAATGGATCATTTAAAAGAGATTTTATTAATAATCCTATAACAATCCTGTATGGTTAAGGTAAGGAAGTCCCTGACAACAATAAATTAAATGCCCACAATTTCCACAAGAAGCTATTAGCTTCCCCTAGCAATGATTTTTGACATTCAAGATACTTGCTATGGATGCAGAAAAATAAAGCAGGCTTGCAGCTCTTCCCATTGGTAATAAACTATTCCATAAATAAACATTTGCTCTGTTTCCTTCTTAGGAAAATTACCTTTACTGCTTGGATAGATTTTCCAATATATAGGTCAATCTGTCCTAACCTTTTCTGAAGGAAAATGAGAAATGTTCCCTACGAACAAGATAAGACGTACTGTATCTAATGGCACTGTTTGCAAACACCAAATAGCAGCAGACTCAAGAACTGCAATATAAAGCTATCAATTAATTTTGTTGTAACTGTATGCACCTGTGAACAACTGCTTAATTAAAGAGGCAAACAGAAATCTCTCACAATAATGCTTCAAATTACTTGCATTTATGTGACTCAATTAGTTGGAGTGGATAAATACAATTGGAAAGCTGCCATGTGGACTTCTGGAAATAAAGAAAAGATAGAACTGAAGAGATACAAAACCAAATGGGAGGACTCAGGCAGATAGATACAGATAATTCTCAGAGGTTCATAGGCCTATACAAACAGAGAAGATAAAAGAAAAAGATTCTGTGTAAATACATATAAATACCTCATTTACTGTCACGGAGTTCTGCTTTCACAGACAGGAACATTAAGGAGACTGTTTGTTTTGGGCAGCATAGTCACAGGGCTCAGATTTACTCTAATTTTGCCATCAGATATATTCATCCAATTCCCTTTGCCTTTAGGGAGTGGCAGAGGTGTTTACTGCTATTGTAGACATACTAGAATGTCTTGCCTACCCTCTAAATGTTCCTCCAGAAAGGCACAGGTCTTCCATAGTCTCTGAGCTATCTACCTGCATAAATGCCTCAGATACCCTGGGGGTGTTTGGATCAGGAGCACATTTCTGAAACAAATCTCCTCCTAGTCCCCTTTTCTGTGCTGTGGTTCCCATCATAAAGCAGCTCCAGAGCATGTGAACCAGGCTTTTGGGGAACAAAACTAAACTGGAAGACGCTCTCGCTGTGAGCACACCAAGTGAACATTCATCCTCTGGGACCAGACAAGAGACAACCCAAAGTGAAAAAATATGAGATGCATGGTGTGGACACCAGGTCTTGAGTGCTGTGAGAGTGCTCCTCTTGCTTGTCACTATCTCCTGATGTAGACATAGTCTAAGGCATTTAAAATGACACCAGACACATTAAGCACTTAAATTCCTTCTTCCGTTTTCATGTGCCTGTTTCAGAATAGGATTCAACCCCATATATGTTCAAGTCCATTGCCGGAAATGCCTTTTTCTCATCTTCACATGCAGTTCAGTGTTGTTCAGTAGCATTTCAGGAAAGCTTGCTGCTGACAGCCGTTGTCTGCAATGGGGCATTTTATTAACACTGAATGATTGACACTGGGGGCCAGTTAAACAAATCAGACTTTCCCTTCTTCTGAGAGGGCTCATCTAGAAATGGCAAAGGGGATAAGAGACAGGATAGATTACACTTAAAAGTACTTCCAAGTGTAGGGTCCAAAACAGATATCACTTGTTAACTCTGTCTTCTAAACACAACCACTATTTTTTTTAATTTAAAAAAAAGCTGTCTTTTCTGAGCTCACAGTCCCAGGCATTCTGTTCCTTAAAGAGTGGCCAAATACATCTGACTTGGCATTTGGGTCAATGATTTGTACACGTACATTGTAAGTGAGCAGTGGGATATTATTCCAGGTGGAGGGGGAGCAAATGACAAGGGTAGAGGAAGGAGCAAGACCTGCTGAAACCAAAATGATTATTTTCTGAGGAAAAAAAAAATAATCATTAAACCAGCTACTATTTTAGACTATATTCAACAAAGGCATCAGTTGGGGTTTTTTCTGTCTCTAGAATACTTACTAGCATATTGGTTTATAACAGATATGTTTTCAATACTAAAATACATACGAAAGTTTCTCTCAATATCTTCAAGGTTAACACTGAAATGAATTTTATTAAGAGGCAATTATTCATGGGTTCTAAAAGAGTATCTGTCCGTTTGAGGCAGAAGGGCTACCCATATATTTCAGATGTTTCACTACACCATTTTCACTATGGTAGTATATTAAAAATAATCTTTATTTGGTTTTCTTCATTTTCTTTCCTTCTTAACTTTTTATTTCCCTCACCTTTTCCATTTCTCATTTTTTGTAACTGTAACCTGAAGATCTCAAGTTTCCTCATAATAATTGCTTTGTTTTTTACTTTACTTCTATATTTTTCATTTACAGCAAGGTCATAAGATATGCATAACTGACCCTACTTTTATTTCCTTTTCCCAAAAAGCAAATCATGCAGGTAAAGGCACAGGATACAAATAGATTTGTTAGCCAATCCAATCTGGCTATAAAAATCTACCTGTGACTTAGAGGACAAAACTCCTCACACTTCTAATTGAAGTCAACTACCCAGCTGACAGGCAAATATGCTTTTGAGGGCTCTTTTGCTGCTGTGATGATAGCATCTTGAGGTAGTTCCCAGATGGAGGGGAGGGAGGTAGAAGTGAGAGTCAGAGAGTGTGACAGTCGCTCATCTATCTTGGAAACAGAGGACCTTGGAAATATGAATTAAATTAGGCTGTGCTTTCACGAACACTTTAATCTAACTTAAGTATGAAATGCTGCTAAAGGAGATGATCCTTCCATCCTCCCCACCCCAGCTGTCTGTTCCCACCCTTTCCCTTGTGCCAGCATGTGAGATCATATGGCTACCTTGTAAGCTAAGTCTGGGAACTGATCCAACACCCAGCCTCCCAAATATTAAAACTTTTTAGTCAGATCAGTTCCTTTTGCATAAATGCTAATGGCGGTGGGGGGGAGTGGAATATACAAGCAGAGGAAGGGTTGAGGGAAGGACCACTTGCAGTAGTAGCCTTGGCTTAGATGATCTCAAAGGTGTTGGTAAACCACAGACTTAGGCACCCATGGGGCTTTGAATGCAGCCCTGACGCAACAGGACCAAAAGCCAGCACTGCACTTTATGGGTGGCGAAGATGCAGTCCTAGGATAATATGGACGAAAGCTGCCACTTTCAGCACTTGTTGCAGTTCTTATAAGACTAATCAGACTGCATGGCAATATCAAAGATGTATTGTGATAGCATTGAGCATTTTAAAACAAGGGAGAACAACAAGCTTATTTTAAATTATTAAGGCTAGAAAAATCCCGTGGCTTTCTCTCTCCTTTTTTAATTTTTATTCTTTTGGGGGCAAAGGGCTCAGGCTTCATAGTTATTAAATGAACTGAAAATTGCTTCTGCCTAAGCGTATTTTGATCATTATTGTTCTAATCAAACTATGCTTGTTTAATAAGAAAATCTAAACATGAGAGAAAGATTTCTAATCAAAACAATGTTCTCAAAAAATGATGGAGTACACTTTCCTAGATACTCATGAGTGGTAGATGACTGTTTTTCCCTTCTCCATGCTAGGTATGTATGCACTATATATGAGTAACGAATCAAGCAGACCTCTCAGGTCAAAAATCTTGGTAATTTTGAAAGTTCCTCTCTGTCTTCCAGCACAGCATGTATTACTTCAGTTATCTCCTCTTGGTCAATATAGCTGTGAAGATAGCATTTGCACTCTATTTGTACATCTGGTACCCAAAGTGATGAAAGGTATGACAGGGTCGCACAGCCTTGGCACAGTAACCCATGAGAGTCCCATAACATGCCGTTGTGGCTACAAGTGCAGAGTTCATGAAGATCGTTGAACTCATAGGACTGTGACCCTGTGTGATGTCTCCTGTGCACCCCAGAGAGAACTCTGAGGACCAAAGTAATACTATATTACTTCCTTTCTTTTCTTCCAATACGTCCTCAGCCAAATTCCTGTGACTGAGCAGCTGTAGGAATAGTGATGAGTCCAATGAGGAATGTGCATTTAGGGTGAAGGCTACACCCAGTTTAATAGTCTTGAAGGTTTTTTTATTTATTCTTTCTTTCTTCCTTCCTTCCTTTCTTTCTTTCTTTCCTCCTTGCCTGCCTGCCTTCCTTCCTTCCTTCCATTTGCTCAACCTATGGTTCATATATGAAACCACTAAGGACTTATGACAAACTGAAAGCAGAATGAAATATATAGAAGGAAATCCTTTTGACCAAATGTAGATACCTATAACATAGACGTGAGCTACCAGTGAGCTAGTCAACCAAGCTCTCTGTACAGAAGCTTCTAGGCTGTAATTCACTTCATCTTAAAACAGAAGTCTATAACAGGTCAGATGAATAGTAGACTAGAAACATGTGTTCCTCTGCATTAACTGTAAAAGTTGATTAGCTAAGTAGGTGACTACAGTGCAGAGATCTAAAGCTGGGTGGCAGGAATCCTGTCACTCACTACAGAATTTTTTCTTAACTATGATCCTCATCATGGCAATTTTTAATAAAACAAAAGATAATAGACAAATCTTTAATGATCATGTTTGAACTTCAAGTGTGTGGGGGATTTTACCCATGGTATCCAAATCTACCACAAATTAATTATAATTTTTGAAAAAACTTTTCACATATTCCTACTATTTTTTAGCTTGACTAAATTTTCTCACTGTTCTGCCCAGAGACTATTCCAAATAGCATGGTCATACTAGAGCTGTATGTAGAAGTAATAAATGAATGAAACATGCATAACAAACTTTTTAATTCTTCAAGAATAACCTCTATTAATTTTTCCCTCAAGTGATAAATAAAAGTGTAGTTTGAATAGATTTGGCAGAAAAAAAACCTTACTTAAAACAATTCAACGGCAATGCCAATTTCTTTTCAAGAATATATTGATTCCTTCTTGCAAAGTATTACTTCAACCTAAGTTTTGAAATTAAAAATCAGTTTTGAATGGCAAAATATTGTTTGTTCAATGTTCTGTTTTCAGAGTGCTTTTGTGCTACAAAGGCATTTCACCATTATTCTCCCTGATTTCTTTATCTGAATAAAAAAGAAGGAGAAGAAAAAAAACTTTGATGCATTGTCATGCTGTGATGGGATATGTTTTTTGAAGTCTTTGGATTGCCTTATTGGTCTTTATTATTTAAATGCCTGGTTTAAATTTATATGATGAATTGAAGTATGGGGGGGTGTACCCATATTAACTGTAATCCAGCCAGCACTTTGGAGTTTGCTGCTACCCATATTACTTTTGATTTGTGTGGCAAATCTCCAGGTTTGAAGTTTCATTGCAAGTGCCTGAAATCGGAGTAGGATGAGCGTTGTTATTTTCATTGTTTGGAAAACAAAAATGTACCTCTGATAATTTTTGTCTTTGATTATTGCTTCTTCAAAGGATTTAAAACAGAATGAAAGCCTTTGAAAATTTTAGAGATGAAGAGACATGAGAGTTATTCTGTATGCACCAGATAAACAGATGTCTTAGCTTTCAAACTAAACCCAGAAAATATAATCACAAGCTTCATCAGAAACAGATAACAATCTAGGTGCACAGTACTTTACATTTTACTAATGTGCAATGGGAGAAATAATAATACTACTTCCTTCACTTGTCTAAATATTTGTTTCAGGCTAACAGCTCAAAAAACATGTTGGTAATAGCAAACAAAATATGATAAATTCCTTTGAGGGGGAAATATTCTCAGCATAATGTCATTATAAGCACAAGTAAACACACTTTGAAATGTATTTGCAAATAAGACACTCATAACGCTGAAGGTATTAAATTGTGAATTCCCAAATTAATAGGTACCAGATGTCATGAGTGCTTTTCATCCTGTATTAGAGTCACACTGAAAAGTCCCAATAAACTTAAGTTGAAGTTGTAATCATCCAAAGGATGACTACATGACAGGGCTCGTTCTTAATATGTGAAAAAATGCCTGCTTGGAAATATGTAGAACTGTTTAGAAATAGCTGATGGTGTGCATTACTAAGTCAGACTCTGCAAAATACCTTCCAGGAAACCCTAAAATATGAGCAGATTTGAATCACCCACAGAAGAATCATATAAGAACAAAATGTAGGGTTTCTTATGCTCCTCTTGGTTCCCAATACTCAGGATGTTAAACTGGTGCATGCACCTGAGCTGCAGATAATGGGCAGGGTTCGGGAAATCCATAGGAAACATGGCTAAATTGAGCAGAGAAAAGCCCAAAGGAATTCATATTCAGTTTATGGTTTCTTTAGACTGCATTAAAAGGAACAAAGTGATTTCTCTAGTTCCAAAACAAGTTCAAATGAGTTGCCTATGTTTATGAAATTACGTGCTCCCACATCAGAAAGACAGTTTGCTCTGTACAGTGGAGGCAAGATAAAGTATGGACAACACACAGTGCTACAGTTCACCAGAAGAAAATTGAGTTCAAAAGAGAAAGTACATAAATAGAAGTCACACTCATTTCCACTGCAGAAAATAATAATTAAAATAGTGTTCACAGAAGACAGAAGAAATAGTACCAAGAAAAAGAAGGTTCTTCAAAAACACAGGAAAGAAGGGACAAGATAAAATTCCAATTCAAAGAGAAGTGGAAAGTCGTGATTAAAATTAGGAGAAAAGGAAAGATCAAGCCTTAAGTAAAAGGAAGAATAAATAGGGATATTTAGAGACAAACAAGGTATAATGAAATATTTTTATGGTGTGTACATCAGTTGTCTCTCTAGGCTTTGAGATCCAGAGGTTGTTCGTCAGGTGTAAAGTTAGGCTGAACAGGATTTTAGTATTAATGCCGAGATTTAAAATTGAAAGTAATTTGTATTTTGAAAGACATTATATAGAAAGATCTATCAGAAAGCAGCAAACGTATGAATATTTCAAGACTATAACCAGAAGTAACACTATAAGCAGTACAATTTTTAGGCTTTCACTGATAGCTAATTATGATTCTTGTTCTTCTGTATACACTGCTGTACAGATGGCAAGCTGGACCTGGAACACAGATTGCAAGAGATGGAGAAATAATGACATTGGGGAGAATTAAAACCATTTTAGACCAAATTTGTTTGATTTGGATTAAATTTTTAGTTAAAGACATCATATCCAAAACCCTGGTCGTCTCATGATCGCTGCTTCATTGCAGTTGCACTTCCATTTAGACCTCAAAGGATAACTTTGTCTTCATGGTGGCACCCATAGCTATGTCTACACTGATACATCTGGGGACTGATCCCTGACAGCCAGCCCAAGGGGCGCAGACTGATTCACCACCACATTGTTTTGGGCCAGCTTCTCTGATTCTGCCCTGTGTGTTGGTCATATTTTTTTCCTGGAAAGACTCTCTGTGGCTCTTATACTACCTTTCTATTTTTCTGTGTGTATTTTCAGTTTGAAGGGTCTGAATTGATGTGAGAACTTGTGCTGCCATCTACAAGATTAATGACTTATAACATAAAGCTGAGGGGAATTGTTGTGTGCCTGAGGATAGTGAGGGTGCTTAAGAATGAAAAACCTCTTGGGACAAAGTAGGAGGGCTGTTGAGGAAGAAGGGATAACATGTTGTGTGTGATTTGGACATTGAGGAACTATCCACTGAGTGAATTATTCTCAGATGGGTGCCCAGCCTTTGTCTTTGATAGAGCTAGTTGTAGTGCAAAATGGTAAGGTAAGTAACAGTTAATTAGTGTGAATGATTGGGTGTCCAGCTCACCCAATAATTCAGTAAATTACCAATTCTCAGTAAATATATACTTTCAGACCTGATTCTGACCTTGATTTACACTGACGTAAATTAAGCAAAATTAGAGTTGTATTCACATCCATGGAGGAAAACAGCTGCTTTGAGTCAGAGTCAGAGCCCTTGTGGATACTATATTTTGTCTGCTGTCTTGTCTCAGTGTATTTAAGAACTATTTTATTCTTAAAATGCATAAATCATATATTTAATAATTCAAATGATTCTTAGTGTATATATATATGAAACTGAGCAGTAAAGCCAGGTTTATGCTACCCTCCATGCTCTGTCTTCTGTTTATGCTCCTGTTTTGTTGGTATTGGTTGTGCTCTAATTTCTTTCTGCCTCTCCGTAGATCTCACTGTCTCGTTCGCTTTGACACCAGCTCGGTCTAATGTCAGTTGAATATAAAACTGAAATCTTAAGGGAGATCTTTTCCAGTTCTGGCAGTTCTCTAATAGCTAAACTTCATTTCAAGACTGGTTTGGTTTGGGTTTTTGTTTTGTTTGCAAGCAAATCTCTAGTCTGTATATGGAGAGAGAAATGGTAGAAAATAACTATGCATATAAATTCCTATTTATTGAAAATGAAACTATTATAGCAACATAAAAATCAATGTTTGTCCAATTATTTTCTGCAGGCAGTACAGTACATTGCAACATAGTTTCTCATTAGATTAAATCAAAACTGTTCTTAAATACCATTTTACCAGCTGTTACTGAATAAAGGGTGAAACAAACAGTTTGTAGTATCAGATATGTAGCTTTCTGGCACACATCTTTGCCAACATTACAACAGCTGTGTATAATGTTTAAAAGAAACAAACGCCCTCGGTGGTTATTCTTCAGTTTTATTGAATTTCACCTTTTTTTTTTCCCCGAAGAAGCATCCTATATTTGTGCTGGTATAAAGTGAACCCACTGCCAGTAAAAATGCACCAGAATTCATAAACTAATTCTTAGATATTCTTTCTTTCAATAATTAACAAAATTGGGTGAAAATATTCTTACAAACAATCACACTTCTTAAGAAATTACTTAGGAGGACAGCTTCATTTGTTTTTTTTGTTTGGGTTTTTTGTTTGGATTTTTTCCCCCCAAATAGAGATACAATATAGTCTGCACAGAGATTGCCAGTGCATACTGAGTGTTAGGTCTGTATGTCAGAGACATATTCAAATGTCTGTGAATCTTGGGCCCTCTTGAGTTTCTGGATGCTGTGACTCCCAAAACTAATCTCAGCCTATTCAGTGTAATTTATACTTGATCCCTGATTTCATAGGGGCCCTTCTGTGAGCTGCAAACAGTGGAAACAGGCCAAGCTGCTGCAAAATGACAATGTGGCTGTTGTCTGCTTCAGCCCAGCAGGCAATATAATCGCACGGCCACAGGAGGGGTATCCCAATAGTATGAGAAAATCTCAGCCATGGGACAAGTTGCAGATTGTCTTCTGTGTGCTAATCCCAGATCTAAACACTGACTCCTCCTCTTGCTTTGTCTAATCACTTTGCCTGTCTGTTTTGCTTTCCTGTTAGGAAAGTAAGGGTAATAATAATATTTAGCTTCTTCAGGAGGTGGGGTTTTTTTCACTAATGAATGTAAAGCAATAGAATGCTATTAATAGTGGGGGTGAGGAGAGTAGACTCAGAAGAACTAAGATTACAAAAAGTTAAAAGTTTGGGAATGAGAAGATCAAGATCACTAAAAGAGGGCTGGAGGAAAGAAACCCAAAAAAAACAGGGGGTGAAGAAGGCATAAGAAAAGCATAGCTCAGAGCAACAGGGGAAGTCCATTTGCCAAAGGGAGGAAGTCAGGCAAAAACATTCTTCTTGTTAAAGAAATGAGCACAACTGAAAAGAAAAGCAGAAACCATAAATAAAAATGAAAGAAGTTGAAGAAAGCGATATTGAGTAGAATGAAACGTTTGACATAATCAGATGAAGGAAGAAGGAGGGCAGTAGTTTATAGATTCTTTCACATTTGATGGCAACTGGAAATCAGAGATTGCCTTGCAATCAGCTTAACAGCAGTTGATGGCACAGGGACCACTACCTGCTGAGGTTATGGGTGAAATCTTGTCCCTGGTAAAGGAGAAGGTAAAATTCTAATTACTGCCACTGGGCCTATGATTTTGCCCCTTGAAATTGGGACTTCTCGCAGGAAAACCAGCTGCTTAAGTAAACTAAATTAATTTAGGCACTCAATAAGAAAAGGTAACTATTTGAATATGCATGAAATAATACCCAACTTGGCAACAACATAAGGAGCATAATAAATAAAAATTGAGTACAAACCTCAAAATCAGTCTTGATAGGAAAGTATTATTATTTTAAAATTAAAATCATTTACATAATAGCATATATTTAGGCAGAATTCTATGAAAATAAATAAGACAAGTTCCCTGCCCTGGAGAGATTTCATTCTTAATAAGACATGACAAATAAATACAAGGCAAATTAAAACAGGTAGAAGGAAAGAAAACAGAAAGAGCAAGATATTAAAAAATGGAAAAAATTATAGGTGGCATAAAAAATGAAATAGCAAGTTGAAGGTATCATTTAGGAGCCATGTTAGGTTGCAAGCAAGATTACTTGCTTGTGCAGAATTGTTCAGAAACCTCCCGCACTTCACACAAATTTCTAGTGCACTTGTGTCACTTGAACTACATCATTATTAAGAAATTTAATTTTTTACCAACCCATCTAAGTTTACAAAATATTTCAAGATGACCTCTTTTGTTTCCCTCCTGTCAGAGTCAGTTTTCTTAAAAAGTCGTTTGAAAGCTTACAAGAAGAGCTGATCCTCATCCAAATAAAATATCAAATACTCCATCCTGAGCAATGGTTTGCTGTGTAGGTACCAAATATTTGTATGTGATTTTAAATTCCAATTTTTTTTTTTTGATTGAGCGTTGAATTCTTTCAAAGAAGAGGTCAGTGGATGGATTAAAAAAACAGCAACATAGTCCTTTGACAGAACAATGTCAAGATAGGTCTCCTGTCAGCTGCCCACTAAGTTCACTGGTTACTGTAAGTGATGTTAATTAATGTTAGTTAATGACCAGCATTTTTTAAAATTCCGAAGTAATTATTCTCTACATTGTAGTCTCTAAATATTTTTAAACGTGCATTTTGCAGAATTGCTGAGGAGAGATTTGTAGAGGTAAGGCTCAGAGTGAGGCCTTCCTTGGCTGAACTGTTTCTGGAGGACCTTCAGGCAGGCTGTACTGTGATGGGACATCTCAGGAGAGGTTTTGCCTGTGTTGTTCCAAAGTTCTTCCTTCCTCATAATTATCTGCTTCAGCATGGCCCTGAAATTTGGCAAATGGCCACTACATAGCCACAGGCATCTGTCTAGGAAGGTTACTTGTGTATCTCTCTTCCTGACATGGGACAACATTAGGCATCAGAGGGAGGGGACTGAAAGAGCAAGCTAAACAGCTTAAATGTTACAAATATGGTGGAAAAGGAAAGTAGAAGGCCGCGAAGTCTTTGGATCCTGGAAGACTTTCTCATACTTAAAGCTTTGCGATGTGGATTTAATCCAGGAGAGAGGGTAGGCTGAAAGTTCAGAAGGAAGATAGATTTTAATTTAATGAATGGCTGAACCAATGGAGGGATGAAAACATTACATACTGGTGAGGTATTTTTAATAAAATACCTTCAATTAATTTAACCTGCAGACTAACTGCTTAGTGATGGATAATATGATTTTGTAAAACTGAGCCCACATGCTTCCAATATTATACCAAATCAAAGTTTTATTCATATAATGTAAAAAGAGGTACTCTTTGAAAGATTAACTCCAATATCTTCAAGCATTGGCTTAATATTCAGCTTACACATAGCAGTCTTAAAAAGTCAGTGCACATTAGAACAATTTCACTGCACAGTCATGCTTCATGTGACTTTTTTTTTTAATACCATTCTTGATGCCTCAAGATCCTTCCCTTGCACTAAATCATCTGAAACTTTAAACCTCACCTTGTCCACTACTGGATTCTTGGTGATTGTATTAGCATTTCAGTGGATGGCACTCTAGAACTGAATTATATTGGGAAATTGGTTTACAACTACAATTTAAACGTGACCATTACACTGACATAAATTATGCCTTTGTAGTAGATGAGGTATAATAAAGAGTAATAACAACAGTGAAGAGATTTTTAAGATGTAAGGAACATACAGTGTGATGAAACATTTTGGAAAAAAAAAGTTCAAACAAATTCAATTTCAGAGCACTGTGGGGACAATATGATGCATGTTTTGAGGTCAGTTGGGAAAAGGGTCTCCAATTCCCAGTGGCTTTCCCACTGAGTCTAATGACAAGTATCTCAGAAGAGTGATTACATAGGTCCTCTGTCTCAGAAAAGCTTTTTACCTTCATATTTACCTTCTCAAAAGCCTTAATTAAAACTGCTAGATGCATATGGTCAGAAGTAATGTTCGGTTATCCCCCAGTCAGCGTATTCTTACCTGTACTATTTCAAATCTAGTTTCCTTTATCCTCTCATGTCTGTCTCTGTCAATCTGATCCCTATGCTTGCAATACCCTTCTTATTCCTTTGTGCATTAAAGTTACCAATATCAAAGCAGTAGTGCCACGAAAATAAAGAATTGCAAAATTAGGATTGTGGTTCTAAACAAACATATTTTGCTGTGTCTCCTGCAGGTAAGGTGGCCCTGGGCAGAAAGTTCATGGTCTGTGGTCCTAAGTCCAATCTGCCATTATGTTCTTAACAGTGCAGTATTTGCCTGATTGATTCATTCACGGAAGGTGATTAACACTGTAGGCTTGCAATGTATCTATTTAATGTTTTAAACAGTGGGGTAAAAGCATAACAGGTAAGTTGCAAAACAAAAGCTGTTCATATATACTTCATAGTATTATGCTTGTATACATTGCATCCCTTGTTTAAGCACAATTGATGCCATAACACTGCAGCAGTAACATTTCTTTTTTGCTTGGTTATTCAGCCTTCCAAAAACCTGCTCTGTCACAGCAGAGGAATCTGATTCTGAGATGAAGCTTTAGTTTTTCTTTTAATTTTAATACCATCTTGGAGAACAACTTTTTAGTTTGTTTTCTAATTAGACACTCCCAAAGATCAAGAATTAGAGAGCTTGCTTCATCTTTAAACAGCTGGGTTCCCAGCTGGGTTTGTGTAATGACTTCACTAATTTCCTTTCTTTTAATGTGTTTGTTTTCTATTGGTGAGATGCATTGTTTGGAGTTAGAGTTCCTTTGCAAACAGTACTGCTTCCGCTGTTTTAGTTATCCTGCAGTTGATTCTATAGCTCTGATTTACGAGCTAACCTATTTTATCCAAGTCTGCTTTATGATGATCTGTAATGGTTTTTAGGCTTTCCAGTTTTTCAGCTGCTGTTTAGTTTTCAGGGATTTAAAAAACATTCTTCCAAGATATCATTAGAAGTTAGCAGAATGCTTTCATATATAATAAAATATCTTAAGGCTAATTTGCTGGGAACTTTAACACCCTCATTAGTAGCTTTCTGTGTGTGGCTTAACAATCTTACATATTTGTTGTTCACAAGTCCTAACTTCCGATTAAGGGGATTTTGTTTGAGTTTAGGTTTGAGAAAACAAGACGGTTTAAACTTTTGGGGAAAATAGCACTATAAAACTGTAAGATTTTCAGATTGTCATTAGAATTTCCCTTTCGAGGAAATTGTATTTTCTATTGTGAGAGACACACTGTACTCCATGACAGAACTGGACACATTATACGTTTTGGTATTTATTAATCATAAGTGATGCCTTAAGTTTGCAATGATAACCTTTTTTGAATATGTGTGTAAGGTTTTTTGCTTTGCAGAAGTCTGTCAAGGCAGAAAAATCTCCTTGTGAAAAGAAGTTTCCATTTTCCTTTTTGCAGTACAGGGGTCTACAGCTTGAATATTACCCTGCAAAATTCTTAGCTCTCTGTTTTCATTTCTTTAACCACGTTAATTTAACTTACTATTCTTATTTCACAGAAAGGGAGACTGAAAGAGAGCAAAACTAGTGCTTTGCTAAATAACTAACAAAATTCTACTTCTCTTTATTTGTAGTTTTCTTCTTTAGTACCATCTCTAATTTGTCCCTTCTTTTCCTTCTCACACCATGTGACAGGATTCGCATAATTGCAGTTACTTTCCTTTTAAGGAATCTGCATTTTTTGGTCTCCAGGACAGCTCTATCTTTTTCCCTGAAGTCAGAGAAGACAGTCAGTGTGAAAGAAGGAATTTCAGGGACCTGCTGACATTTTTAAAGCCGTAGCCAAAAAAGCAGGTCTGAAGTGACTTTCAGAAAGAAGTACCACGCAAGAGAAAAACACTGAGGCAGGGTTCCAGCCCTTTTGCTGAGGGGTGCCCCTCCTCTCTGTGCAGACCACGCTGACACCTACTTGCCTCTTAGCTTTATAGCCAGAGACAGCCAGTAGAAGAAGGTTTACATGAACACTGTCAAGGTTGAAACTGTTTATGCTGAGCTTTGGAGGCAAGTTCGGACACTTTTCTTTTTCATCCCTATCAGCTTGTTGCTGCCAGTTCCAAACTTAAACTGCCCTTCAGCTGCCCTTTCTCCTTTTCTTGCTTGTTCTCCGGTATGCCAACACTCGGCGCTCAATTTAGATCTGATGAAGGTAGATTTTACCTGAAGAAGTTATTTTTGACTGGACATAAGGCAAAGCTGGGGAAAGTCCCAAGACAAATAAAAATCCCTGTCATCCTTTTGTGGAACGAGCACAAAGGCCAGATTTTGAATTGCCTTAATTTAAATTCTGTGGACCATAAGCCTGCTGAATCTCATGTGTCACTCCAGAAACCTGACTGATCTGTCATAGCTACTATTTATACAATAACTGTATTGTAAAGTTTTTAGAGATCCCTCATGGCAATACACTCTGCCACTGTATAAAATAAGTTTATCTGGAGATTATCAAAAAGTCAGAAGTGAAATCATAGAGCTCCTTAATGTACTGTGAGGCCAACTCTATTAAGTATAGAAACATTTTTTCTTCCACACCACATGAATTGTGTTTCTAAATACTTGGAGTAGTACATAATCATAGTCGCTACTGTAAAAGACAGAATTCTCCTGTGAGATACTAATGTTCTATTTATAATTTATTGTTGTCTAAAATACACGGCAGTAATTATGTTTATTCTCAGAAACCAAGTGTTCTCATTTCAGGGTGGGGCTCTTTTGTTTTGTCTCTTTGCAAGCAAAAAATGCAGCCTGTGAAGTAATAATGAGATGTAAGGCCAGAAGGCACAAACATTTCTTCATACAGTCACATTTGGTTTTCAGGTACCTGTTTTATGGACTAGGCACACCGTGAACTGCCACAACTCTGGCTGACTCTGCTCAGAGACAGCGTGGATCTGGCTGGATTTATTAGCTCAGGCACAAATTCAAATACAGTTATGCTGCCACAAAAGCCAGCTTAGATCCAGAAAGAGTAAAGTAGCTTTCATTTGGCAGAGAGATGAAACAAAATCTGGTAATTTAAACTGGTCCTGCGCTGGCCAGAATGGACGTTTCAGCACTGTGTTCCCAAAATTAGAGGTAGAAAGGAAAGTGATGCGCTGCCTAAAGTTCACTAGCGTTGATGAGAGGCTATTTGGTATGTCTACCCTGCTAAATTAAAAGAAGGCTGGAGAGAGTGCTGAAGCACTGGTCCCCGTTCATCCACACTGTTTAATTGCTAGTTTATTCCCTGGATTTGTTTCAGAGGGTTTCATCTTGGCTTTTTTCAGAAAGTGTTGTCTAGGGGGGTCAGCCTTCAGCAACGTGAGCGCAGCTGGTGACTTCAACCTGGTCCTTAGGTCATTCCCAGGCTGAAATTTATTTAGCGGTAGACACTGCTTTATTACTCCCCTTAACTCAAATTCAGCACAGATGTGACAACCTGAGCTGGCTCCTGTAAAAGGGATTAAAGCCTCGTCTTCCAGAACAGTGTCCCTTTATCACTCCTGTTAAAGTGTCTTAGTGTCTAAAATAGTGCACTGAGATTGCATGAGAGAGTCAGTAAGACCAGCTAGCCTAGCTGTTGGCACCCTGTCCTCGGGCAAAAAGGATGTGGATCTGAGACGGTATTTTGAAAAAGAGAAAATATTATATTGTATATAATATCTTGGGTTTGTAAATTAAATGACCTCTGAAAAAGGAAGGAATGCCTTAGGAGACTTAACAAGACAATACCTAATTTCAAAGTGTTCTTTGGCTTTAAAAATAATCTGTGTGATAATGGCATCAAACCTGCCAACTTTCACACTTACATACAGTTGCTATTTATGGAAGACATTTGTATGATTTTTTCTCTCCCCCATTCCATTTGTATTTTTGCTGTCCAACAATCAAATGTATTTGTAGAATCGCTAGACATTACAGTGTATTGTTTCAGATGCATGTCTCCATAGTTACTGTTTACAGTATCTTCCTCTGCTTAGACTCTTGTGTCAATAAGCTTCTGCATTTGAAAGCAACATGTCTTTATTTTTCAGCAAAAGAGATTCCTCTCCTCACCAGCTTGCTGATTAGGTAAACATTTAGGTAGATACTCCTCTCATATATCTTTGGCCATCTAAAAATTAGGCATCTATCATGGCATATCTCTTCAACTGTCTAAATGCAGTCACGTAGTCTAAGTTGGTTACCTAGGCTTCCTCTATAAACAATGGAGAGAGATAGTTGCAAAAAATGATTCATTCAAATTATTTTAGATGGTTACCTTAAGAAGCCTGAAATAAGATCCAAGAAGAGATGAACGCCTACACCTCCTCTCACAAGTGGCATCTAATTTTTTCGGATCAAGAAACCAAAGCTGTGAAAAGTTTAATTGCATAGGCCCTGTTTGAATACAATCCCCATGGACAGCTTAAGCCCAACAGACCTCAGAGCTGGAGCAGTATTCAGAATTTCCCAATCCTCCATATGATGTTCTGGACTGAAGATGACTATTTCTCTTCCGTTTTTATTACCTAGGTGAAAACAAAATCAAGATTAGAAGACAACAAAGGAGATCAGTTGTTCTTTTGATTTTTTTTTTTTCTGCCTTGCAGGCTAAGAGCTCCCTCAAATACCATCCTCAGCTGATATTAATTTATATAATACATCTAGAATACTATAATACTTCTCGGAAGTAGAACTGATATCACAACTGCATCTACATCCTTCATATTCTTTCTTTGCATTTGCCCCATGACATCTCCTGTATCTGGCATACTGTATAGGTTGTATAAATTACATTTGTCATCATGGCTCTGTGACTTCTTGAGAACAAACTGATCTAATATTTTTAATTGCTATTTCTTGATGCCCTATTCATGTTGTTGCGGCTCCTCTTAGACTCTCCATTAGTTTAAATTACACTGTCTCAGAGACTTGTGAGCCTACTAAACTAAAAAAAAGTTTAAAGACAGAAAAAGATTGCCTATCGTGTTGGGTCTTCTCCAGTTCCTCTAGGCCCAATGACATAATCCCTTAAATATTTTGAAATTCTGAACATAAAGTACTCATTTTTTTCCACAAAGCACGTGGCTGTTCTAAGACAACCACACCTCAGAGGCCGTCTTATGAGACCACTGAAAAAGCTATTGCTATGACAAAGCAGCAGAAATAAAGTAGGAGAGCAGGGAATAGCATCTAAACTCAGCTCTGTGAATCATACAGAATAATCTTACACTTTAATATATTCAGTACCTAATAACAGCCCTTCCTCAAGGGCCTGTTTGCACTATAATGAAAACATTTTATAACATGGTTCCACCATCAAAACCTACTTGTGAGTCTGCAACACCCAGCACCACCATCTACCTGATCTCCATCTATGATGCATAGCTGAAGTCCTCAGTGACTATACAAGACATTTTGTACAGGGAAAAGTTGAGAAACATTTGAGATAAAGCATTTGTGATTACTCTGTTACAACATAAAGCAGGTTGTCAGGAGGTATCAGCCTAAAACACAGAAAGACCATGTGTGGGGCACAATGTAAAACTCTTATTTGGAATACAGATTTTCAAGCACCACTCTTCTCATGAAATGGAAAGAAAAGAGAAAAAAAAAACACTTCAGAACCTAAAATGGCCCAACCCTTACATGAAGAAGAATACCTATTAAGGACACTAGTTATTAGATGATAACTAGCAGAAATAGACATGTAGCTACAGCTTTGGGGAGGCCAAGCACTTCTGAATGAGTGCTTTAGTGAGCTGTCTATAGGGTCAGACTTTATTACATCCTCTACCTCTGGCCCAGTAAATCTTAAATTCATTATTGAATGGTGACGTACCTTCAGCAGGAGGGTTGTAGGTCACAATGCCCATGCATTGTCCCAGTGTAGGAAATTCAGCTTTAACTCTTCAGTCCTCTCTTCCTTAGCATGAGAAAGTAACTGGATCATGTCTGCCTTTTGCTGGTCAGGTGCTGTCAACCCTTCTCTCTCTCTTTTGTTCTTTTCAAATGAAAACAGTGATAAACCCAAGTGCATGCAGTATGTATTCCACCTATAATTTTTAATGGTATATATATTTTAGCTTTAGGAAAATGTTAAAAAGAATATATATCCCTAATTCTCTTAAAGATATTATACTATCAGGAAATTTGTCCTTTTCAGGGATTTTTGCTTGAAGCTAGAGTTCCATTAGTGCAGCCCAGTCTAGAAAATGTGGCTTCCCAACTCCAAATCCTATGCAGTTTTTGCCTCACCAGGACATCTGGTCCATTAAACAATTAGCCCAAAGCTGCACAGTGGTTTTTAAGTGAAACAGGACCAGAACCCTTTCACCAAGTTCCCAGACCTAATCTCTCTCCACAGGACTTTGTTGTTAACAATGCAAAAATGCAAGTTCACTTTAAATGGAGTCTGTCTTAAAGCAAAGAACAAATATTTTTTTTCTAGTTTCCTAACTAAAAGTTGACTGGAAACATTGCAGAATACAGCCACGTAGTATCTTTGAACACATGCCTTATGTTAGAGCATATAGGCTGCAACATTTTTCACTGTTCTATGTTAAATCATGCATTCAGTTGTTTCCATTTATACTGCATCAAAGCAGTTGAAATCCAATTGAAAAGTTTCTTTAGACAGCCATTGTGCAGGAACATGATGTCAATATTAATAAAGGCTGAATTTCCCCTTGGCTCACTTCTTACAGATAAGCTTTTCAATAATACACTGCTTGCACCAAAGGTCTGATGGGACTGGGAATAGTAAAAAACACTAATAAAAGAATGTTGAATGTTTTTATATTAAATTTCCCCACAGGCAAACTGAAAAGCCTACTTAGAGTACGCCAATCAACATGGCACTTATTAAATGTAACAAGAGTCCTGTTACAACAGATCTTTAAAGCCCCTAAATGTGAATTAGAAAATAAAGACAAAAGACAATTACAGATGTATTTCTAGATTGAAGCCCTGGACACCCCACCTGATACTTACTAACATGACACTATGTCTGATCTTCAAAAAGACTCCATTTTTATCAGCCTACAGCTATATTTTTATTACTGCTATTTACTGTAGTTAAGAATTTTATCCTTTCCATTTCCAGTCTTTTAAAGTGCATTTTTATGTTTGAGAAAAATACTGTAATTATTTAGAAATAAGTGAAGTCAGTAAATAGGGTACAATACACACATAACTTTGGGTTGAGTAATATAAGGAAAATGGAAGCATCTGAGTAAAAGTAGTGACCACAGTTAGGCCAATTAGAACAAACACTTATGTCTTCTAATCAGAACACGGACGACTGAGTGCCTGAAAAACATTTCATTGTGAGGATTGCATCTGTTTCACAAAGGCTCATCTCTTACACCTGAATTTAAGCGATATTTTCACCCTGTCAAGGTAGTGACAAATATATTAAATCTGTCTGTCTGCTGAGATTGCGAACCCCAATCTGAGATTTTGCCTTGGGCACAGCAATAAAAAATAAACTCAATTGTTAAGCATAGGGTTTATTTTCAGTAGATGGAAAGAGAAGGGAAAAAAGTTGCAGGACCTTTTGCAGGATTGCAGTTTGTCTGTAAACAATTGGCTCAAATTAATAGTAGTGAAACATTTAAAACTTATATGAAACTGGGACAATTTCTGTAACAATTTATGTTAATTGGTATGTATTAATTTGGAAAAAGAGGTGCATTTTATTAAATAAAAAAAAAGAAAATAATAAAGCTTTTGTGTAATCCATGCTAACCTTAAGTATTTTGTTTGAAGCTGTAAGCAAAACACAAGGCAATGGTTATCAAAGTCTGTTCTGTGGACTCAGCAGTTTTCTAAGTTTGTCACATGAAAACTTAAACGTCATTTAAAAATGCTGACAACACCCTAAATATGTTCCCATCACATCTGATGAGTCCGCACTGAACTCTATTGGGATCTTTCAGGTGATTTCCTATTTATATTGGATCATATGTTAAGTAAACCATTGCTGTATTTGTCACAAAGAAGTTACATGTTTATTAACAGGACAAGAGGCAGTGGCTGTCTTAAAATGTTATCCAGGCTATGGAATACTTTGAAACCTTAGCTTAGGACAGTTTTCTGTTTTCTATGGCCCACAACTCTAAAATAACATCTTGCATGGAGCTCTGCCTGGGGATGGATGAGGAGCCGACCGAGAGCTTATGGGTCAGGATTAAAGGGAGGGCAGGGACAGGTGACATTATAGTGGGGGTCTGCTACAGGCCACCCGACCAGGAAGACCAAGCGGATGAGGCCTTCTATAGATAGACAGGAGCAGCCTGACATTCACAAACCCTGGTACTCAAGGGGGACTTCAACCACCCCGATATCTGCTGGAGGGACAACACAGCAGGGCATAAGCAATCCAGGAGGTTCCTGGAATGCATTGATGACAACTTCCCTCTCCAAGCGATAGAATATCCAACGAGGAGAGGTGCTTTGCTGGACCTTGTTCTCACCAACAAGGAGGGGCTGGTGGGGAATGTGAAGTTCAAGGGCAGCCTTGGCTGCAGTGACCACGAAATGGTGGAGTTCAAGATCCTTAGGGCAGTGAGGAGGGCACACAGCAAGCTCAGGAGAGCAGACTTTGGCTTCTTCAGGGGTCTGCTTGGTAGAGTACCATGGGACAAAGCCCTGGAGGGAAGAGAGGCCCAAGAAAGCTGGTTAATATTCAAGGATCATCTCCTCCAAGCTCAGGAGCAATGCATCCCAACAAAGAGGAAGTCAGGCAAAAACACCAGGAGGCCTGTGTGGATGGACAAGTAGCTCCTGGACAAACTCAAACACAAAAAGGAAGCCTACAGAGGGTGGAAGGAAGGCCTGGGAGGAACACAGAGAAATTGTCCGAGCAGCCAGGGATCAGGTTAGGAAAGCTAAAGCCCTGATAGAATTAGATCTGTCCAGGGATGTCAAGGGCAACAAGAAAAGCTTCTATAGGTACATTGGTGACAAAAGGAAGACTAGGGAAAATGTGGGCCCTCTCCGGAAGGAAACAGGAGACCTGGTTACCTGGGATATGGAGAAGGCTGAGGTAGTCAACTACTTTTTTGCCTCAGTCTTCACCAGCAAGTGCTCCAGCCACACCGCCCAAATCACAGAAGGCAAAGGCAGGAACTGGGAGAATGAAGAACCGCCCACTGTAGGAGAAAATCAGGTTCAAGACTATCTAAGGAACCTGAAAGTGCACATGTCCATGGGACCTGAAGGGATGATGCATCCATGGGTCCTGAGAGAACTTGCAGATGAAGTGGCTAAGCCACTATTCATCATATTTGAAAAGTCATGCCAGTCCAGGGAAGTTCCCACTGACAGGAGAAGGGGAAACATAACCCCCATTTTTAAAAAGGGAAAAAAGGAAGACTTGGGGAACTACAGGCCAGTCAGTCTCACCTCTGTGACCAGCAAGATCCTTCTGGAAACTATGCTAAAGCACATGTAAAATAAGGAGGTGATTGGTGACAAGCAACATTGCTTCACTAAGGGCAAATCATGCCTGACAAATCTGGTGGCCTTCTATGACAGGGTTACAGCATTGGTGGACAAGGGAAGAGCAACAGACATCATCTACCTAGACTTGTGCAAAGCATTTGACATTGTCCTGCATGACATCCTTGTCTCTAAATTGGAGAGACATGGATTTGATGGATGGACCACTCAGTGGATAAAGAATTGGCCAGATGGTTGTTCTCAAAGAGTTGCAGTCAACAGCTCGATGTCCGAGTGGAGACCAGTGAGGAGTGGTGTTCCACAGGGGTCAATATTCGGACAGCACTGTTTAACATCTTTATCAGTGACATGGACAGTGGGGTTGAGTGCACCTTCAGCAAGTTTGCTTATGACACCAAGCTGTGTGGTGTGGTCGACACACTGGAGGGAAGGGATACCATCCAGAGGGACCTTGACAGGCTTGAGAGGTGAGCACGTCTGAACTTCATGAAGTTCAGCAAGGCCAAGTGCAAGGTCCTGCACATGGGTCAGGATGATCCCAAGCACAGATACAGGCTGGGCGATGAGTGGATTGAGAGCAGCCCTGCAGAGAAGGACTTTTGGGTATTAGTGGATCAAAACCTGAATATGAGCCAGCAATGTGCACTCGTAGCCCAGAAAGGCAGTTGCATTCTGGGCTGCATCAGAAGAATTGTGGCCAGCAGGTTGAAGGAGGTGATTCTACCCCTCTACTCTGCTCTCATGAGACCCCACCTGGAGTACTATGTTAAGCTTGGGGTCCCACAACATGAGAAAGACATGGACGTGTTGTAGTAGGTCCAGAGGAGGCCCATGAAGATGATCAGGAGGCTGGAGCACCTCCCCTATGAGGACAGACTGAGAGAGTTGGGGTTGTTTAGCCTGGACAAGAGAAGGCTTGAGGGAGATCTCATAGTGGCCTTCCAGTACTTAAAGGGGGCCTACAGGAAAGATAGGGAGGGACTCTTTCACAGGGAGCATAGTGATAGGACAAGGGGTAATGGTTTTAAACCAATAGAGGGCAGATTTAGATTAGATATTAGGAAAAAAATTCTTTACTGTGAGAGTGGTGAGGCACTGGAACAGGTTGCCCAGGGAAGTTGTGGATGCCCCATCCCTGGCAGTGTTCAAGGCCAGGTTGGATGGGGCCTTGAGCAACCTGGTCTAGTGGAAGATGTCCCTGCCCATGGCAGTGGAGTTGGAACTAGGTGATCTTTAAAGTCAGTTCCAACCCAAATCATTCTGTGATTCTATGATTTATGGATAAATACTGAAATGGACAGGATTAGGTGTCATAGCTTCCAAGATGACTTAACACTTGATAAATATTTGAGTTAATGTTTCAATATCAGTATTTTATTGTATGAGTAAGAAAGATACATATTTTATTCAAAGTTTACTTAAGCAAAAGTTGCAAAGACATTCTAGCAGGTATTGTTGGGTTTTTGCTGTAGACTTGCAGAAGCAGAATTGATTGTGTGATGCTGGAGATATAAATATTTCCAATAGCCATATGTCCTGGTTTTGGCTGGGATAGATTTAATTTTCTTTCTAGTAGCTAGTATAGTGTTATGTTTTGGGTTCAGTATGAGAAGAATGTTGATAACACACTGATATTTTCGGTTATTGCTAAGTAGTGTTTAGACTAAGTCAAGGATTTTTCAGCTTCTCGAGCCCAGCCAGCAAGAAGGCTGGAGGGGCACAAGAAGTTGGGAGGGGACACAGCCAGGACACCTGACGCAAACTGGCCAAAGAGGTATTCCATACCATGTGACATCATGCCCAGTATATAAACTGGGGGTAGTTGGCCTGGAGGGATCGCTGCTCAGGAACTAACTGGGCATCATTTGGCAAGTGGTGAGCAATTGCATTGGGCATCACTTGTTTTGTATATTCTGATCCTTTATTAGTATTATTGTCATTTTGTTATTGTTATTATCATCATTATTATTTTCTTCCTTTCTGTCCTGTTAAACTGTTCTTATCTCAATCCACAAGTTTTACTTTTTTTTCCTGATTCTTTTCCCCATCCCACTGGGTGGGAGGGAAGTGAGTAAGTGGCTGTGTGGTGCATAGTTGCTGGCTGGGGTTAAACCACAACACCATATTGCAGGAAAAATGTATTTCCCGTGCAGAAACTGGAGAATGAATGCTATTGATATCAGCAGATATCAGCTATTCGTCAATGTTATAGCTAGCAAATGTATTCACCAAGTAGCAACAGAATCAGCAAGAGGTCATTCTATTTTACATGCAAATTTGAAACTAATTAGCATTTGATAGAATAGCTGCTCTAGAACTTCTATGGAGTAATCATAAATGCATTCTGTCTATTAAGTTGAAAGATAAACAAAAACAGACTGGTAAAACCAGTTATGCATTTCAATAGGAGATATTTCCTAAATAAAGTTCAGTAAAATCTTGGTAAAACCACCAGTTCTGAAGAGTTAAGGGATGAAAACAGAGAGAAGATGGTATTGCTTTGGGACAGGTGATGAATTTGGAGAAAGATGAGTTTGACCTGCTGACATGAATATCTATTTTAAGAGGGATATTAAGAAAATGCAGAGAGCAAAAAGTAGAAGAAAGTAAGGAAAAATTATAAAACTTCCTAAGAGGTCGGGAATTAAAAATCAAGAAATAAAAAATCAGACTGAGTAAGACACTGCAAAAGTTACTAAAGCAAACAACAAAAGAAGTCTTCAAAACCAGAAATGAGAATATAGAAAGATGTATCCTATACAGTTACTGCCTATGTGTCATTAACTAAATGAATATCTTGGGTTTTAATAAGAATACTGCAGCTAATCATAGTGGCAAAAGCCAGATGAATAACAAGAATGACCTTATAAACTCAGAATTATTATAACCAAAATGGGAACAGAACACCTAAATTGTAATGAGCTCAAACCACATATCTGTTTTCTCTCTGCCCCAGAATGGTAGAAGAGCCAATGTGCAGAATTACAGGTCCAGCAGCAGCTTTCTATCAATTCAACAGTGAATAATAGTACAGCTGGAGAAAAACAAATACAATGCATCAAGAGAGGAAGAGGGCGAGAAATCTATCAAGAGAACTTTATGTCTGTTCATAGTTACTTTCCTTCACTTTTATGGAATAACTTCAGTTCAGGGCAGATATAAAGTAAACTGACCTAAAGGATTTTTAATTTAAGTCTTTTTAATTGTAATTGAGATGGTCTAGGAATAAGTATGTCTCATCTGAGTGAGTGTAATTTCTCAGGTTTTCTGAATCACCCATGACTGCATAAATCCTTGGATCGATAGATTTTTAAGGTCACAAGAAACCACTATGGTAATCTAATCTGACCAATATCCATACAGTCTCATCAGTAATTTCTTCACTGAACTAGTGGCTTCTCTTTGACCAATGACACAGATTTTTAAACATGTTCCCTTGATGGGCAAACTCTTGCTGATAGAATCTATATGTCATCAAATATGTCATCATATACCAAAGATATGTCTTATATTACAGGTATGTAACCTTCTGACTGATACTAGCTTCCCACCCATCAAATTGTTCCATTTGTTTATGGAGATCCATTTACATCAGAAAGTTGCAAATGATACAGCAATACCTCTGTTATAACTTTGTAAATGTTTCATTTAAGAACTAGCCGAAAGCAATACTTGAAACTATCTACAGAGTTAGCAATATACTCAACATGGAAATAATTTGACTACAGAACTGAAATCAGTTTTTACCCATGTGTAAACACAGCATGAAACAGTTATTGTCTTGTCCTTCCCCAAATGTTGTCAGACCCTTTCCTCTTCCAAATCTGGATTCTGTGAAGCCAAAAGCTGTGAAACTTTTCAGAAAGGCAAGCTAACGTTTAGATTGAATAAACACTTTAAAGACGTTTTCTTTTTTGCTTTGTCCTAGGAGGGAGAAAAAAAAAAGGAGGTTAAAAGTTATGATCAGTTTCCTGTGGGGAAGCTGATGAAATGTTTCATTATCTGTGCAGGGAGGCAGACAACTTCAAGGAAATGTCACTAACTTAGCATGATATTCTTAAACTAAGTATCATCTCGCCCAACAAAACCACAGGAATGCATTATAAGAAAGATCTGTGAAGTAAAATTAAAAAAATCTGATGTAAATTTCTACGGAGGGCATTTTCTTCTCCCTCCCTGACATATAATTAGAGCCCTGCATGAAACACATGGGTCAGCCTGGTAAATGAGGGCACCGTATTACTTTGTGGCATCTGATAGAGATAGAAAGATTGAATATTTTAATCTGGAAAAAAGTATCTATAAACATTAGACATTTTCAACAAGTAGAAGAGGACTTAGCCTTTTCTGCCACTATTTATGCTCTCGCTTCACGTTTTGGTAGTGGCATCTGAGCAGAGACAAGGCTGTTAATCAATTGAACATTTGTTTCTCACTTCACATTGATATCCCAGGAGGAGGCATGTTGTCCAACAAACACCAGTCTTATATGTAAATAAGACATAGGATATCTATTGCCTTTCTCTCTCCTCTTTCCCCCAGTGGGAGCCTGGAAGGGGGAAGAAAGGGGAAATTCTCAGTCAAGACTCCCTTTCTTTTTCCTCATCTACCCCTCAGCCAGGCATATGGACTTCCAATTAAAGAACTAGAACAAGTCCCTTCTTTCTGTCAGATAATTTTGAAATTCTTCATGAACACTATTACATTTTAAGCTAAATTCTAATTTAGTCTAGGTAGGTGTAATTCTTCATTCATCACATTTTGCAGTGTCTGATATTTAAGTGAATTAAAACTGTCCACGAAGCAGTCGATCAAGAAGAAATCTGATCATATTCACAAATTTTAACTACTAACAAAAATTAAGTAAAAAAAACAATCTTCCCAAAAGACCTCTAAAGGGAGGCTCACAATGAGTCAGAGATAAAATGGCTTGTACTTCCATGACATTAAGCAGGCCTGAGCAAACCGATCTCTCTGCGATAGCTTTATCAAGGCTGCTTGTTGATTGATAGCAGGAAACTGCATAGTTTTCTGCTTCCTTGTGTATACACAGGATGCCAAGCATATCTCATTAAGAACATCTGCACTCTTTTCTCAAGAGAGTTTTGAAGACTGCAAAGCAGCAGGGCCAAAAGCTGTGCCATGTAGATTCTGCTACCATAACAGGTAGCCTGGCTACGCTGCGCCCAGCAGAGCTGCTCTGCAGACAACCAAAAAGGCAGATAATTGCCAGGGAAGAGTGAATCCACTAATCCACTAACGCCTTCTCTTTCCTCCACCAAATCCACACCAGGGAGTAAGAGGGGTGACGTCAGTTTTTTCCCCCAAAAAGTGAGGAAATAAATGAGCAAACTCTCAAACCTTAAAAAAAGGAAGTTGGAAAGTAGTGATGCTTTTTCTGATTACACTAACACTTAAAATCCTGCTGATTTTGAAAATATGATGCAAAATGAAGTTCTGTGCAAAATCAGGAGATACATCACTGTCATTACCATTACCAATTCAGGCAATGTCTTAAAAAGCATTCTGGACATGTGCTCCAAAAAGAGACTGGTTTGACTATTTTATCTGCAAACCCTTTCATTTGCTTTATGATGCAGATTTAAGTGAAACTTTACTTTGCAAAAATAGTTCAGAACAAGAAGTTGGCACCACCAAACAACTATGCCACCTCTCCATAGGTTTTGGATGGTGAATAGATCCTATCGGCAAAAAAAAAAAAGAGAAAAGTTTCCATGCACACAAGGGCAGGGGAGGAGGAGATGGAATAATTAGCCAGTTGCTATAGTAACACAGATAGAACTAGGACATCCCACTCACATGAAAAGTTTGTCTTGGATTTTGGTTAAGTATTCCTAATATAGCCCTTTTTCTTGGTTATGAAAATCCTAAATTCTCAGTTTTGCTGTGATTACAGTGAAAACTCATTTAGGTTTTCCACAGAATTCAGGTATCAGCAGACAGAAAACTTCAAAATTGCTAGGGTAAACCTGACTGGGCATCTGCACACAATAAAATAGGAGCATTGACAGAGAAGAATAGCAAATTCAAGACAGAGCTGTCTCACTGCTCTTTCCATTCAATCAGTGCTCCAGAGGTTTGACTGAAATAATAATAGTCTGTGTAAGACTGCTGTCTATCCTGAATACCTTTTTCTCCCAAATACCAATGAGTTTGTCAATTCATATTTTATCACCTCCAAGAGCTAACTGTCAATTTCCCTGGGAAATTTGAAGAAGCTACTTGGAGAAGGACACATAGTGCTGGACACTGCGCAGAGGCACTAGACTTGCCTTAAATTACTGCCTTAGTATTTGCAACCAGACAAATCATATGATATGCCTACAGAGATGAAAAAACAGTTCTGAGCATTGCTCTGCTGCTTCTGGATCAATGCTGTCTTAGATATGACCAGGTATGATCAGTGTGTGGAATTGCTCAGGACCATCCATGAAGACCGTCCTGTGTGTCTGTTCTTATCAGGGAAGGGGGACAGTACTCGACACCTTCGCAGAGACACTTGACCATAACTAGTGTTAATAGTTGACCTTACTATTTGCTCACCATCCTCCAATCATTCTGGCTATCCTTAGCACATTCCAAATTCTCCTGGTGGTGAAGAAGCAGCTGGCTTTGCTCCTGGAATGTATATTATGCGTGATAACTAAATGTCCCACAGAAATTTCAGCTGGAAACCAGAGTGCTGAAATTTCAGGCAGAATCTGGTATGCAACCAGGCTTATTCTGCAGTCTTTTCTGGACTGATTTCTAGATAAGGTATACACTGGTTTGTGCTGCTTGAGTCACAAAAATTATCACCAGGTAAACGGTGAATTCTTTTGAAAATTTGGCTTCTAAGTAAAGCTTAGTTTGTCATTTTATAAATTAGCAATAATGATGCTTATGTGAGACCTTTGGATGGAAGTTTCTCTAGGAATATAAGGTATTATTAACAGTAATTGCACTTTTATTGATAGCATGATACTTCATCTGTCAAAAGTGGATTAATGCTGTTGAAGCAAATTCAGTACTATTCTAACATACACACCAGATATATCAGGCTCCTTTTCCTTCTGTGGTCTTTTTTCTCATTGCACAGTTGCTATTTTTCTGGCTTTTGCTGAGATGAAACTGAGAATATTAAACACTTCAGAAAATAAACTACCACATACATTTCTTCTACCATGGCACTATTCCCTAGCCATTGCTGAGAACCACAATTCATCTTTGGAAAGTAAAAACCTAATGAAATTACTATTTTTTTCTGATACTGTAGAATGACATACATAATCATTCATCTAAATATGGACCAGATGGGACATACCCTAGAGCAACAATAAATGGAAAAGAAACAATTGATAGATTTGTTGATCTTTTTTGTTTTAACTTTTTATGGACTGTATGGTGGCATTCTGAGCATTGAGGTCAATGTCAATATATTCCTCTGTTCACTGGGGACTTGTGTTACTGTTATAAAATTTAACTGTAGCACTTGATTTACTTAAATAAGACCAAAATATATTAATGTAAATATTAGTAATTGATTCATAAATAATCTGAAGATTGTCTCCTGTAAAAGCTGAAGGAAACAAATGTGGTCATAAAAAGTGTATTATAGTCTCCTGCACAGGAATACTGTCTTTGTCATTAGTATCAGAAAGCATGCAAAGCTGAAACATTTAAAAAGGCTGGTCTTCAAATGCCTGTGATTGTCAGTACATATTTTTTCTTACTGGACTTGAAATTTCTCTGGTTGAAGCTAGTTCCCACAAGACTTTTTTTTTTTGTGAATTATCAATCATTAAAAGTAAAGAAACAAATTCTGATTTTTGTAATTATTTTATCTATATGCATATGAAATGGAGAAAAAAATTAAAATAAGCCATTTAAATTTAAGAGCTCTGTTCTCAGTGAGACACAACTGACATTGGAAGAGGTGAAGAGAAGAGCACTGGAGTCATTTCTGCTCAAACTACACTGACAGGTAGGCTAGGTACTCCCGGAGCAGAAAAGCACTGAAGGCAGTGGTGTAGAAATGCTTCCTCTCTACTGAAGTGTTCCCACACCTAAGGTAATTCACAGAGGTCAATTATATTAGTATTCAACTCTTTTAAAAAAATAGGCTAACATTAAAGGATTGATGTGAAGCTTAGGATGTATCCTTCATGTAAAACTGTAAATTTTCCACAATCAACCGCCCTGAGCTCTGGGTGGAGCCTCTAGGTTAAGCAGCGGATGAACATGGATTTCAATATCACAATTTGGGATGCGAAAGCCTACATTCTGACTAAATCCCACTTTAGTGACCTATGTCTTTTTATGTGCCTGCATATATTAGACAATTAGAACAATTAGATAACTTGCATTTTCTAACTACTGTAAAACGATTCAGGTTTTGCATGACTACTTTCAGAACCACTAGATAATGCACTGCTTACTATGATCTATTTCTCAGGTTTCCAGAGTCCCACCATTTCACAATTATTCTGGGGGGAGTGGGGGAAACCAAAGCCCCCAAAACCCTCAGAATTATTCAGTTTCATGTATAAAAGTATATTTTTCACTCTCTGTTGATTCCATCTTATTTTATATGAATAGCCATGCTTTCTAATTAAAACAAGTGACAACTCCCATAGTGTTCTCATATATGCCAATACACCTTAGACCTAGATGATCTGAAATTGAAAAAGTATTCATAATGTTAACCTTTACCTATCATTTTTTTTGTTATTGTAGGCAAAAAAATCTTTTGACAAAAAGTGTTTAGTACAGAAAGGACATAATTGCACATCTTCCTTTGCTAATAAATGACTAATCATTCAGTCATTCATTCACTTCATATTAATTGTTAAAAGATTAATCATGATGAACTAACATATTATTAATATCCACATTATATGTGTATCCATGGAAATTCCATTGCAATATGGCGATTAACTAATGTACCATTATTTTAAAGTTAATTATTGTAGCATTAGAAGTAACTATGAAGAAAGGATTCAGGGATTTTTTTTCCTATTATTTTTCTTTTAAAATAATTTTATATTTTATCACATTAGAAAAATGAATCCAGGGAGAGAAAAAGCGAACATCTGGAGCTCTTTCATTTTATTTCCCTATAGTTTCTTTCATTTTCAGCTTATATTAATGATTTTTTTAAATGGCAAATACCACAGTCCAACCATTCTACTGAGAAGTAACAGCTGTCTACTATGAAAATTAATAGTTCTCAACTTCTCCAAGGTTGCAATGGAGAACATAAGAAAATTCAAAATTCTATTATTATATTACAAAATTCTATTATTATATTAAAAAAAGAAAAATATCAACAATTTCTGAGATCCATATATAAAGTAAATAAATAAATCTATGTAGTGAACAGTCATCTTTATTATTCCTTTTCACGTTAGCCTTGGTTAAAAAATGGGATCTTCAGTATTCATGATGTGTGGTTTTTCCTTTTTTCATTTTGAATTTCAAAGATATATGCTTATTCAATATTCAGTACATGTTTGTGTGTATATGTACATGCACACACATCCATACACACAGATTCTTCAGGTACAGGGAATAGCACTCTTTAATTTGAAACTTTGACAATTATTCCAGTTAGAATTTCAGTTATGGGCAACGGTGAGGTTTAAATGACTGGATTTTTAAAATAAATTTTCACTTACAACACTACAACTATTAAAAAAAATAAAGAAGTTAGAAAAAAATTGTGTTGTCAGTAATGAGAAAAATCTAAGAAATCATGATTTAAACCACAAGACATTTAAATAGTAATTTTGGGGGGTTTTATTTTATTTTTTTAATATATTGGAAGTCTGATGTTTGGGCTTTGTGTCTGCAGATCATGAGCACACTACTGTGTGAGTACCACCTTAGTCCCTGGCAGTTTTTGGCTTTGTGCAGAGCTGCCTAACACTTCTCAGTGTTTGTTTACCACTACTGATATCCTTCCACAGTGCAGGAATCCTCAATTTTTAGGCTTTCAAACTTTAATTCTGAGCCACCTCTTTAAATAAATCCAGTTGATCTGTGGTCTGAGTCAGTCCTCCCCTTTAATTTGATTGTTTTCAGAAGAGTTTGAAGAGTAAGCTTTTGTAAAAAGAAGCCTCTGAAAAAAATAAGATAAGCAGTAGTTCAGACTGCTTGTTAATAAGACTGTTCCTATGCTATTCCAGAAGGTTGCTAGATCACAGTCTGAGATCAATGGGATTTAAACTTTGTTTAGGTACTTTCCTAAATTATTTTCATTCATCTTCACAGAAAAATGAAAAAAGATTCTTAACTTTGAAATCAAAATAATTTGTCATAGCAGTACTTCATTGAAATGTCCATAGTTTTTTTACATGTCTTTGAAATCAGTTGTGTTTAAGAGTGTAGGATCTCCTGAACCCTTGATTTCAGGAAGCTCATGTTTTTTGGATTGTGAATCTTAGAAAGAAGAAAAGAAACATCCTTGAAACACCCACTATTGATGCTTAAAGTAGTCACAAAGATATTAAAAATGTAAATGAATTATGAAAGATCATGCTGGAAACATTTCCATGCTGAAATATCAAACATGGCACAGAAAACTTGTTAAGGAAAGTATCTATATCAAACATTACATTAGCCAAGTTTTGGAGAGAAAAAAATTTACTCCCCATCTGACAGTTGTGATGATACTGATCAGTAACCAAGACTGCAAACTGTTGGCTGATGCTGATGTTAAATGCGTATGACAGAAATAGCAGCAGTGATGGATGGCTTTGGATCTGCTGAACTGACAAAATGCTACAATGCTTAGGATGCTTGGTTGTCAGTAAAAACAGGCAACATAGGGACATGATATTTGAAGTCTTTACATGACATAATATGAAATGATGGTCAGCACTGAACCTTGACTACTTGACATTAACAGTGTTAATTTATATGTAAGAATCTGCCTACCACAGCTGTGATACAGGTCATTTATTGAAATATCAACATGGAGTACAAACTAACATATGGAAGTGGAAGCTGATGCAGCTACAAAGACATGAAACAAACTTCTGCACTGACGATTATGTAGTGGGGCTTATTTGTGTCATCCTTCTCTAGATCTCCTTTTAAAACTATGTGTTTGTGAGGAAACCATCTCACACGTATTCTGGGGGCACTCAAATCCATGTTGTGATTCCTTTTTCCTACCTTCACATAACTTAGAGGAAATAAAAAGAAAAAAAAATCAAACAGATAAGCCAGCAGCTCACAGATTATCATGACACGTGTAGTTGCTTTTCTACACCAAGTCATCATTTCTGTCCATCCATCCTTAGTGTTTTTATTGCATCAACATCCCATAGTTGCCCATCAAACTTTTTTTTCCCCATTCTGATCTTATTGTACTTTTCTGCTCTTTTCTTTCAGTTAAAGCAATCTCCTTCAAACAAAATCCATTAAGTCTGTTTAGGAATTAACATGATTATTGCCTCCATTTGTGAGTCATAACCTTTTTCCTTATTTTGTCTGTCTGTTACTAAGCCTGAAAGCCCTTTGGAGAAGATCCATTTGCTATTTTGTACAATGTCTAGCACATGTGGTTCCCATTTTTACCTAATCCTCTGGTAACTTCATAGTAAATAATATCAAAATGGATATGTTAAGCTACAAGGGAAAATGGTTTCATCTGTGCTGTTGTGTTGGGTGGATTCAAGGCCAAACCCTCATTACTTCCTTCTTTTTAGGTACGATCTTAGTGCCAGCTCCGAGCTGAGCCAGCTGTATTTCCTGAAGGAAAATTCAGATATGCACTGGCCTTCGGATGCTTGCACTTACCTGACACAAAGGGAGGCACCCTGTGCAACTTCCAGCAGTTCCCTCGTGTGGGGCAGTGGTTGAGAGGGTGATCTGACATCCTTCCTATTACTCATCAGTCTAATATCCTACCTCTGTTCTGTAGAATGGGATTCACCAACGTGGCTTTAGCTGTATAAATGTCAAGAACTGCATCCTCTGTAATAAACAGAAAGACAGATACATCCAGAAGATGATTCAATCCTTTTCACTTAGGCATCTACTGTAGGATGCAACAAATCACTTCTGGAGACACCTGGGTCACTCTTTAAAACCAGAAACCTATTTGACTGAAAATCACTGTAAATAATTTTACTCTACGTTTATTTTCTACAGAGCAGCCAAATTTTTCTTTCTCATTCCTACATAGGTATAACAAATGTGCATTAAATTAGACTCAGATTTTTATTTTTTCATCATTTCTCTGAATATTTTATTATGCTTAAATTTCAGTGGTTAATCTGATACACAACCATATTTGTGGGAGGGAGAACTATTTGTACTTTTCAGTAAATGTTGACTTTGTTGAAATCTTTTTTATTGCCTGGAGAAATAATCATGGTTTTGGTAAGTATCTGTAAAATTTGATCTTATACATACCCAGCAGTGTTTTAAAAATTGGGTGGAGACAGAGAATACTTTTAAAATAAACTTATCTGACTTCTATTACTGATGCACTTTCTCATTCCCAGATTTCATGGTGGGAAGTGTCATCCTTCTCAGTCACCCTAATACTGATTAAAATTAGCAAGAGGCAGTTCTGACCTATTGATTGCAAAAAGAAAATAAATGAAGAGCTATACTGTTCACTAGGTGTTAGGACTGGTAGTATTGATACTACAAGTGAGGAAATTAATTTTTAAGTTTAAACTCCAGCTTTTCAAAGAAAAATAAAGGCAAAAGTTCAGATACCAAAACAATAGGAACTACAGATCTTTCCATCAAATATTAGATAGAAAAAGGAGGTGACAGAAGAGAAAGGGAGAACAGTAATAGGAAAACTAATAGAAAAACAGATCCAATGTGCCTGCATTGATTTTTGTGATTACTGTTTATTAAAATGCGGTGGATACAGATTATCTTCCTTTCAAATGCTCTGTATTTATTATTGCTTCATTTGCCTTGAATTGATAACTGCAGGCACTTAAATAAATGGATCCAACATTGTCTAGTTTCATTCTACCATCCTTGTCTGTGATAAGTACCCCTGTAGAAATGTTATTTTGAAACTTCTTTAAGCAATGTTTCTCTGTTAATCACAAGATCTTTCTCTGTATGTCTTCTGCAGTGCTCATACTGTCTACATTTTCTCTCTTATTCTAATGATAAGAGAATATTTTCTAGTAAAAATAAATGCTGTACTTTTGGAAACAAGTTTTACCTTATTTTATTGTATAATTTATATTGTTGAGTTGGGCACTCTAAGACTTGGCAGAATTACTGGCTCTGCCACAAACTTCCTAGGTGATCCTTTGCACAAGTCCATCTAGGTTACAGCCATCTAAGTAAATTAAAGGTGGCCAGGCATGTTCCTGGGAACTGAGGTCCTCTGGCATGGAACACCCATATCTATGCTAATAAGATGGTTTTTTCTCCCAGGCAGGGTAGATGTTTGCAAACTGTCCATTGGTAATGGTCCCTAGACTTACCTAACCCCCAAACTGAAATTGTTTGTAGGGTCCTAGTTGGATTAGCCAAAATCTTGTCAGAAACTGCTGTAACAGGCATAAGAACATTTCCAGGCACTGATTAATTTACCAGTAGAAGTGTATCTTTAAACTCTGTACACCAGTTTTCTAAAACTATCATGATACAGATGGGTATACATTACAATTCTAAGAAATTTTACAAAATGAAAGTTAGGTATGTAGATGCCTATGAAAATCCCACTAACTGCCTCATTGCATTACGTAATTGCACCTTTAGATGGTTATGTGCATTTTATAATGTCTACCTGTAAGATAGAATTTATAGTTCCTCCCTTGTTTGTCTTGCAGCTCTCAGAGAGTGACTACACTGCAGTCTGGGGCTGTGGGATAGAAATCCACATTTATGCAGGCTCCTGGTCAGGTTTTACAGCCATTGCTGAGCTCTGTACTATGACAATACACTAATTATACATCAGCTAGTCAATTAAAAGCTTGCTTAGGTATGTCTATGAGTGGCATTAATGATACAGATGTCATACCTGTAGAATCAGGATTGTTTCTCTAGGGTATGGAAAGTAGGTGCTACTTCTTTACTCACATAAACTACAAATTTACAGTGCAGCACCCGTGGTGTCAGAATTATTCTCTCCCATATGGAGAGCTGTTTTTCGTTTCAAGTGGTTATGGAATACTGAATGTTGCTGTTGACGAACTACTTTCACTTGACCAATTGCAGGTGTAAATCCACGTAGAAAACCCTACAGTGATAGTCTGGAAATTCCCCACTTTCTAATCACAATTTCAATTTTATTATCTTTTGCCAACAAGAGCTGAAAGAGATCTTTTGTTTTAGCAGTAATCCCCTAATTGCTGAGTTGTTACGATCAGTATTTTTGCTATGTATGAAGTTTTGTTATTTCTAATAAATTGTGCTTATTTATAATTGACTTAAAAGGCTCCTTTACTCTCATTATAGTTCTAAATGTGTTTTTTCCTTACATGTTTCCACCCTAATGACTTCAAAATCTTAATTCAGGAATGTAGTTAGACTACTTCTCTGAAGGTTTGAAAAGCACCGAGGAATGCCTGATGGATGTAGCAACTACTAAAGTTTGATATGTGAATTAAGATATATAGAGAGATCTCCCTAATGAACACAAAAGCCATTTGCATTAATTTCAGAGAGAGCTATCACACTTACAAACTTTTCATGGCAGCAGTGTTGCATTTTGTTGAAGTGGTAATTTCATAATTCTCAGAGATGGTACACTCATTACTCTATAGCAGCATAAAGATACTGCACAGTGCCTTTATTAGACAGGAATAGTTATATGATGCTACCAAGTAGTTTACCCTCTTTTCTTTCAAATTAGAAGCAAAGGAAAACATAAATACATAGAATCCACAATGAAAGCAGGAATGCAGTAACGGTGCAGGCCGCCTTCTGAGTGCTCTTTCTGCTTACTAGTACATGCCATCTCCTGTTGTGTGCACGTTGCTTAAAGCAATGCCAGTCTTACTGTTTGCCAGCTCATCAATGATTCCACCTTACTCTGCTTCCTGCGTAGGGCAAGTCACAGGGGCTTGGGCCTTTTCCCTACATTGTTTCAGCAGTTCAGGGTATTCTTTATCAACAACATTCAAAACTCAAGCGCTTAGTTCACAGGACAGTCTGGTTAGATCAATGCTGCTAAATAAAAGAAGACAAGGGACCCATACCTATCCCTGCAGGCAAACAGAGCGAAGAATCTTGCAGCTATAGTACTTAGGATGAGCAAACATGTTGTGTCCACACCATGGAGCACTCTGTTCTGGAGTTCCTCTGGGCCCAGTATGGTGTTTCTATTGGTCTGGCACTTATCCATGTCTTCTGTATGTCTTGACAACTTAAACTGTTTTAAACAGTTCAAGGGCTTTGCTGCAGCTCAGCAAAGAGGCTGGCATTCCCATGGCAGGAAACTGAAGAAACTGTGCTGCGTGCTGTGGGATGTGGCATCAGGGGGTTTGAGGGTTGCTGAGGGTGCAAAGTTTCCCCGGATAAAACTAAAGAACAGCTGTGGCTGGAGAGCGCCACATAGGAGATAGACTTATCCTGGACTGTCTTTTGAGAGACATCCCTAAGATTAAATATTCACTGATTCCTGCTTGGGTATTATTTTGAGGACAGCTGGTTGGAGCACTCCAGAATAGAGCCAGAGAGCAAGCCAATGGCTAACAGTGAAGACACAGAGCAGAGACTTCCATTATTCAAGTTTTTGTCCTAGAGCTGTTTTATTTAGTAAGGTGGCCATACATCTTAGACTGCAAGTGTAAGGGCAGGCATGGGATCAAGGCAGAATTTTTTGCCAAAAATGCTTCACTGAAGGTCTGCATTTGAATTCTGAATTCTGGCTGAGGAGAAAGGTAAGACTTATTCACCTGCCAGCATGCACCCAGGTCTGCTGCTGTTCTGTGAATAAAGTTGGTGACACTTATCACGCAGAGTCCTCCACTCTTTTCTGTCAGCCCTTGCAGCAATGTTGACATCATTAATGTTGGACAGGTCCTTCCCAGAAGGTCTGACATCATGTAAAACATTGGCTGCTGGGGTGTGTAGGATGCTTGTGGTTAGTCTCAGAGCAATGGTGGTCTTGCAACATCTGAATTACAGGATGCTTGCATGAGCAATGTAGACATGTAAAGGCCAGGTCTCAAGGTATGTCATACCTTTAATATGTAGAGAAGGACAATTCCCTCTCACATATGACTGGGAAAAGTGGAGAGGAGTATTGCATAAAGTTCATAAAGTCTGATATGTATTTGTCAGCTGTACTGATTGCATTAGGCCTGCATTCCCCTGTGTAACTCCCAGGAAACTGAGGCTAGAGAAATATGCCACAGGAAAGTATTTCTTTGAATTAACAAAGTCTTATGGAAGTTCTGTTTTGCTTTGTTGTTTCAGGGGATTTTTTTTGTTCCCAGAGAAATCCAGCCAATCTATTCAGCACAAGTACTTCTGTAAAGAGGAAAAAAAGGATCAAGGAAACAAAGGAAACAGTCACCAACTCAAAAAGCTCATTGTATTTAATATAGCTTTTTCATTAGTTCTTTTTTTGTGATTCTAGGAAATTTTGCCCTTTAAAATTACTTCTTTGTTTGCACTTCCTTTCAGAAAAGAAATGTTTTAGTTACAATTGGGTGTCCTTTTTAAACAACAAAAATCTTTTCTACAACTCCCAATTGCTTGGGTCTTCTCTTTCTAACACAGCGTAATTTGTCTTTTGTTAAGCACAAACCTACTTTTGTGAGAAGCACTTTAAAATAAACAAAGCCCTCAACATACACTTTCACAAACTTTTCACGATGTATGTTCTAAGCAGATCCAATAGTATGCAAACACCTGAACCTCATTTTGAAGATCTCAAAGGTCATTTAAATGAATGCACAATTAAGGTATTTTTATGAGTTTGATTACATCTCTCTTGAGTATGTTTTTGAGGACTGAAGAAGGGGGTCATAAAATATTGCTTCAAAGATAATTCCCTGGCAATTCTGGGAATGTCATCATAGCATTTACAACAAATGAGTAATGGAGAAGAAGAAAAATGACAGTGTAAGCAACTTGGAACATAAATTTAATTTAAAACACGCAGTTTATGAGTTCTTCAACCACATAGTTGAATGGCCAAAAAGAAAGAAGTAATCCTTATCTAATCCTTATCGGTATTTTTCCTGTGTTTGTGTTCCTGTCATGTAAGTTCCTTGGGGCAGGGAATGTTTGTGTATTGTCTAGCATTGTAATAATTTAGTCTGGATTTAGAGCATTTGGGTAATGTCTTAAAACAGAAATAATAAACATAGTCCTACTTTGATGTAGATACACAGAGACCACTGCTACTTTGCAAATTTTTTCCAATTTGGGTTGGCCGCAATCTTCCCATAGTTGCAGTAATGTCACAAGATGGGAACAAGTGTGGGAATAGCAATGAGAAAGCTTTGAAAATTTGTGTATATAATAATAAGTACCTGTAGTCTCCACTGAAGGGCTCAAATATTTGATGCATGCCATAGCAAAGTACTCTGCATTACCTAATACAGAGGGAGCAAGGAGTTAACCAGAGTTTTATTTTCCACTCTGCTTCCCACAGGTAAATGGCAGAAGAATGCGATCATAAGCAGAAAAGAAAACATGTTTTGGAATCAGTGTTCTGCTACCAACTACCATACAATGTGTTTTACCCTAAAATAATAATGTATTTTCTATGTATTTTCTGACTAATAATGACTTCTGAACTATAGCCTTGAATGAGTGAGAAGACCTCGAGCATTTCTTTTTTTTTCCTTTAAGTCATTTCACTACTTACACACACAAGCATCAAAATCTGTCATTTTTCATTTTGAGAACAATGTTACAAATGGAAAATATAGCTAAGTAACTCAGTTTTCTCAGCATCAGCTGCTCCTTCCCTCCTGGTTGTAACGAGGATTGCTTTGATGATTATTAGGATGGCGTTTTGCTATTGCAAGGCACTGGCATGAACACTTTCATGCTTTCATGGACTCTTTTTTTTTTTTTGGGGGGGGGGGGGGGTGACAGCAGGATTACACTGATTAAATGTATCTGTTCAAAGTAGGTCAGAATGAATCCTGCCCTAAATGTGGAGAAATTTTCACTGTAAACACAAGGAATCCTGGGGTGACTGTTCACACTGAAATAAGATCACATGCATCCCAACTTTACTATCTTTTTGAAGAGGGGAAGAAACTCCAATGAATTTTTCCACCTTACTACAGATAGTAATTTCTTATGAAAACATTCTTCTCTATTAAAAACATAACCACAGATCCACAGTATGTTGCAATTTATGCTTTTAAAGTAGTATTACACCAAGATGTTCTGCAAACATTGCACAGCCACGCAGGAAGACAGCACATGGTCATTAGTCACATCTCCCTTTATGTTACTTATTGACAGGTTCTTCATATGGACAGAAGTCTTAGAGAATGCATGAGTTATCATGTACTTCTGCTTCATTCCTAAAACATCCAGAGCTCTTTCTGATATGTTATGAAGAAATTCAAAGATACTACTATAGCTTCTAGGAAATATTCTTGTCCCTAAAACACAGAACTAAAAACAAATTGAAATGAGGCAGTTTCTTTGCTGTAAAATACAGTCTGAGTTGCAGTCTTGTGCTCCAAAGGAGACATTTTATCTTCTTACCTGCTCAGCACATGGCTGAGTACCTAGCATAGTGATTAAGGCCTCATGTCAGAGATAAAAGGAGTTCTGGGATCTGCCCCAAAGAATGCCTATGAATTTACATTGAAACTCTATTTATCTATAAATCTCTTCACTCAACTGAAATTCCTAGGAAATTTCTGTAGGAGAAACTCCTAGAGAGGAGTTTTCAGTCTTATTCTTTGGAAATCAATGGAAAATTTGAAGCCCAAGCTGGAGTTAGGAGCTGAAGCAATGTGTTTTAAGCCTTTGCCTGCATGCCAGAGGAACTTCAGAATAAAGAAGAGTCCTCATTAGGTGTGGTCTTGGGCAGAATTTATCTACTGTAACACTTAGGTTGAACAAATACTCAAAAAAGCATATAAGCTCCTATCTAACTTGCTGTAGAAATACTCAGTTGTAGCTAAGTCCTAGTAACTATGTGTTCCAAGCTTTGCTTTAGTTTAGGCCAGGCAAACAGGTTTGAATGGACTATAAATCTAAAATATTCTAGCTATTATAGAGGAAGATTACACTGTCTGAAATTACAGCAGGATATTATAATTTAGTGGTCCTAATCTTAGAGAAAGCTTTCATACACTAGTTGCTCCCTACATGTTGTGTTAGCTCTCTTGCTGGATGCAGGGAATTCATAGTTCTGTGAATTCCTAGAGATTTCTACAGACTTCAAAAACAACAAAAAGGACTGTTTTATTTCTCCTGGCATAGTACTTAGGAGTTGGGGGGTTTTTTTGTTTTACTTTTTTGTTTGTTTGTTGGTTGGATGGGTTTTAGCCTTTTGCCATCATTTGCAGAAATTTAAAACTATTAATTGTAATATTAAATTAGGATATGTCTTCTAAAATGCATAATATTTTTATATATTTATGCATTTAAATATTATTTCCTACATTAAACCTATCCTAACACAAGTCTGGTTGGGTCTGGTTTGGTTTTATTTGTTCATTCCCCCTCTTTTTATTGAAAGAATTTTCCGTATCTTATTCCTTAATTTTGTCCTTTTCAAAAACTGACCAATCGTGTTGGCTTCTGGACGTAATTTTTTTGCCAATGGATCTTTTATCAACTTCATCTGAGGTGTGACTTATTAGGATTTTCCATTCACTTAACTTTTTAAACATTGGGAACACTGGTAAATAAAATACTAACATTTAATTTAGCATCTACTTTGAGTAGATTTTAACAGCCTTGTGTCCAGTGAATCAATGAAGCTCTGTCTAGCGGTAGGATAAAGTGGAGGAGGTTAACAAAACTCCATAAAACACAGTAAACAAATTGAACAGCAAAATTTAAAAGCCAAACAGAATAATTGCAACTTTGTGTCAATGTAAAAAGATCCCATTTGTCATTTTTGTATTTTCACATGGCAGGCTTTAGGTTAAAAGAATTTTGCTCTATTCTAACCCTGGAAATGAATAAAGTAAGTTTTTCCATTAGATTTTGTAGAACTGAGCTTTTGTTTATTGTATATTACCATTTATAAAACAGGTGCTCTAAACTAGGCTTTTAATATCTTTGCATTGTAAAATTCTACGGAAGAGGAAATAGTTTATCTACCTCTCACTGGTTTTATGTAAATATCTGCACTGTTTACATATGTACACAGTGTGATCACAAGATCCATTGTAACTGCAAGATTGGGCTGGATTATGAGGTTGTCTGGCAAGTCTCTACTGATCATGATATACACTCGAGTCAATTATCCCATAGATAGAATAAGCAAACCACAGCGAGGTCCAAGAAGAGAGATAAGGAAGGAGAAACTGAAGTGGTCTTGGCAGTCAATCTTCTGGTATCGTGGAAAGGAAAAACCAGAATATACTGAAGGATGGGTAGCTAGTGAGGAATTCAAGGAGTTTTTTTAAAATCTTGGACTCCATCAAGGCCACAGAAAGGACAATATATTTTAGATGGCACGCAGCTCCTCAAAGGGAGGAGAGTAAACTTCTTGTCTTCTGTTTGGGTGACAGAAAAAGCATCAAATTAATAACAAAATGGAGAGCATCAATGTAGTTCAAATCAACATGTCATGAACAAATCAAAACAATGACCAAAGCATGAAGAAAAGGCATTTTTTCTGTTGCTTACATGTCGATTAGAGGTAGCGAGCAAGAAGAACTGGAAATTCTCATTGAAAAGAAGAAATTTTACACGACAGAAACAAGTGAAATCCTGCGGAATGATTCATATTATTGGAATACTAAAATCATTTGTTAAAACCTGCTTGGGAGGGACACAAGAGATAAAAGAGGAAGATGCTGTGAAGGAGTTGTTGGCACCCCAGAATCAAAAGCTATTGAATACAAGAGGCATGGCTCTGTTCTCTGAAATTTGTGACTGAAGGGCATAGAAGTAACTGTCTTCTGGGCTTCCCTGTAATGCATATGGGGGCTGGGGTGAAGAAGGATCATTGTGGTTAATTTCAATTTGGGAGACTTGTATAAAAGAAATTCAAACACTGGAACAAGTTGCCCAGAAAGGTTGTGGAGTCTCCATCCCCATAGATATTTAAAACCCAAGTGGGCACGGTCCTGGGAAACCTGTCTTGGTGATGCTGCTTTGAGCAGGGTGATTGTACAAGATGATCTCCACAGATGCCTTCTGACCTCAACTGTCATGTGATTCTGTGAAAATCAATGAAATCCAGCAGTTCAAAGTTACTAATAGTAATAATAACTCAACAACTGACTATGGTAGAAGAGGTGGATGTGACAGAAGGATATGGATATACAATCTTGTTACAGGATAACTGTGAGACACCAACTTCAAAACTGGGAAACAATACATTAAAAGTGTACCAATGGCTGAATTTTTGGTAGATATGGGAAAGTATTAATATCATTTTACATGCATACCTCCATTTCAGCTCTATTTAAGAAGGACAAATTAAGCATGGTACAGAGAAAGGCTCTTAAAACATGATAATCTTTCCTAAAACTAAGTTTTCTACTAAAAACATAAAAAGCATAAGCCCCACCATGGGAAAAACCTAAACTAAGGAAAAAAGGCATAAATTCAGGTTGGAAATATGAAGTAGACTTGTAACTAGGAGAAAGAAGAAGTCCTGAACAACTTTCAGGAGAGTGACAGGAAAGAAATCCAGCTGTTTTCAAATGATGCTTTATGAGCTGATGGATTATGGATGATACTTGTTGGCAATAGCACGGGGCTGTACCCCGAGACTTTCTTCAGGAGTTAAATATATAGAGAATTTCTAAATGACTGTGACACAAAATACATTACATCCAGGAAAAGATAATTTTACTTTGGATATGAGAATGATGGGTAAAAACTGCTTAATGACTGGAATGGTTTAGGAACTTCTTATTTTGATTTAAGCTCATTTATTATTGCTTATTGTGGGTAAGCTTTTTGACATACATGCAGGTGAGCAAGGAAAAAAACAATCAGTGATATGTATGCTAGTTTTTGAAAGAACTCTTTTCACGAAGTTAAGGATGAGCACAGTTGATTTGGAAGACAACATGGAAGCAGAAAAATTAATTAAAACTAAGAATTATTTAATAATTTTTAATAATTTAAGAATATAATTTATTAGAAGATTAAAATCTTTTGCTTCTACAGCGAGGATAGAATAACTTTGGCTAATTTTGGCCAGAAGAGGGAAAAAAGTGGGTGATAGACTATAAATAATACAAAATAGCATTTGCAAAATATAGGGAAACTAAGAAGGGAATATTATTAGAACAGAAATTTTGGTTTATTGCTAGATGGAGGTCATAAAATTGTTGCAAATCATGACAAAAACCCTACAAAACCTGTATTTCCAGTTTCACACCTTTGGGGATGACATGTTAGAAAAGCAAAACACAAGCTTAGGCAAAAATAATTTCTTAATCCCCATGACTTTATTCTCAAAAGAGTTCAGGAGTTACAAGTCTTTGAGAAAAACATTCTTTGAAGAGCTGTTGTCCATCACTATGACTTTATGCTTTCTGAGAATTTTGTTGAAATTCCAGACTGGGATGAGTCCCTCTGACACTTGCTTATCCTGATTCCATGTAACAACAGGCTGAGGTGATATCAGCCCTCATCTAAGAAACTCTGGTCTCTCTGATGTCATAGGAGTTAAATATTTTTCTTACTGAAATCATTCTGATTTACAAAGAATGTACACAGAGGTTCCATTACTCCAAACACAGTACAATTAAACAACAGGAGAGCATTTCCTTTCTCACAGTTCTATGCCAGCTTTCCAGCCAGCACATCACTCAAAAAGCTCTCCCTGTTTCATTTCTGTCATGACTACACTGTATTTCCCTGTTTTCATTCCTCTTGGTACTATTTTTTGGCATGTTTTCTGACTCCTCTCTTATAGATGCAGAGCTACATGCAAATCAGTTACATTCTCCTGAATTTGTATTCAGTGTAATCATGGAGTGAAAACTTCTACTGTTTCGTTAATTATAAGGAGGAGGACGTTTAATTGTTTCTCTATGTTTCCCCATATCAAAATATTTAGCATCTTCTTTGACCTCAAGGAGCTCTGTGGTTGCCCATGTGTCAAAAATGCTTGGTTGAAGTATCCTAAATTCACACACATCACAAGATGAATAAGCAGACACTCAATACATTAAGAACTGGTTAACACATCACTCTCGAATGTGGGGGGGGGGGTCAGTAGGAGCCCTTTATCAAATAATGGTTTCAAATATGGGTGGTAACAACTAGGAATTAGAAGATGTTATTCAACATTTCCATATGCCTTAGTAAATATCAAAACATTGTTGATATATTACGTTACTGACACAGAGATTGGCAGAGTGGTACATAATTATAAAGACCAGGAAGTTATAAAGAAAAATTTGGATTGCTTGGCAAGCTGAACCCATTCAAGTTAAATGCAAAATTATGCATCTAGGTCACATCCAAACAGTAGAAAACTTTATTCTGGAAATCAGTAGCTCAGGAAACAATGAGAGGTGTCATAATATCATTGTTCTCTGCATGATAACGTGGCAAAGAGAACTCTTTCAGGTCTTTGAGGTACAAACAGGTAAGGTGATGTTTAGGTCCAGAAAGATTACTCTTCTGCTAGAATAGTGTGTTCAGCTTTGGAGAACACAACTCATGTTTACCACTGGGAATGATTAACCAAGAGAACAAAAGAGCAAGAGAAGTGGTTGATTTTTCATTTCTTAGCACCTAAAAAATGAAGATAGCATAACTTTCTGGAAATACGATTTATTCAAATGCCAGGTTTCTATAATCAAACTAAATAGTAGAATTAATGAAATGGTTAATGCTAAAGTTAACAGCTTAAGTTCTTAAAATCTATTGTTTGGTGAGCCATTTTTTATTGACTGAGTCACTCAGAATTACATTTTTAACCTCTGTAAAGAAAACTCATTGATTTTGGAAACTTTTGGGTTCAATCTGGCACAGGGAGAACAGATGACTGAAAGACTCAGTGACAGTGTGGTGGCCATGTTGTGGACAGAGAGTCCTGCTCTCATTTCTGTAACTGCTGTGATCTACTTAGGTAATAGTACCCCAGTCACTGAGGGTGGGCACTTTATCCAGTTTAGTTACATCTCCTGAAGGGCTCAGGTGGGAGTTTGGCTGAGTTTTCTCTATAGAAGTGGAAAAGTATTATAAAAAATGAAATATGGACCTGAGTACAGAAAAAAATTGATTTTTTCCTTGATTAGGAGCTGAAGATGTCCTTGACAGCATTGTAAATCACTACTGCCTCACTAGCCAATCCTGCACCTTTGCAAGGAAATAGTAATGATGACATTTTCTTACTCCTCCAGCACCCAACAGGAATGTCAATAGCCTGAAATACATAATTTCTGGACTGTGATAATTTCTGTCTCTTCTGAATGCATCAATTTGATGGCATCTGTTTTGCTTTAAATTCTCCATGTTTTTCTCATTTAAAGAAAAAAAAAACAAACACCACAAATTAATGATCTGCCCCTCCATTAAGGGATTTTTATTGATATCCTACCCCACTCTTCCTACATCTTCCCTCTTGCTCTACATGCCATCAGCCACGATGATACATGTCTCTCTCACTTTTGTAAGAATGGGAATCATACCACTTCCCTTAGCAGTTCTGCTCTAGGTCTGCTCTATCACCCACCATAGAGCAGAAGCCTTCAAAAAATGATAGCTATAAGAGAATAATAAAAAGTGCAGACTACAAAAAGTGTAGTCAGGAAGCAAAAGGAAACTTGACCACCAGCCTAGAAATCAGGCTTCTGGATCTATAGATGGAAATCTTGGTGACAAGCCCCACTTCCTAAATCTTTTATTGATTTATCCCCCCGCGAGGCACCCGGTTATGCTTCTTTTTCCAGCAGACTGTAGTCACGATGGCTTATGGACCATCCTGCTCCTCCTTTGCTCTTTTGTGGCATCAAAGCTCTTGTACTTTTGCCTTCAGCGAGCTAGCTTCTCTGGGGAGGCGGAGGGAGCCTTCTCCAAGCTAAGTTAAAGACTGATGAGCAAGGCATTGTTGTTGGGATTGAAGGGTAGGCGTTTAACCTTTTTCCATGGTGAGGGTGCAGGATCCCAGATGTATCCCTGCCTTACAAGTACTTCAGATGATTAGGCAAACAGTGGAGACCACCATCAGTTTCATCTCTATTGATTTATAAGAATATAACTGTCCTGTTGTTTACTAGGCCCCCTTTGATCACACTTATGACTTGGGCAGTTGGTGTCAGTTTTTGGTTTTGAGTAAGAGAGTATGAATTAGGGCTTACAAATCAAATAGAATGAACAGCATTAAACTTATATATATGTATAAAGCAAATATCTACACCTAAGCAAGATGTCTAGGCTCCCTTCATAGTCAATGAGAAAAACATATTTTTAGGGAGAAATTAATCTTACCTATTTGAGATGTTTATATCAGGATGAGATAAACAAATCCCTGAACAGGCTCTTGTGTTCAGGTACTTATATTCCTTGTCCACAAAGACAGTGCAGGATGACCAGCTCAGGTGTACATGCCTATACTGCTGGCGGTGCTACCTTCACTGCAAGGACTCTTAGCACTACTGTCCTCCCTGGAACACCCAGACAAGACACCGGCAGCTTAAATGTGGCTAAATCCCATGCCAGTCTTTGTATGAACATCTTCCACTGGATAACCCAGGTGCCCTGCTCTGTAATTTACCCATTCATCAGTCAAAGGGCATAGGTCTGCCTGGAATTAAAGTTGCCTTAAAAGTCCCTTGTGAATGCTGGGTTCTGACATATGGTTTTTCTAGATAGTTTTCTTTGATATAAGTGCATATATCCCACTTCAGTGAGATGTTTAATCCCAAAGAAGTGCTCTGTGTCTAGATCAAAAATATTTTAGTGTTTTTCCTACTCTGAATGCTACAATAGCTTTAGAAGGCTGTATAATAATTTACTGATGCATCAGAACTGTGTCAGTATTAAATATTATCAGGGATAAAAGAAAAAATGTGGCACAACTATTTAATTTTGACATAATATCAAATAAAACGTTATGCTTTCATACTTTTATAGCTACAAAGTATTGCCTACTTTTTTAAAGAAATTAAACACATGAAGCAGATGTCCTGTGGGAACAATCTGTTATGGTCTGGCAGCAGATTCTCTTTCACTAGCTTGAGATATTGTAACTGAAATATGTACATAAAGTTTAACTATATATGTAATTATGGTAAATAGGGCTTTATCAGATTTCTAGTTATTAAATATCCCCTCAAGATTTAACTGTTCAATCTCTTTGTGCTTCTCATTGTCCTACCATTATTGTACCACTGTCTTTTATATTACATACTATGGATTACTTCCTTTTAGCAGTATTTTCTGGTCTTATTCTTGCTATAGAATCTTTATTTAAAATGTTATCATCTTTATAGGTATGAATAGGTATTTCTGAATCACAATTTTTAAACAGAAAAACGTGACTGTTAATCTTCCTCAGAAACTGTAAAGTTGGTGCTTATCTTCAAGACATCTTTGCTGGTCATTAGAATCATCAATCTCAAAATTGGACACAACAGACATGGGGAAAATTAAATGCTTAAGATCCTCAGAAGCCAAAAATCAGAGCAGACATTGTCAACATGGAGAGTAAAGTTTAAATGCCACCTTTCAAAGAGTTGCTTTGTGCTTTACTCAGGGCATAGAAGAGACTTCTCATTTTGGGACTGTTCATGTGAGGTCCACTTTTCCTTACATACAGCTTTGTAGGGAGGGAGGGAGTGATACTCCCTTTTAGCTAAGGCAGTGACCATGGACAAAAGAGATCTGGTTAGTTGAAATGGAGCAGAGAGATGAAACCTCTCAGGCACTAGGCATGTACAGAGTTAGACGGTTGCTACAAGGGAGGTCTGAGGACTTTGTTGGCATGTAGAACTTGCCATTAGCGGACCTCAATTGTAAATACTGTGATGGTTTGGATTACGATTGGCACTACATGGTCTCTTCGTTGTCTACACCACAGTAATGGTACCACTGTTGGTGGGTCCTTCCTCGAGATCAACACCAGTAGTATTGACACCAAACTGCCTCTAGAAATTTGGCAGGAAACATGTCAGAATGGGGACGGCACAGGTACAGTGTTGCTTGTGTTTGCTGCCTCCACAGACTCTGTATTCTCACTCTCACGCATCTTGCCTCACAAAACAGTAAAGCTGAAACTAAAGAAGGAAATACTTATTTAGTGAGATTTAGGTCAGGCTTTTGGTTACACTAAATGGTTACAATCAAAACATGTAAAATGCAACCCTACTTGATACCAGAGCTTTCTAATTACTTAGCTCATCTTACCTAGAATTCCTAAAACACCCCTCAGCCTTTACAGCTGTGGATCCTTAGAAAGAAGCCCTTAGAACTCGGGGTCTCAAATGTTAGCTTCAGACACAACTTCCATTGTTTCTTCTCTTTCAGTTTTGAGTGTCAGTGAGTGACCTCCTTTTTCACAGGGTAACATCAATACCCCATCAGCTCCAGCTAAACACTTCTTTTGTGTCCTCTTCTTTCATCACAAACTTATCTTCTAGGGTATAATTCAGTATAATTTTTTCCTTGATTACATGCATCTCCACTGTAAACTTTAGTAACAAACACAAGTGGCCTTGACCATTCTAAATGAACCCAGTGCTCTTTACTCACATCACTGGCCTAACCAACTGTGAGCTATATAAATCCCTGGCTCTGGGTGCCCTGTGTGTTTAGAGACTATTACTCCTTTGTTTCTATTTAGCCCACTGGCTAACTCCTCTACCAGTCCTGGCTGTTTAATTCAGTGGTTTGCAATCTGTGGTGCACAGAACCCTGGGGTTTCTCCACAAACTATTTCTGAAAGGTCTGTGAAAAGTAATTACAGAAAACAAGCCTATCATTTCATGTGCTGGCTTTAATTTGCTAGCTAAGGGTCCCATACTTTCAATGGACCTTTTTAGGGGACTATGGTTTTAAAAAGCCTTATTGAAGTTACTTATACATCACATTAGACGTTATACAAAACATCTGTTATATATTTTTCTGTTAATCTCATTATCTCTTGGACTTTACTAACTTTGTATAAAGACCATACATAACATACTATTAACGAAGGTGGCAGTCTCAAGAATAAGTTTCTTTCCACAGTCATGCCTAACAGAAAAGACTCCCGCCAAAACAATCCCACATTCCTCTATTGGGACTGCTTTACACTTAATCACAATTCTGCCTGAACTGCTAATAAATGTTGGTTTATAAACAGCTCTTAGAAATCTCTTTGTTTATATCTCTTGTAATTTGAGTTCACAGGCGTGTGCCTACTTTATTTACTGTCTAGTCTTTTCTTAATAAATTATTTGTAATAAAATCATTGTATTTTCATATACATCTTTAGTTCCATTAAATTATGCTGCCAAGCCTCTAAATGTGTCATGATACAGTTTTTCTCTGAAATCTCATATGAATAAATTACACAAAGTTTAAGAAAAATGAATTGAACTGTTATATATGATTGTTTAAAGTTGCATAGACCATCAGCTTTCATTTGACCTGTTATGAAGTGATTTAGAGATTAAAATAGCTCCAGAATTTGAGTTCAACCAATGTTCTTGAACATAAGGGTTGAGGAGAAAAAAAAAAAAGAATGAGAAAACTGTCAGTTTGGTGAATCAGAAAAACCAGTAGCTTTGAAAGGAATGACCAAGTTTCTTTCAAACTCCCCTAATCCTCTATTGGGATACATTTAATTCTCATAAGCAATGAAGTGTGAAACATCATCATAATAAAAATCATATGAGTACAGTTGCAGCTTCACACTATGGAGAGAAAAGCAAGGTCCCAACCAGGCTGTGGGTATCTTGAAGAACAATCTCTCTGACAGCCAGCTTATTGCACACCCCAACAGGCTTTGTTCTCTGCTCCGCCAGCAAACTTTGTCCTGTTCTTTGAAACAGGAACTATTTTAACAAATGAGATTTAATGCAGGACTCGGCCAGTCCTTAGAAATTGTCAGCCATAACCACGAAACTCTTCTCTGCAGTCTCCTCAATATATTTCCCAACATAGCAGTGGCAATATATGGCCCATGTTTGCTAGTGACAACAGAGACCAGGACAGACTTTCAATCAAGCCTGTGTATAGTCATCCCTGACAGGAAGAACTTTTCACCCACTGCATTTTTTCTTCTACTAGGCTAACTAATTTTTAAAACTGCCAGCTTTGACACTTGGGCTCTGCTGCTTCAAACTATGGGGTTGTGCTAACTTTGCAATTAAGTCTCTTACGCTGCAGGAGAAGTTGTCAATTAATGCTAAGTAGTTTAGTAAGACACTGACATCCCAAAAGTAATAGTATTTTGGCTTGACAGGTTTTGATAGGGAGGTGGCAGCCCTGTTTAGCTTGTCTGTTCCCTAATTCCTGTTGCTCCAGGGAGAATGATTGTAAAGACTGTCTTCACAGCAGGACCCACGACAACTGGGTATACTGTATTCCACTTTCTTTTACCAGTAGTAAATGATTAAGGTCTTAGATTTTGAAAAGTTGTTGTTTTTTTTTTTATCTTTCAGCTATAAATTATTCCACAAATTAAAGTTAACTCCATTGTTTTTCTAATTTCTGGATAACTTTTTCTTGACTTGAACGTTGCTGAGAAGTTACTGTAGCACTAAGAAATGACTGTAGCACTAACTTACAGTCTGAAAAGGTAAATAGAAAGAAAAGCAAGAATGTCACTGGTTTTCCCACAGTTTTTGCTAGTATTTTTCCTACCAGTAGCAGGAAAAAGGAAACATGGTTTTAGAAAACACGCTTTCTTTGGCTTCTCTCAATTTAGGAAGGAATTTGTAGGAGTTCCCCCTTCCAGTTTACTTGTAAGTAATTCAGTCCTCCGTGCTCATGTGGTTCTGCAAAATTTGGTCATTTTTGCTATAAAATATATTTGTATGTGCTCTGAAAGTTGTGCATGCTAGAACTTAAGGAAAAACTAACAAGTGCTAATGATTTTGGATGCAAGTACCTTAAGATTTCTGAATCTTAAAACAAGCCACATTTTGAAAAAGAAGGCTTTCATCTTGTCATATTAGCTATAGCAACACATTTCAAGACAAGTAGATGCTTACTTCCTTTAATAAACATTTCTGTAGTGAAAGGTACTGCAGAGCAGTCATATACCATGTTTGACTCTCCAGTCTTGTTTTAATGACAGAAAGCCCAGGGATAATTTCTTTTCAGACAAAGGAATATAGGGTGTTAAAGCTGTTGCAGCTGCTGCTCTGCTCAGATGGTGTAAATGGGGAGAGCAAAGGTTTTACTTGAAAAAGGAAAAGTGCAAAAGAATATAGTAGCAAATGATAAATATTCTTTAAAGTTTTAATCTGGTTTGGGACATTTTATATTAAGGATATAACTGTCTGCATCATTCTTCCAATCAGTTTTAAAGTTTTAACCAAAGTGTTGACTGTTAGCAAAAGATAAACCAATAATGTGTTACTTAATTAAGTTCATCTTTCCAACTAGTCATATGGAACTTATTAAAGCTATTACAGAAGATATCGCGTGCCTACATGGTAAAAGCAACAAGATATTACTTTAATGTTTTTACTACTAACTTCATATGAGTCTAACAAGAAAACCTCAACAGTTTTTTATCAGACTTCTAATCCATTTGGCTGGGTTATTCAAGTCGAATTACAGAAAACAAAGACTTTTTTTCTCTGGAAAAAAATTCTTTTTCTAACTTAGCTCTTAAATACACTATTTCTAATTCTTGCACTATCTACTTCGTATGATTTTGTAAACAATTTTTAGTAAACAAAATATGTAAACTATGTTTGTGCCGCAAAGAATACCTAACATACCTTGTTATATGACTGTTGTTCTTATTTATTCTCATTACAATATCATCAGGCACATTTTAACTTCTCAAGTATATTAAAAACCCAGCCTGACTTCACTGAAGTCTTAGAAGAAAACTAGATGATTAAACATACTTATTACCTTGTTTATGAACATCTTATATTTTACATATGCATTAATGTACTATAAGGTTAATTGTTCTTATTAACACTTTAACAAAGCCACATCTTTTTCCTTGTATTGAAAGTAAGTCATCACATACTCATGTCCATGATTATATCAAAGAAACCAACAAAATTAGTCTTCTTAAAAGACTGATTACTTTTTGTTTGTATATTTCCATGGACATTGTTGTTAAAAGCATTAAATAAACAACAAATGCCATCATGCATGTAACAAAAGGATGTAATTCTGTATCAAATTCTCTAGGTTTTAATGTATTTCCCCTGGAACCCAAGCAGTGGGCTTTCTCAGTATTTTTATAGAGATTTTCCTGTGTTTTGCAGAAATCACAGACTTTCAGAAAGCACACAAATTAAAATATGCAATCTTGAGATATGAAGTATGTATTTCCTGTTTCTCTGACACAATAAACATTGTCTACAGTGAATAAACATTTTTACTGGAAGAGGCTTGGAGAAACGAATGACCACTTCTGTCATCCTGGTAAATTCTGTCAGGGAAATGCCCAGACCAAATACCACTGGGAAAAAAAAGTTCCTTCTCAGAAAATGTTTAGAGGTGGTTCTGTCATTCCTCTGGCAGTTTGGCTCAGACCAGTTTTTACTAGTAGGAAGCAGTAACTTTCAGAATTGGGTGGGAATGTTTTCAAACTAAGAGTGCCCTTGGAAAATGATTACAGAGCTGTAATGTGGCTGGTTACATCTCATTTCTGTGTACAACTGCACTCCCAAGGTTTCAGATTCAGTACCTTTTCAATGTTATTTTTGTTGTTGTTCTGAAGTGGCCTTTCTGGCTTAAGATTTTAGGGAAGAATCAAAAAGAGCTATCTTTGTGTGTAGTTTTACAATATAACTAAGCTGATTTGATTGCTAGAATCTACTGAAGGTGAGGATGGCAAGGACACATACCCTTTCTGCTCTCTTTTTTTTCCTGCTTTTTGTTTCCCAGTATTTACTTGACACTTTGGTGAACTGGTTCAGGTTGTTGAAGTGGAAGAAAATTAACCCTATTGAAAAGGAAAGAGAGCAGAGATCAGGAAGGAGAGAGGAGAGGAGAGAGGAGAGGAGAGAGGAGAGGAGAGGAGAGGAGAGGAGAGGAGAGGAGAGGAGAGGAGAGGAGAGGAGAGGAGAGGAGAGGAGAGGAGAGGAGAGGAGAGGAGAGGAGAGGAGAGGAGAGGAGAGGAAAGGAGAGGAAAGGAAAGGAAAGGAAAGGAAAGGAAAGGAAAGGAAAGGAAAGGAAAGGAAAGGAAAGGAAAGGAAAGGAAAGGAAAGGAAAGGAAAGGAAAGGAAAGGAAAGGAAAGGAAAGGAAAGGAAAGGAAAGGAAAGGAAAGGAAAGGAAAGGAAAGGAAAGGAAAGGAAAGGAAAGGAAAGGAAAGGAAAGGAAAGGAAAGGAGAGGAAAGGAAAGAAAAGGAGAGGAAAGGAAAGGAAAGGAAAGGAAAGGAAAGGAAAGGAAAGGAAAGGAAAGGAAAGGAAAGGGGAAAAGGGAAAGGGAAAGGAAAGGAAAGGGGAAAGGGGAAAAGGGAAAGGGAAAGGAAAAAAGGAAAGGAAAGTGATGGAAGAGGCATGAGTCTTGTTGGGGGCTAACAGACCCATTTTGAAACCATAGCTGTTAAAGTGGCTTAGCTACGATATGCAACCATGGCCTTGCAGATCAGGTGGTTCAGGTAACTGTCGCACATGTCCAAAGGCGTGAGGAAGCCACCATTTCCCTGCCTACCCACTCAGCTCCACGCTGAGCCCAGCTCCACGTGGCACTGAGGATGAAGGCAGAGCTTCCCTCTCTTGGTGAGGCTGCGCATTGACCGGCAGACTGGCTTTCCACCAACCCCCTCCACTCCACCTCATGTATTTTCCACTTCAGAAAGTCTTCTGCCATCCCCACAAAACTTAATTTTATCACTGACAGTGATGAGGAACGGTAAAGTAAGTGACTTAGTTCCTTGACCTTGAAACAGTACTCATTTTACTTTGCCTCCACTGCTGAGAAGCCTGGATCTGGTTTTGAACAAAAGCAATTATACTGATTTGGAATGAAAAGGCATTTAAAGCTCTTTTGACACAGCAGCACAAAGGGAGAGGGTCAGTCTTTCCGAGATTTGAAAATGTTCCCTTCTTTCCTTTCCATTGCCATTTGTGAGAGAGAGTTGAGAGAACCTCTAATGCTAATGATCACTGAGGAACGCTCTTTGTTAAGAAGATTTCCATAATGCATACTTCTTCTGAGGTGTCTATGTCGTGATGTGATTCCTTCTGCCAGCTCAAGCGTGTCCTCTATCCATGTTCAGAGGCAGAAATCAATGGTAAAGCATGCTGAGTGGGTATAATGGAGGCATTCTTAGCCTCCGCAGCCACTGAGAGCTCACTCATTGTTGAGCCATTGAAGAAGAGTCCAGTCAAAAAAAAACCCAACACAGTATCTGGCAAAGGAGACTTTTCTTCCATTAACTTTGAAAAGCAGCAAGGGATAGAACAGAAGATGTACCTGGGTGAAGAAGTGACTCTTTCATGTGTTTTCTTGTATAAGAATAAGGCAGGAATATATGAACCACTGCAAGGTATTGTGCTCTAACCTTCTTTCTGCTTCCTTGCCTGATGTCACAAAAGCCAAGTGAACTTTAAAACATGGAGAAATAATGTGCCTTTATTTTCTAATATGTAAACTGCAATGGAATCTGTAGCACATTATTTTAACCACCACAGAAAGTAATATTAATTGCAAATAACACTGAAAGTATGTGAATCGAAGTTTATTCTAGTCTGACTCAGGAAGCAAAGGAATTCTGTTCACAATACTAGTCTTTGTTTCCCTCACAGCAAAACGTACTTGCATTAGTAATTTATGGTATTAAGAAACATTGATAATTGCCTTTTATAGTTTTTCAAGCATCACAATTTAGTACACCTATAATTGAAAAGCTGGATTTTGCAATCAAAAAGTAGAATACAGAGAGTGTTGCTATGCAAAAGTGAAGAATTTCCTCTTTCTTTAGCTTATTAATTTTCAAATAATGCTTTAGGGCTTGTTGTGATAGTTCTTTACAAGGTAGTAAATATATAACTAAACAGACTGTCTAGGCTGAGAACTAATTACCATTAGAAACTGAAGCATTTGGGCTTGTTATTTCTGCAAATCAAACAACCCTGAATACAATCTCCATATTAAATAAAATGTTCAGTGAACCATGAAGCTCTTCACAAATCTGGACCATGTTTTAAGAAGCCCTTTTTTTAGTTATTGTTGTATGCATGTCATTGCATGCAGAATAGTTGGAATATAAAAATATTTTTTTATATTGGAAGGTGGGGAGGAAAATGAAAAAATTGTGTTAAAACTCGGGTTTGGAAGTTTTTAAAAGTCACCAGCTAGGAAATAAATGTGGAAAAGGAAGTGTATACCTTGAAGTTAAAGTTTTTACACGTATACAGAAATAATGATGGGGAGACATATCCTGAACTTGCTATCGCATTCCTCTGTCCTGTGGACAGACACCATAAGGGACAGTAAGGCTGTAATAAGGAGTATTTGTTTTGTGTGCTTGAGAACTATGATGAACTTTAATATATTAGCATTTCTAAAGCCCTTTCATTACATGGCTAATAATTAATAAAGTCCTTAAGACTAAAAATAGGCAGTTTCTCCCCCCCAAAATAGCTTTTTGTTTCCAGAGCTGAGTTTGTTTCAAGGCAATAGCCAGGGAGAAAACAACAGGTATATAAGCGGATGACCCTTTTGTTCAAAAATTAGAAGGAAAAAGAAGAAAAAAAGAACCCACAGAGCAAGACACCAAAGCCCACAAACATCCCATATCAGCAAAGCATATAAAGGGTGAGGGTAGAAGTAAGATGTTTTTGGAATCATTCTTCAGACTAATTGCCTGGTATGCTGCCTGCGTTTCTGTCAAAAAACATGAAAGGAAAGTGCTGACTGATTATATATATTGGAATATCAAATCAGGATATACATTCCAAAATATATGGAGAGAATAAACTACACATATAATAAGGCTGCATTTTTATCAAGGATTTCTGGTGATGATACAAACCATGTAAGGGAACTTAACTACTTTTACACAGTAGCTGTCATCTGATAGCTATAATAAAATATAACTCTATGTACAGAAAAGAAGGGGAAAAAAGGCAAAATGAGAAAACAGCTTTAGATACCCACAAAGATAAGCAATGGTACAGAACTGCATAAAATCTTCTGATCATAATTCAACCCCGTGTGTTTGACCATCAAAGGCCATAATAAATTATATCTGTTGCTTTGTAGCACTTATAGCAGTTAAGAAAGTAAAACAATTTAAATGTATATCCTCTTCTTTTCACATACTCCATCCCACATGCCTTTAACCAAGCACAGTGATCTGTTTGTTTGGCTTTGTTAGAGTCTAATTAAGGTTGGAACTTGATGAGTGCTCATTGAATAGAATACATTCTGGATAAAATAAGATAGCAATACTTATTGGTGAAGAAAAATAATTGGAGGACTGCATGGAGGGATTAGCTCCTTTGACTAAAGTTGCCCTGTGTTACAGGGTTTCTAGACTGAATATTTTTTGAATCTTCAGCTGTTCCAAAATGTTTGGACAGCAAAAAGTAAGTGCTATAATTATGGGGAATGTGTGTTGTATTCATCATACCAGACAAGAAGCCGAACCATTGTTTAAAGACAAACTTGACTTCATATTAGCTATCGAGTGTTCGTAAAACCTCTCCTTTCCTTCTTTTTCTGTTTCCCCTTTCTCCCAAACAGCTGCAGTAGCTGGGAACTGAAAGCCAGCTTTCCCAAAGAGCTAACTTAAAACAACTCTTAAACACAGCTTTTCAGCACCCATTAGCCCTAATCAGGGGTGGAGATCTCCTCCAAAAATATATCATATAGGAAGTCCAAGTTAGCTCTCCAAGGTCAGAGACAGGGCAACCTCATTACTGTGTAAATTAGAGGAGCATAGCATTTTGAAATACCTCACAGAAAAAGATTCAAAGAAACCCCAGCTTGTGTGATGGGAATAAAAGAGGAGAGAAATAAACAAACAAAAAGCTCAAGCAGGCAGACTTGAAGATGGCATCAGCAACTGAGGAATGCTAGAAATTGCTTGATATGCTTATCTGAAAAATATGATGTCTAGATACAGTGATTGGCATATATAATGCCCAGTTCTCTTCTGTGTTGACTTTCTAATCTCCATTGTGTTTTGTAATAGATATCATCATTAGAAAAGTCTCTGATTAACTGATAAATATTTCTTAAAAATCTATTGTATCGGTTGTCCGTTTGGAAAGCACAGTTCCTCTTTTTTCCTGGAAATTTTCCTAAACTGCCACAAAAAGATCATTTAAAAGATCAAAGTGTAGTGGCAGTTTAAACTTATGAAAGCAAAAATATAAAGATGAATCGAATGTATGCATTTGCAAATTAAAATGAAGAGGAATGGAAGAATAATAAGGTATTGAGTTCTTTAATTACTTTTCAATATTCATATTTCATTCTGTTATTTTTAGATAACAGTTTGTTTAAGAAACATTTAATGTTAGAAGTGGTCACTATAACATAGAATAGGTGATGGGTCTGGACATAAGCAGAATGAGTCTTAACTGAGTTTACTTTACTGAGTTAATCTTTCTGTTGACATAGTAATATTTAGTTTCTAGTTCTTTAGGGTATGATTTGCAAAGACATTTTTAACTGTTGGAATTTGTTTAAATATTTATTTTAATAAAACCACAATGAAAATACATTTCCTGCTTGAAACAAACCCTTTTCAGAATGCCAGGACTCACAAGGATGCATGACTGGATTTTGTGACAGCTGATGTCTGTACAGTAGATGTTTAATAAATGGAGACATTTTATACTAAGTTTTGCAGATTAATATTTTTCCAGTAGTGACATATGTATTGGGAAAAAATCTTTTCAAAATGAGGTCACTGCTTTAAAAATGTAAGAAACATTGTCAAATTTAAAATGCTCTTTTAGAAAAGAATTCAGTAACTGCACATTAACAGTGCCTTAATGTCTGCGACAAGCAAAACATCTGCTTCAGCAGCGGAAATGGAAAGTTAATACTCCAGATAAGCAAAGGAGGTTTTGAAAAAAAAAAAAAAAAAAAACCAAAAAAACACACACACACACAAAAACCCCTGCTATAAACCTTACCCAAAACTCACATGAATTCTTCTTTGATCAAGTTAGTTCAAATGGAACAAATGACTCCCTCTTCCAATTAGCTTCATATCCTCTATCCCTACTAGCTTTCTTTCCCCACCCTGTTTTTCACCCGATTTCTCTGTTTTATCTTTATCCTACCCTGGGAGGGAGAAGACTGAACCCAGTGTGTGCTGTGACCTGGCCCCACACATCCCCAGGGCAGGTTTAGTGTATCCCTAAGGTGGTGTGTGCTCCGGGCTAAAGCTCTAGCTGCCTCCAGATTCCACCTGCCTTGTGCTATGTGATTCTGGGCATCTCCCTTGTCGTACTGCCTGCCTAACACCAGCCACAAGGGAAGACATCGAATTAGTTGGGTATGTCATATGCCCTTTACACTGCTGGTAAGTACATACTGGGAGGCTTTCCCCACTCATGACTAGTGTGGATCCAACCTTTTGTCCCACAACATGCCCCAAAGTTTGTTTATGTAAACCAGAGAGAATACTTGTATCCAAACAGCATCTCAGACCCACATGAGAAATACACTATAAAAGTAGCCATTGTACTCTGTCAGCATGCTTGACAATTTTTACTGGGTGAATGTCTTTATTTTGTTGCCTTCTGCTTTTGCATTACTAAGACTTGACTGGAATTCAAAGATTTGCAGTTGATCCCAGGCTAGCTGAATCCAAGTCCAAGAACACAGAAACGGCAAACGCTCTCCTAAGTGTGTTCGTTTAGGATAGGTGAGACTTGCTGGACCTGCACGAAATACTTGGCCAGCTGACAGCATAGAAGAAGGCCCCGTTGATCTAGTGAAAGGGAAAGAAATATAAGACTAGGATGGAACAGTTGCGTACAAAGAAATAATATAGATGTTTCCATCTCCAACAAAAGAGATATATTAAAGGACAGGCAATAGGATTTTGACAAGAGAAAAACAGTAAGGTAAGAGAAAACAGAGAGAGGGGAAAGTGGAGAACTGGTGGGTAAAAAAGACTTCCTAAGAAAGTCTGTAAGAACTATAAGTTTAGAGAATCAATGTATGTATATTGATGAATGAAAATTTCTTTCTAGATAATTTTCATACTTGACCTTTGTCTAAATAAGACTTTTTAAAAAGCACAAATTTCTGCAAAATGCTTTTTCATAGTATAAAACAAAATAAAAATTCTTGAAATGATTTTCCCATGCTTAAGCCCAGCACAAACTAGCTAAATATTAACTTGCATCAGAGGCAGAAGACTACCTAATTTATAGCTGTAAAGGTTATGTGATTCTAGTCACTAAAATACAAGACCAAACCAAAGATAAGACCTTTGCATTTACAATTATAAAAATATATAACACCATAGTTAAAATGCAAGTACACACCTCACACACTATGGATTGCAAACTACGATTTCTCCTGTATTGGAAATTCATAACATACTCTCTTTAGCTATTGGGTCTCAAAATGAGGTCATATAATGTGAAATGGATTTTTTATATAATCAAGTGCTTAAAAGCTGTATTATATATACTTCCAGATTGTTTGTTTCTTTAGAATCAATTATACTCTAAAAGTTGCTGTACGAGAAAACACTTAAACTCTTCATGCACTGTATAATGTACTTGTTGCTATGCACAAATGATAAAAATACAGGTAAGAAGTCATTGCAGGTTTTAGCAAAGCATTCTGCATTTTTCATGTAAACTTCCATATTAATGTGAAGCAGCTATAGAGTTTCTTCAGCAAAAGCCTATTCATAGTTCTGAGTAGCAATTACTGTCGATACTGCCTTTAATGAATCAACAGAGACACCTGGGAATGGTGGCTGACCTGCTGCCTTGAAAAATTGGAGATGGTATGGAAATAACACTTGAAAGCAATTTCAAAAGGTTTTCTAACCTTCCTCTTCCTGTCTGCAATGGTAGGATGCAGTCTGAGATGAAGACACCTAAATGCAGGCATCTATCTGTAGGTAACTACACATGCAAGAAGGGAGCACAGCCATAGCTTGAACGCGAATGGATGGTGTCATTTTAAATGCTGTGGTTTATGTCTCCTGGCCTTCAGGTTCTGCATTGGGAGGTCATGTGTTTCCCACAGATCTTGTGTCATATCTACAGGGAAATGTCTTAAACATCCTTGGGCACACAAAGGGGAGTAGATCTGTAAATTGAAGAAAAAAATTAAGTCCTAGGCACTTAAACTTCCATTATAATCAGCAGGGAGAGAAAGCAGGATTCAGCTGTGGAAACAGAGATGTATAGGGTTATTTTAGCTGCATCAGGGTATCCCATCTGCCATCCTCCTGCCTTTCTAGAGGGACAGTCACATGTCATATGTCTGCCAGGCAGATGTCTTAGATGACACATAGCATCTCACTTATTCATGTCACCATTTAGATATCTTAATATGGAGACTGGATTATGCTTTCTATTGTGATTCTAGAAAACACAGACATTGTGCTTGCTGAAGTTAGAAGTTCAAAACTGATGCATATAGCAAATACAAAACCCCCTTCTTCCTGAAGTTTCCAGAAGAGGGTGTTCTGTCTTGCTCCCATAGTTCTGTCAGGAACAAGATAATGGAAGCCGGAGACTGAGAGCTGCAGTTTCTCTTAGAGGCCAGATATCACTGGTCATCTGATATACTACGAAAAGAAATGAGAAAAGGTAATAGTATATAGATGATTTCTGGAACATCTAGCTATAATTTTGACAAGTATGTGCTCAAATAATGTCCTAATGTGATTACATATTGCCTTCTGTCCTATTAAAGCTGCTGTATATTAGAAGTGTGATTGTCTGCACTTCCAGAAAAGAGGTAAATCATACAAAGCTCTTACTTTCTAAGCAGTCATGCACTACTCAATTCATTATGCTTATCAATTTAAATTTAGGTAAGCAGGGTGGGGAAGCTTTACTTCTGGAGGTCCTCAAAGACCTCCCTCTACTTGCATGAAAGTTGGGCTCAGTTCCATTGCCCAAGTGCAGGTGTGTAGTGCCACTTCAGGTGTCCTAGAGGATCATTCTTGGATTTAATCTGTTCTGGAGGAGTGGAAATCTCCCATGAGCCCTGTCTCAAATTTGCCGAAGCTGAGCCCATCAGCCGAGTTGGTGATGCCTCCATGAAAACATATCTAAGAAAGGGCAGAAACACTGGACAGGCAGAGGGGGAGAGAAAAAAAGAGGAGAAATAGCAGTGGCAACACCAAGGTCAGAGGAGAAGAAGGTGCTCCGTGGTGCCGGGGCCTGCAGCCTATGGAGGAGACCACGGTGAGCAGATGGATGCTCCTGAAGGAACCGCAGCCTGTGGGGAGCCCCTGCCAGTGCAGGGGAAAGTGTGAGGAGGAAGGAGCAACAGAGTAACTGTTAGGTGCTGACCATCCCCCTGTGCCACTTGGGGAGTCAGGAGTGAAAGAGTGAAGCTGAGCTTGGGAAAGGTGTTGTTTTAATGTTTATCTTGTTGCTTCCCACTACTCAAATTAATGGTTGCATTTTTATTTTAATTGGCAATAAAGTAAGTTGATTGTCCCAAGTCAGGTAGGTTTTTCTCAGGATTGTAATTACTACGTGAGCTCCCTGTCTTTATCTTGACCCACAAGCTTTCTCATTCCTGTTCTTACTGTTTTCTCCCTCCTTTCATTCCAGTGAATGGTGGGAATAATCAGGCAGCTGGGTGAGTGTTTGACTGTCAGCCAAGGCTAATTGACCACATCCTTCCAAAATAAAAATCCCCGTGTAGTTCTGGGGATTGCTGCAGCAGTGATCAATAGATCAATAGATATCAGGGATGAAACTGCATGTGGTTTGGTGTCTTCTGTCACTCTCCTAAGAAGCTTTGCACTCTCAAAGATGGCCACATACCTCTATGCTGTGCTTTAGGGCACCCAACACACCTTCAAGTTTCAGATAATGCATGATTTACTGCACAACTCTCACATTACTTAATGTCTTTTGACCTGAACTACACCCTCAGAAATATAAATTACATCTTAGGGCACCCATGGTCAAGTACTGTTTAGTGTTGATGTGGCCAGTCGGTTCTACATGGGACTGGAGCTAAGCAGAATAGATACAGGCCACTCTATTCTATTATTCTGGACACCAAGAGTGACTGCAGGAAATGCATTTTACAGTAGACACATGAAGTGTATTGAACAAAAGAATAAACATTTCACCAATGAAGAGAGCAGGGACGATGAGAAAGCAAGAAGGAGTAGTACTTATTACAACAGACAGCAGAAAAGCCACTAAGCATTTGGAAACCTATAGAGCAACATGCCACATAGATCAGATTCCAAACCGTAATCCTAAACAAAGTTATGTCAAATAGCGTTACATTCCAGGAAAGGAAGAGAGCATTGAAGGCAAAGATGATTCGGCAGCTGCTTCTAAGCTGTTACTGACAGAATACAAGAATACAGCTCATTTCTTTGTGATGGATTACTTCAATATTGAATTACAATGTGAGAAACATGGAAAAGACAGTGCAAAGGGAAAACTGGGATGAGGAATTATCAACCGAAATGATGACTTGTTGAATAACATTTGGTGTCTGATATACTGTTCTCCAAGTTTTCACAGAAAAAGGTCAAATTTTCAGATAAGAAAAGAAAAAAACTGATTACAGCTGCATCATCTGAAGACAGGTCATGTGCCCACGATGCAACAGCATGCCAGGCAGCAGTGTCAGCGATGACTACAACCATTGCTCTGCCAAACTAAAAATAAAACAAAGAAAGATACCCTCTGATTAGGAAGTGATAAAGATCAACAGTACAAAACTGAAAACAAAAGGGTAGTATGAGGAATTCCAACCTGGCCCTAAAATAGATTTGCGCTAGTGTATCAGACAAAGGAAGCTGAACTGAGAGGAAAAAGGGAAGTGCACAGACGCAATGTGGTTCAGTTCAGCTGTCACAACTGGGTATCAGTATACTCAGAGCAAGAGTGGAAATACAGTGCCAAGAACGTTTAAACAGCTAAGAAATACATGGCATGCTATGCTATACTGTGAAACCATATAGTGGGGCAATCAAAAGAAAAGGAGGAAAATTTTCATTGCTGAAACAGAAGAGATGGGGAGATTCTTTAAAAGGAATCATTAACAGAATGTCCTTATCTCAACCACAGTTTTATATGTAAAATTTGAAACCACACAATTAATCCTGCCCCTAACAGGATTTCAGGACAAGTTACAAGCAAGAAGCTGAAAAACAACAAAGCAGCAGGATATAAAATCACAGCAGAAATACTAGAAGTATTTGACTCACCTCCCTGATGAAACTGATAAATGTGCTTAATGAAATCTAGGAAGGCAAAGAGGAAAAGCCCTTCTGAATAACAGAAATAAGGAAACATGAGTAGCATAATGTGAAAGGGTGACTTCACTGACTTCAACAACTGGAGACAACTTGTGCTGCTCTTCATCATAGCAAAAATCATTTCCTGTGTGATACAACACATCAGTAAGTATACACAACTTATAAAAGCAGACAAATTCTGTTTGATAAATAAAAGAGTAGGTCAACTGTTTTTCCCTTAAACTGTACTCTTGGTCCTCAGGATGAGTCAAGAGTACTTCCAAAAAAATGTCAATACTATCCACAAAAAAAAAAAAACAAACTAGTAAAAGAGAGCTTGATCCAAAAAAAAAAATCAGCTAAACCAAAACAAACTTTCCTGAAAGTCTTATGACAAAAGATAACAACACATTGGTAGGCAAAATCATCAGAGAAAGAGAAAAACCCAATTAACTAGGTATTTCTGATTAAATGAGTTATTTTAATCTCCTAACCTGATACCTTAATTCTGAAAGTTAACAGTTGAGCTTCTAGGTCCTTAAACTACTCCTGTATTACATCCTGATATATAAGGGAAAATAATAGTGAAGAAATGAATGAATATGCAAAGGATTACAGGGATATTTTATGAAGTATCCATGAATCAGCTTTCTTAAAACTCTTAATTCCTTTTTGTGCTCACCAAGACCACAGTTCTACATATAACTTTTGTAATATAGATTTTCTATTAACTCTTCATTTACCCTCGCTCTCACTTGTACAGGAGCTGTATCTATAAAAACAAAGTTTGTTTGCAGAAGGCTAATAGTCCTTCTCTTGCAATAGTGGACTACCCTGACCCTAGAAATCAGGGAAGGCCAAGAAGTAGGACAGTTTAGACCCAGTCAGCAAACTCTACCAGTTTCTCAAAGGAGAAGACTTTTCTTAATCTCCATAAAGTTACCTAAAATATAGTTCTATTTGATTTTTATAACTTCAACCTCAAACCATGCCTACAGTATTTAAAAGATGTAACACAAATACGTAATTGCATTACAAAATAAAAGTTCAATAACTATATCATTTGTATTGCTTTCTGATAAATACATCCGAAAGGTAGATAAGGACCTGTTCAGATCCATGTTTTGTAGCTAATAAATCAACATGCCATGACACTATGCATATAACCTGAAATAGGATTTCTATGTTGTATTACCCAATATTCATCACTTTGACTTCAATAATTTTTGTGTGTGCTCAATACCACTAGAAGATATTGGTGACTACTGCTTAAAATACAATGCTAAGAATACTCTGGAACAATACATCTGAGAATCTGAAATGGTTCTGGCATTAAAATGTGTTGCCTGAAGGCTCTTATTCAGCATGGAAATTACTAAAGCTAGTCACATACTTAAAACCAAGCTTATGGACAAATGTGTTAAGCATCAGTGTTCAGTCACACTGCGACACTGCAAGTGAAGCTGAATGTAAATTTGAAAAAAGTTCTTCCTTTTTTTTAGGTTCCACAAGGGGCAATGTATATATATATATCTGTGAAATCAGCAGATTTTTGTAACATGTACATGTCTTAAATATCTAAGCAAAATAAAGTTGATGATAGAAATCTCAGAGGTAGCATAAACTGCAGAAGAAAGCTTACACTGACTAGGCTTTATCACCTAAAGCTTTGTTCCTATTTTGTCTGGTTATGTAGACTGCTTAGTCTCAAACTGTTGAGCCTTTGGCAGGAAATGGACAATACTGGGGGAAAATTCCAAAGGCAATACTATATATTACTGAGTCTGCATAAGGATGAGATTGACAGGACATCCTTCAAAGAGTAAAAACAGCGGCCTGAATGTATTTAGGTTTTAAAGAAGATTACAGTTTAAGCAGGAGCACTCTATTAAGTATGTGAAGTGAGTACATGGTATTTAAGGAATGCAAAAGGAAAAGAAGTTGAAATCAATACTGAACATCAGACAGAGAGTAGTAATCTGGCTTTCATACCTATTCGACCAGTTTCCTAGCCAGTAAAAAGTGACATTGCTTTGTTGACTCTGGAGAAGCCTGGAGACTTATAGCAGCTAGGGATTCATGCCCTTGTACATTTTGATGTGTTTTGTTTAAATTAGATAAAGGATGAGGTCGTTTGGCTACTAGTTACTAGTAAAAGGGGTCAAGTAAAGGGATGGCAGTAATAAAAAGATGGGCATAGAGACAGAGAATTAATTATATAGTAATTGCTCTGTAGTATTTGTTGGGCTATGTACTCTTGATCCTCTGTAGCCAGAGTCGAGCAAGAAGACTATTCCAGTAGTGATGCAATCAGAAAGCATTAGAAGCATGTAGTAAATTAACAAAAAGCTAGAATTCCTTTAAATGAATAAATATATCACAGACACATATACACTTATATGGTCAGTTATGGATGTTGTGATAAAAGTCTCCAAAGTTTGACCTGATAGCTCATTTGTTATCATGGGAATGGGTTATGGAATGGGAATGGGCTATGGGAATCAACTACTGCTGATTCACTGATCTGCAGTGTAAAATTAAAAAAACCCGTAAGTATACTTAAGAAGCTGTAGTATATTCAACTCAGCCAGACACGAATATGTTCGTGGGCATCATCGCCACAAATACAATATGAAGAGTAGATTTAATCATTAAAACCACCTCACCTATCTCCAAGACGAAGTGACTGTACAAAACTTGTGAGAGTTTACAGACACTGAGAAGGAAAAAAAAACCCAAAACTAGAACTGGGTTAAAAATCCCATTACAAATACTTTGCAATGATTGACCAGTAAAATCAAAACAATTATCCAAGCCCTGAAAATTTGTGCACTCCCAAATAACATTATGCATCAATAGTCAATGGGCCTGCTCTCATGCGTAAAATTACTCAAGTGTATAAATTTTTCAGGATTGGGGCCAAGCAATATAATGCTAGACAACAGAGCCCAAAGACAGTTGGCAGCCATTCAGGAAAAGTGCTGGGGGCAGCGGTATCAAAGCTGCAGATAGCTGAGTAAAATTAATAAAACTATACAAATGAAAGATTAAAAAACCCCAGATATTTTTGACTTTGCACAATGCCACTTTGCTTTTACAGTTTGTATGATCTTAAACTGGAAAGAAAGGGTCAAGCCCATTGCAGTAACAGAAAATAAGTCAAATTTGATTTGTATACTACAGAATGCTCGAATAATCTTAAAGAAAAAAAGAAAGAAAGAAAAAAAAAAAAAAGAGGACAAAGACACCAGAAAATAAGAAATCATGTATTGAGATTTACCATAGTTTTTTTCAAGTCAAGGTTGATCGTGACTATTTAAAAATAGATAGAAAGAGTTCAGTCAGTGAGGAAGAATTTAAAATACTAACATGATCACAGCAACTGAAAGATAGCACAGTAAAGAGCAAAATGGATATAAAGAAAATTACAATTGATTACATTAAGAAAAGAAGATTAAATTGTAAACAAAGAAATTGGGTACCTAAATTAAAAGGAAAATTTGGTATATTTTACAGTCCACTCGTGATAAAGGCCTGTCTCACGTCACCTAGGACTTTTTTCACAACATCAGCTTAGGGCTTATAGTTTAGGTTTTCTGAATCTCTGCACTGAACATGCATACTTCTTTTCATTGGCCATATAAGGAGACCAGACTCCTATCTCTGACACACCAACCAAGGGTCTAAAGATAGGGTGTGTGAATACTGTCTGGAAGCAGCTGCCATAGAGTAAATCTGAGGAACTGGCAACCTCCGGTTGGAAAGAAAAATCTAAAAGAAGAAAACCTAGGGAAAAAAACCTCAGAAGAATATAATGCTTGAAAAGCATTGCTTTTCCAGAATTAAATCTGTTACACGTTTTCAAAAAAGTACAATAATACCTATGCAAAAGCAAATACAGTCTTATAAAAGGACCAGGAAGGATCAATACAATAAACCAGAAGGATCCAGCATGCATGTTTAGAAGCAGGCAAAATGTCCAGCAAAAGGAAAAAAATAACCTTGGATGTTTGTCTTGTGTTTAGCTGAAGGGTTGGATAGTGCCAAGAAAGGCTTTAAAGAGATCTACCCTGAGGTTGCTTTCACATTTCAGGATAGGCATTCAAATATGACCATGGACTGTCGTTAAAGATGCAACAATTAAGCAGGGTAAGATGGTGTCTACTTCAGAGATCTTCCAGTCTAAACATGCTTTATGTCAGGGAAAAAAATTGTCATGAGGATTTGACCTGTGAAGGACATTCACATAGTACAGCAGCACCTACAAGCATTTCCCCATTGAGTTAGAATCCTCACTTTCGTCCTAGGAGTTGCATTAATTTTGGCTGTGAGAGAAGGTAGAGTGAATACCCTGCTACGTGTCAGATCTGATTCACAGGGTAAGCAACGGGATGTGAAGAGGGCACGTCAAAAGTCCACAGAGCTCCATAATCTCAGTCATTCCCCAAACATTTATTTATGTAAATAGATTTGGAAGCATGCCCTGAAGATCAAAAAGTAGTGTAGTGAAATTACTTTCCTTAAAATGAGACTGGGAGGTTCAATGTTATTTGATGGATTGAAGGAAAAGAGCTTGCTGTTTCAGATATTAATTAAAACAAAAGATAGCATTAATCTGACATTTACATCGTTCAAAACATGGGATATGTCCCTCATACCAGTATTTCCAACCATGGGTAAAGAAAGGAACAAGCTCTCTTCAACCAGAACCTGTGATTAGGAAGACAGTTAACTCTATCCCAGCTGAAACCAGGACAGCAATGTTGTAGGTTTACATTCTCCCTTTCCTTCAACCCTGCTTTTGAAAGATGATCAGTCTTGATGTTATGACCTAGGAAAATGGACCCTTATTAATGATCTAGAGCACAAAAAAATCTCAAACACCTTTATGGATCCATAGGTTTTAAAACTTACTATCCTTAACTTTTCCACAGGTGACCAAACGCCACCCTTCTCATTACTGTCATATGTAGAAGCAGATTAGACTGCATATTTACACTTACCTTCACTTTCTAAGCTATGATTCAGTCCAGGTTTTCATAGTAACCCCAACATATATAGCAAATCACCTACTAGAATTAGTTTCTGCTTCTTCTCTCACTTTGTGGTAATGCAGGTTACTATATGCAATGTCATTGTTACTCCAAAAGTATATGTAAATGTAATGTAAAAAGAAAAGGAAACAAGGAGAGAGACAGAAAATCAAGATAACAAGAACTGCAGGTCATCTTAATGGATTCTAAAAGTGAGACCTAGAAAATAATTAATAACGAGCAGTGAACTACAACTAGTGTCAGATTCCCTGCCTCTCTCTGGGATGGCACTAGCTGCCATTATAAATTGAGAAAAGAATTCCCCAAATAGTTGCAAATAGCCACTAGAGATTCTGCACACCAGCTAAGATGTGTCTGTGGGCATGCTAACAGAAGCAATTTCTTCACAAGCAGTATGCTAACCCGCTGGGACTGTTAATGAATCTGCTTTGTGGTAAACTTTTTAGGAGTACATGCTACAGAGACTTTTTAAGCGTGTTGCTTTCTGAATTCTCTTATTTTCATAAAGTTCTTTTGACTAAAATTCATATCTCATTTTATTCAGGAGATTCCTGCAGCTCAGTTTTCACTGCACTACACATTTAGCATTGGGGCAGGTTTTTACAAGACAGTTAGTTGTTATCAGCAGCTGAGAGTATTATTTTCAGCTTTATTTTAAAGCAGGGTTCCTTTGTTATTTTTGCACTGCTTCATTTATACATAATATTTAGCCTGTAGTGTCTCTCTCGGAGTCAGACTGCTAAGAAATTATTCTTTTCTGTTGCTTTCTGTGAATGTTAAACTCCAGCTACTCATCATCATTTACAGCCTCTCCCCTACAGAGGGCACCTTTGCCTTATTGGAATTGCTTCTGCAAAAGAGATAATCGGTGGTTATCAGAGAAATAACTGAGCCTTAAAGCGAGATCAGACTTCTCACAGATACAAGGACCTTGTTTGCCTAGTCTTTTTAATTAACCAAGTTTTGTACTATAATTCAGCAGTAAGCAATAACAATGTTACATTCTGTATTATTACAGTCTCCACCAAGAAGTGAGGAGATGAAGGGGAGACTGCTAGAATTTATATGAGAGGCCAATGAGATGAATTAAAGAGCGTAAGTTTGGGTTTTTTTCTGTCCATCAATAATTAAGGGGTTTGTCATTAAAAAATGTTTCTGAGATGCAGATTAAAAACATTGTCCGTGGGAAAACAAGCTGTAGAAAATAAGTCGACCATTTCTCAAATAAATCTAACAGACCTCCAATTAGTAATTGCTATCTGAAAGCTTTTCAAGTGGAAGAACAGAAGATTTTATTCTCCTTTATAGGGTTAGACTATCAAAACTCACCCTAACATTCTTGCACTTGACTGCAAGACTGAGCCAAAAAGTAATTTTCTTCCTGATTTTTTGGTGTGCTATTATTTATGAAGTGTCAAGTATATCATTCATAGTATCTACTGGTTCTGAATAAAACTAGCAATACTTTTCTGTTAAATCTGTAACACAGCCTTCCTTTACGGGCTGTTTCACTAATGTGTTAAGACAGATGCAAACGTCATTGATTTGTAAATGGCAAAGTGAAAATTCTAAAGAATAATCTTTCCTCTGTCATTTTATATCTGTCTGACTATTCAAAACAAGCTACAGCTGTAAAAAGAAGCGCGACTCCCAAACAGACCAGCACTACTTTACTTCATATTAACTGGGGAAAACCACACAAATAAATGCATCGGTCCCTTTGCATAATGCTTTTTTATGGTGTTCCTATCAATAAAAGTTACAAATAGCCTTATAAATTCAGCAGCAGACAACCTGTTGCAAGAAGACTCTAACTTCCCCGGGCTGGTTTCTGGGACTAATGTTGACTGTAAAGAATCTAACACAAAACCCAGCAAGGAATGCGCCCTGCCTTCCCTAACGTTTTTCTAGAAGTCTTTTACAGAAAATGCATTCATGTTAACATTTTCAGCTTCAAATACCCAGCACAAAAGCATGAGAGCACAAAAACCTGAATCTCTAGTCCAGGCTGCTAAATTAATTAAGCAGGCCCTGTATTAGTGAGTAATACTTTAATACCATTGGAAAATTGTTTTAGGGAGTATTTCAGCAAGCTCCTCCTGTGTTATAATTTTACTTCCTTTTTCTTTTCCAATTATGGGTTAAGGCTGGATTCCTCACTAATTAAGGAAACTACTTTTTTGAAGATTTCATTTCTAGAAGTCAATAGGAATGTTGCCCATGTAAAGATTGCAAGATCAAGAGTTTGTACCTATAAAAGTGTCCAATGTGAATGTACGTTTCAAGAATTACTGTAATATAAAGTGTTGAAGCTACATTTGCATTAGTAAATTAAACAGTGCCAGGAATGTTCCCAGGTACCGGAACATGATGGTCTATGCTGTAAAACTGTTTGAAAGGCCCCCGGCACACTTTAAGCATCCTAAAAACCAATTCCTGGGTGCAGTTTGAGGAGAGGGAGGCTGCATATACCGGAGACCATTCCCAGCTGGCAGGCTGCTGCCACTACACTCTTTTGGACAGGAGACGGGTTTACAAATACCCATATGTGCTAGTTGGCTTTACTGCATAGGAATGTTCACGGGCAAGTTTAATTTGCTAGCATAAATGTAGCCTCCGAATCTGTATTTACTGCAGCCATTATATGTCACTGTATTTAAAAGTATTCAGCTATTGGCCCTTACTTGTAAACTGTGTGCTGAGTTTGAAGCTTATATCAGTAGGAAACAAAACACTGAGGAAAACGTTTTCTTCATGATATATGCTGCTAGATGCATTATTTTCCTTGTAATTGTTTCAGCTTGATAGCAAAAATAAAACTTAGAGCTGTTAAGAAAATGTTTGTTTTGAATATAGCTTTATGGTTGTAGATAGCACAGTTTAAAACAGAAAGTAAAAGCCACAGAATAATGTTTTAGATGTATCTAAGCTACTTAGGAGCCCCACTTTCGAAACAGGACAAATTTACCAGTGGAGAGCAGAAGGTCTTCATTACCAGCATGGGCTACCCCATGATACTGATGGTGAAGAGGCTGTACAGCCCAACAGCAAGCGTGGCTGAATTCAGCCCTTAAAATCTTTTCTCAGCAAGGTGACACAAACATTTACCTGAGAAGTAAGGGAGTCTACTTGGAGGTCTTCCTCCTGGTAGTAGCGTATCAGTCAACTAGTCTAAATTTTCCAAGGAAGAACCAGAGAAACCTTCACCATTGCAGATGTCATATTTGATTGCTCATGTTTGATGCTACCACGTGGGAAACCTGGCTTAGTTCTCTTGTCCTGTGGGAGTGATAGAAGCTGGATGTGTGAAAACAGGTTTCCCACCCTGGAAAGTGACCTGCCTAACTGGTTATAAGCTGTACCACAGAATGCAAACATGGACGCAGAAGCAAATAGCCTCATTTCAGCTTTACCTTGCTTGAAGCTCCACTTGTGTGAATGTAGTGAACCCAAGCAAAGACTATATGTATTTAGGCATGGACTCTCTCTTCAAAAAAACCAGCAACACTGAGATTTGTGCTTCCATCTATATGTCCAGCCCAGGAAACCTACACACTTGGTGAATCGTGTCAACATGAGCTTATGTGCTAAGGGATTTAGGCACCTATTAAGTTTATGCGACAATTGGTAGGACGAGTAGGGCACCTCAATTTTTTTGTGGATCTTACTTGCCCTATCCCTCCTCACGTGTGAAAATGGAATAATCCTCAACTGCCTGAGAGTGATCGTCAGATTGAAGGGTATAATTAAGCAAAAGCATGACAATTAAAACTCTTTTTAACCACCTAGATTAAAGCAACTTAGATGGTGATAGTTCATTTTTCTTGCTTTGAAGTTTATATTTTAAGTTTATACTCACATGTTTAGGAGAACAAGCTTTAATAAAACCAACTTGCTAATATATACTTTTGACTCAAAAATATTTTGTATGGATAAAACTTTATTACTGTAATTCACCTCCTTCTATATTTTTACAGTTTTCTTAAATTAATATCTTACTCAAATGTATTCACTGCTTTTCCCCTAAAATTTCCTTTGTTTTTCAAAATATAAGAATCAAATGTGGTTTTCTTTTTGTATTCTTTTTGGTATTTTTGTGACTCGGCTTCTTGCTTTCCAGTGTTAAGTACCTACTTACAGATCTACAGCTGTGCCTAAAGCTAAGAATGTATTGAGGAATTGCTGTCTTCATAAGTCTATTTTTATTGGATAAATATTCCAAGAGTTTACTTTGTATAAGCACTGAAATACATAAGCTTAAAGTCCAGTATTCATACTAATAAAATTCAATTGCATGTAAATCACTGAGCACTGAAGAGGAACCGACAACAGGGAAGTTATATTATTTATAAATTCAAACAAATAGACATAATAAAAGTCTTTTGCCATTATCCATAAAAATCAACAGTGTACATTTTAAGGAAACTTATTTTGACCATACTACCCCTATTATACCTACCATAAAGATACAGGAACTTTTTTTTATGTTTTCTAACTATGCCAAGTATTATCCTGTTGTAAAATTAGTGTCTTTTTTGGAAATGTGAAAACAGAGAAAATGAGGGCTTCCTGCAAATTACTTTCAACTGCTTTGGTATTCAGTGCCTTCCATATTTATGGGTTTGTGTGACAAATTTTTGGCATAGAGAACTATTTGACTGTATATTTTGGTGCTTATTCTTGATGAAGAAACGCATAGCAACAATAAAGGAAAAGATGTGACTGTCAAATAGAGGCAGAGAAGAGATGTGTGTTAATTCTAGCCCACCCTTCATCATCCACCAGATGGTTTTAGATATTGAGCCCAAGGTATTTGAGAACATATTTGGAGTTTTCCTTCTTGGCTAAACAAGGTCCCAGTATCTCAAGAACTTTATACAGTGTGAACCAATGGTTTACTGAAAGCTTTTAAAGACTGAGTTAGAAGATGACAGGATTAGTCCATTGCCACCTGCTTGTGACCCAGTGTGCGCAATACAACTCAAAGCTGCCTTTTACAGCTTTGGGAAGCCTGCATGGGAAATCATATTGTGCTGGGCACCATTGTAAGTGCTTGGATCTGACTGGGAACATTATCCAGTATCCCAGTGCACAACAAACAATAAGCAAATCCTTGAGACATTCAGTGCCACTGTGAAAGTCTATCTTGAGCTTATCTACTTGGTATCTTCTACCCAGACAAGAGGGCTGTGTGTCACCTTCCTTGCAAAGTCCATCCTCATCTTCAAAGTGAGGAGAACTGACAGTTTCCAAGAAAATTTAAATGCTGCCCATTAACAATCTCTGAATATGATGTATGTGGGGGAAAAAAAAAAAAGGAAAACAAACCCCAAAACACAAACCCCAAACTCCTGAGAAAAGAAAGGGGAAATGGATGGAGAAGAAAGATGGAAATATCTCACAGATCTTCTGTAGTTTTGCGTGTCAGGTAGGTATCCCAAACTCAGAAACATATCTAGCATTGTTCGTGTTTCCCATCAAGTCCTTACAGCCGGGCAGGCTCTCCAATTCCTTTCACAATGACAGTGTGAGGATGCTGCCCATGAAACACTTGCTCCGTTCACACACCTCCTCAGACGGGGGGCAGTGAGGTGGGAAGAAGCCGGGGAAAGACAGCTTCTCCGTTTCTGCTCTTTCTAAGCTTCCACTTAGACAATGAAGAGACAAACCCCCACGAAATCCAAGACGAGCTAAAACCTTATTTTGTCCCTGTTCCATTCCCCAGTTCTGCCCCCATTTCCTTCCCTCCCCCCGAAGGACGGGGCCGGCCCGCGGGGCGCGGAAGGGCGCGGAGGGGCGCGGAGGGGCGCGCAGGCCGGCTCCCCCCCCCAGGCACGGGCACTAGTGGGCGCTGCAATTTCTATTAAGTTTCTCTACGCAACGATACTCCCCATTGCATCCAAGCAGTGATGGCGGGGGCGGAGGGGGGGCAAAAACTCTTGGTGCAGTATGGGACTCCGTCTGTGTGTGCAGTCTGCGGGCAGCGGTCATTTGTGCTTCTTTGCGTTGCTGGAGCTGGGCTGGGAGAGGTCACTGGACAAGCAGGCACCAGACAAGCGGGCAAATTACTGCTTTTTTTTTTAATGCTGGACCTGGCAAAGCAGCACCCCGCGTTACAGCTCAGGGCTCAGAAATAAGGTGTAGCTCCGGTTATACTGTATAAAACATCCGTGAAGTCCCCAGCCACAGCTGAGAGCTGTCGAAAGAGCTGTACTTGCCACGTTAAAATTTGAGCTTCCTTTTGGCGTGGTTAGCAACAAAACTTTGTTTTGTCTAGGCTGGGGTGGGGGGGCACTTTTAAAAAAAATCTCCTCCATCGACATGTTTCTCTCTTGTTATTTAACCAAGAAGGGATCTCTTTGGTACTATTGCAAGAGACATGCAGAAAACCCCTCGGCACACTACCCGAGCCTACTTAGCAACTTTCAGACTTTGTTCCTCTGCTTTGCTATCTAAATACAGTAGACGGAAATGGGAGATAACGCTCCCATGCAAATGAAGGTAACAGTTGCTCGCCCACTCTCCGCTTAGGATAGTGGAAGACACACTCGTTTCCCCTAAAGCAGATTTTTCCCCCCACACCTCCCGGTAGCCTCCTGCGGGTAAAGCGCCAGGGCATTGTCCTCGGACAGCTGATGCTTATCGGACCGGTGGGGGTATTGTGTTTCAGCTCGTGGCACTGGAAAACCTTGCAACTTTCTTTTGAAGTTAAATGGCTTCATTTTGTTTCCATGTATGAATAACTCTCCGAAGAAGTACCGTGACCCAAAAGCCGACCCCTTTGCAACGCCCGCCCAACCGAGCCGGTCCGCCCCCGGCCGGAGCTTTGCACCAGCAGGACCCGGCGGGGCAGCAGGAGGGAAGGGGGAGGCAGGTTCCCCAACCGGCCCGGGTTGCACCGTAACTCAATTTTATTTTATCCTACGGAGGCGTGCGAAATATCGAGCAAAATACAAGTTTAAGTAATTTGTTTGTATTCTTACCTGTAGGAGTTGGAAATTAACAGCCCCGCTAGTTTACTGTTAAGCCCGGAGAGCGAGAGATTGCTTTGCAAACATTACAGTTATTATGTCTGCAGTTGGTACTCTTTGTATAAATTATTGATCAGCCATCTTATTTTTCTTTCTGCTTAATGGATATTATAGCATAGCCGTTTACACGCTATAGTTAAGGTTGTGTCAGCACTTCCATTTATAACATCCCCCTCTTACCGAGAGTTTATAACTCGCTATAAAATTCCGCCCTGGGCTGAAACTTTTCAAGCAAGGGCTCGGACTTTTAGAGTGTCCCCCGTCCCGCCCCCCCCTCAAAGAACAATTAAAGAATGTTTTTCTGCTTTTGTGAAACGTGGGAATAATAAAGGTACCCCACACACACCCCGGTGTTTTTCATTCACTCGGGTGACTTGAGGAGGAAAAGGCTGCGTCTCGCAGGCTGTCAGCTCATACAGCAAAAAGAACCCAGTGCGCCTTTTTTTTATTTATTATTATTGTTATTAAGGGAAACAATTAGTGCTGGAGCGGCCGCCGAGCCGCCGCCCTCCGCCCGCCGGGCGCGGGGGCCCGATCCGGCGGCTGCCGCCCCTCTCCCCGCCCCGCGGGCGGTGGCACCGAGACCGGTGGCCGGGGGCTCGGCGGAGAGGGGGGGGGATGCCGCGGTCCCCCGCGGCCGCCGGTGGCGGGGCAGGAGAAACGGTGCCCCGGCCCCGGCAGGGATCGGGGCGCGTACGGGAGAAGCAGGAAGGTTTGGATACCGGGCCGGCTCTGCGGCGCCCGCGTTTCGGGATGGAGCGGGGGAGCGGACCGGGTCTGGGAGGGCGGGGGGGGGGGGGGAGGCGCACGGGAAAGGGCACCTCGGACTAGATCGCCGCTTTAACGTAATTTAATGGCAGGGGCTTTGCGCTTGGTAATTATTGCTCTGAGCGACTTTTCCTACCTGTTGGTAGGTGAATTAACACGATGGGCTGAGGACCTCTCGTGAGAGCCCAAGCTCAACTCCAAGAGCATGGGGGGCTCCCCGTCCGCTGCAGTCCTCATTTCATTCCCGCAGGGAAGAAGTTGGTTATCGTTCCCTTCCCGTGCTGCAGCTTTCCCTCCCGGCCGTCGGTGGCCAGGTGAGTGCCAGCAGGCAGCGTCCAGTGCCCAGCGCCCAGCGCCCAGTGCCCAGCGCCCGCTCCAGCCGCCCCCCGCCAGCCCGAGGAGGGAGCCCGACCCCCTTCACCGTTCGGCTCTGCTAGCTGCAACGTGACCGAGAGGCTCAAATCAACATAAGGATTATTTCAGCTACGGACTTCGAAACGTATTTTCTGAAGTCAGAACGGCGATTTCAGGGGGGAGGAAAAAAAAAATCGTAAATAAACAAGCAGCTTAATTGGCGTTTGGTATTTGCGATTTGCATATATGCGCTTGTGCGTGGGCGTGGGTGTGTACGCGCGCGCGGGTGTGTGTGTGTGTCGGATGGAGGGTAGGAGGGAGGGAAGGGATGCGACGGTTCCCAAGCCGTCGGTTATTGCATCTCTCAGTACAGCGCGCCCTTGGTCAGAGCATCAGTTAGCATCACCGGAGATAACGCCCATTTCTCGTGGGGATGAAGGGGAAGAATTGAAGGACACCCTCCGGGGCCAAATCCTGCCCCTGTACTCGGGCGGTGAACACCCTCGGAGGCAGTGGGGCGACTCGCGGGAGCAAAGCCGGCAAAAGATGCTCTGGCGCTGGAGCTAGTGGGTTAGGCAGGGCGTGTGCCAGCTGCCAGGCACGGAACAATTCCCCTTCCAGTCCTGTGCTGGGGATGCGCAGCCACTGCCTTCCACTCTCCGGCTGAGAGATGCACATTAACCAGTCAGCCCAGGTGATAATTTGCTCCCAGATTCTCGTTTTTAAAGACTTTTAAAAGTTATTTTTAATAGCTCCTGAAGTTTCTTCGCTTCCATTCTTCCACCACTTTTTTTGTTTAAGCAGGCACCATATGTAAACACAAACTGCAGTAAACAGAACGTGAAAGCAATCTTGCCATGTATTCTGGACTTTTTATGATATATGGTGGACTGTTCAGAAGTGTATGCTATTGTTAAAGCTGTTTGTGCCGGGTGTGCTAATGCACTGTTTGATTGAGTGAATTAGCAGTCATAACAATCTGGCAGTCTGGCCATAGAAGTGTGCTCAAATTGATTTGTGTTATGGCTGGACTGGAAAATCTAGTGTTAGTTGTTTTTTGCCCTGGGGCATTGTTTGTACCAAACTCCACTTTTCATTTAATTTTCCAATAGATTTTTGAAAGACCAAAAGGTTTGTGATCAACGTTTGCTGCACTTTATTATTATTCAGTTATTAAAAATATCCTATGAGTACTTTCAGGTTCCCCCAAACCTTGCTTTCAATTAGAGTAAACATAATTAGCGTGACATCGTGCTTGGAATGGTAAATCTCCCTTTGTATCTATTAAGCATGTTATCTACTTGTCCTGTCACTGAAAGGAATCCAGTTTGTATTTGTATTGGACAAGGTCTGTGCTAGTTTGACTATAATGCAACAATTAGAAAAACAGCACTGCAGCATCCAGTTTTTTATTACTGGTACAACACTTCAATCTCAACTGTATTCATCGTGTTTTCAATGTTTAGTAAGTATCTTGATGGAAAGGGGAAGAAAAAGGATCCCAATTCACAGACTTACATTTCTATGAGTCTATTTTCCTGAGCGATGCAGGGGGGATTCGGTATGAGGTCCCTCCCTCTTTCTCAGTCTTCCCTCTAAATAACAGATAGCTCCTGAAAGGAGGATTGCTGCTTGAGACCCTGGAGATTAAAAGCAAAACAGAACTTACCTTCTCTTTGCCAGTACTTGCTCCTTTCTTAGAATCTTCTGCTCAGCAGTCGTTTGCCAGAATTATAATGCAGCGTGATTAAACCTAAAACGTTACTCTATTGATCACACAGAAAGCTTTGTGAAATCATTTAGTTTCTTCTCTTCAGAAACCGGTGAACAAAATAGGTCACTAGACAAGGATAAGACAAAATACAAGACAGACAAGGTATTTCTCAGGAAAATAAATTCAAAAGAAATGCAGAAAAAAATATTGTGGATGAACTTAACATGGTAATACACTATTCATCCTTACCAGGTGCCTATCTTCTGTATGCTTCCCCTCCCCCCGGTCCATTCCTTCACACACGTTCAGAAGATTAATACTTTTCTGTTTTTTCTGAATGAATTTAAATATTTAATTATCAATAATAACTGAAGAAGGGGGAGGGAGCTGATGTACTATCCTATCTCATGTCAGTCAGGTATTCAGATTCCTTAAAATGCAACAGCTACAATGCATTTTCTAATTGCATTTTACCCTTTACAGCTGCCCTCAAAATTGAAATTTAATAAAATAGTGAACTCCATAACAGTCTTTTTTTAAAGCAATAAATTACAATCACTGTCAATACCTCTTACTGCTTTAACACGCATTTTAATATACCAAAATGGTCAAAAGGAAAAAAAAAAAGAGAGAGAGAAACAGAGAGAATACCTGCCCTGAACAGTGACATGAGCAGAACAGAAACCCTGCTTCAAACAATATTTCAGGAAAGAAATTAAAGACTTCTTAATTAGTGCAGCAATTAAGCTTTCTTGGTCGCATTTTAATCAGCCCAGGCCCTATCAAAGGACAAACAGAACGATTTGCAGGTCTTTGAATTTTAAACAGTCTTATTGATTTCAGCACCATAAGTCTTCACTTGACACAGAGAGAATTTTCAAATATCAGTTACAGTAATTTGAGTTTTGCTGATATCAACTCAGGGAGAAAAAAAGAAAACACCCAACAATATCATTACATGAAAGGGTCAGCGAGTAAGAGAAATGCAATCTAAAAAAGTTTACAAACAGCAACCTCAGGATTTGTTGGTGTGTTTATGTGAGGGTGTGAGTACATGTGTGAGTTAAAATAAATTCAGTCGCTCCCCATAACCATTAGAAACACTTACCAAGCCAGAAGCTTTGAGGAGTCTTGAACCTTTTCATAAATCTCTTTCTTTCTAGGTTTCTAATCCCATTGTGGCACTGAAATGATCAAAGTTAACCCAAACCTGTGGTAGTAAACCCTTTCAAACTACATTTTCTTTATATGGTTTTGAACCATGAGGATTATGTATCCGTGAGGGCACACAGCAAGAGGAAAAGCAGAAGGGCTGGTGTGCATCATGTTGTAGGGAAGGCAGAGAACAAATGAAATGGCAGGTTTCCTAATTCAGAGTTCACTCAGATCTCCAAGTGGCAGTATCACGTGTGTCTGGCTCTGTCCTGATCTTCTCGAGGATCTGTTCTGTCTTCACGAGGTGTAAGAGAAGGTGAGATGCAAAAGGATAGTTGAGGCAAACAAAATATGGACAGAGTTGGTTTTCTACAACAGAGAAAAGAAAGATGCAGTGTATTTACATTTTTAAATTACAAGTTTAATGGAACACTAGAGCCCACCACTGGAACTCAAGTTGTACAAGCTCCTCCAGATAAACGCTCCGAAAAACTCCCCAAAACGGCTTGAAGAAGTGTTCTGCGCAACTATGGGTACGCAAGACTTCAAAACAAAATGCCACTTTCTATTTTCTTGATTTGCTAATTTCAAAAATTTTGCCGCACGACAGCTAAAATTCCGCTAGCAAAGGGCATCTTTGCTGGCGTTAAAACACAAATTCCCGCAGAGTGAACTTGGAGCACAGTAAGCAAGTAGATCGTAGGAGACCAGTTTATGTATGATAATGTGGCAATGCCCTGCACTGGATTACTACAGCTGAGATTATCCACTCCGTGGATGTGTCATCCCATGAGTCATACCTCACATAATAGTATACATTAAAAAAAAAGCAGCTATGGGCACACACATGCATCACACTTAATCGAGTGCACGGCGTGTATTTTTAAAACTGGAAGAGCGACGTACGCGCCAGCCCCAATTTTCGCAGACACCCCCCCCCCCCCAATCTGCGCGAATGGCCATTTCTTTACCCCTTCAAAAAGGCGAAGTGCCCTCGAGGGAAGCAGAACAAAGCCCCCGGCTTTCCCGACGGACCCCACGCACACCAGCTGCCAAACGCGCCTTAAAACTCCCACGGCGGAGGCGGCCGGCCGGCGGGTCCCACGCCACGCGCGGGGCCCGGCCACGCCAGCCAAGGCACGTCCCGCCGCCTGCGCCACTGCGCATGCGTGGGCAAGCGCACCAGCTGACTTTCCGCGCTACCTGGCGGGGGGGGAGGAGGAAGGCGCGAGCCGCTGCTGCGCGGCTTTTGCGCGGCGCCGCCACCTGTTGCGCGGCGGTACCTGCGCGGGGCGGGCGCTTTCCCCTCTCCTAAGTTACTTCGGTGCCGCCGCAGCACCCACCCCACCCCCCCCCGCCCCGGTTTCCCGACGGCGCGACCCGCAGCGCCCGCTCGCAGGGAGGGCCGCGGCAGAGGTCGCCGCGTGGGGCTGCCCTTGCGCCCCCCCCCCGCGCAGCAACAAAGGGGCCTCGGCGCTGCCGCCGGACCCTCGGCAGCAACTCGTAGCCCGCCGGGAGGAGCGTTTGCGGTCCCGGGCGAACAGCAGCAGCCCCCTGCGGAGGTCTCCGCTTTTGTCGGCGGGTGCCCCCTCCCCGGCCCCGGCAAGGTGTGCGGCCAGCGCCCGCCCCGCGCCCCGGCTTCCCCGCTCCCGCCCGGCTGCGGGGGAACGCTGGAGACGCTCGTGTTTCTCCACAAACTGTGTTGACAAGCGACTGCTGAAAAGGGCTGGGAAAATTACATCTCGTCTCTGGTGGGGTGAAATATGAAACATGTAATCTAACGGTTCCTGAAGGGGGGGGGGGAGAGGGACTTCTCTCCCCCTCTCTCTCTCTGTTTTCCTGCTCCGGGTTCCTGGTTGGATAATTTGGGTTAATACTAGTGAGTGAGCCTTTTGCTGCTTCAAAGGGTATTTCAAGTTGCCGGAGCTCCTCCCCTCCGCACCGTGTGACAACAACAACTCGTCCAGCGAGCGGCGGCGGCGGCGGCAGCCAGCACTTCCCAGCTCATTTTCTCTCTGTCATTCCCCTCTCAATCTTTGATCAATGTACTTGCCAGAGAGAACCGAAGTCCTTCAAACCTCCTCCTTTTCACCTTCGTCTTTAACGTGGTGCTAGAGCAAGGACCACAAAAAGAAACTGCCCTCCCCCTCCCCTCGGCCCCAGCCCCGCCGCCCGGAGCGGACTTCTCCTCCTCCTCCTCCTCCTCCGTCGTCCCCACTTGCGGGACACTTTGTGCGTTTCTCTCTCTCACTCTGCCCCCTGCTCTCTCGCTCGCCGCAGCACCTGATCCGAGGTTATCCCCCCCTTCTTCTCCCCCCCTCCTCCCTTCTCTCCTTTCCTCCTTTTTTTTTTAAATTTTTTTTTTTTTAATTTTCCCCTTTCCCCTGCGTGTGTGTGTGGGAACTTTCCCCCCCTCCCCCTGCCCCCTCCGCCGTATATGTGACCATGGCCGTACCGGCTGCTTTGATCCCTCCGACCCAGCTGGTCCCCCCTCAGCCTCCGGTCTCAACTTCTGCCGCCTGCACCACCACCACCACCACCTCCTCGTCGGCCACCTCCTCTCCGTCTCCGTCCATCGCTCCCCCGCCGGCCGCTTCGGGGACAAACCTATTCCGGCCGGAGCCCATCGCAGCGGCGGCAGCGGCGGCGGCGGCGGCGGCAGCGGCGGCCACAGTCACCTCCACCACCAGCGGCGGCGGCGGTAACGGCAGCGGCGGCGGCGGCAGCGGCGGCGGCGGCAGCCCCAGCCTGGGCACCGGCGGCGGCGGCGGCGGCGGCAGCAGCGGCGGCGGCGGCGGCAGCAGCGGCGGCGGCGGCGGCAGCGGCGGCACCTCCACTCCCAACGCCAGCGCGGCCAGCGCGGCCAGCAGCCTGCCCGGCAAGCCCGTGTACTCGACCCCGTCCCCGGTGGAGAACACCCCCCAGAATAACGAGTGCAAGATGGTGGATCTGAGGGGGGCCAAAGTGGCCTCCTTCACCGTGGAGGGCTGCGAGCTGATCTGCCTGCCCCAGGCTTTCGACCTCTTCCTGAAGCACTTGGTGGGGGGCTTGCACACGGTCTACACCAAGCTGAAGCGGCTGGAGATCACGCCCGTGGTCTGCAACGTGGAGCAGGTCCGCATCCTGAGGGGGCTGGGGGCCATCCAGCCCGGGGTCAACCGCTGCAAACTCATCTCCAGGAAGGATTTCGAGACCCTCTACAACGACTGCACCAACGCCAGGTAACCGCCGCAAGGCACACGCACACACCCCCCCCGTCGCCGCCCCCCCCCCTTGCCGCCGCCGCCGCCCCCGTCCCACCCCCGCGCGGTGCGGCCCGGGCGGGCGAGCGCTGCGCCGCTTCCCGCTGCCACCGCGCGGGCCCGGGGGGGGGCCGGCCCGCGTCCTGCGGCCACATGCGCTCCCCCCCCACACCCCGTCCTCTGTCTCTCGCTGCCCCGGCGCCCCGCCGGCTTCCTCCGCAGCCGGCCGCGCCGCTCCGCTTCTTGGTGGGACGGAGGGAGGGGGTGTGTGTGTGTGTTTCTGTCCCCCTCCCCGCGTGCCGTGCAGTGTCGCCCCGTCATTGTCCCCTGCTCTCCCCCCGGCCCCGGGGGCTCGGGGCGGCGGCGGGCAGCAGAGGGGCGGTGGGGGGAGGGGGCAGCGGCGCCAAAAAGTGCTTTCAGGCCGACCCCCCCCTCTCCTCGAGTTTATCCCTGGATGCGTCTTTAAAAACGGGCAGCCCTGGGAAAAAAAGCCGCCCGAAGGGTGCACAGGAGTGGGCGGGGAGCGGTCCTGGGGCGGGGGGGGGACGGGACGACGGCGACGACACACAGACACTCGGGTTTCGCTTCAGTGGGATGGGGGCGCGGAGCTGCCTCCCGGGCGGAGGGCCCTATCCGGGGTGGATGGAGGCCATCAGCTGCTGTCATATAGCCGAAGGGGCACGTGCACTTTTTGTATGGGTCTCTGAGGCAGTTGCCACATGGCGAGCCGGGTGGGGGTGTGGAGGGAGGGCGGGTAGACGGCGAGGAGGAGGAGGAGGAGGCGGTGGCTGCTTTGCTTGGGGGTAGCGGGGAGAGGTGCCAGGCGGCCGGGCTGGCCGGCTCCCCGGCGGGGGGGGGGGGGTGTCGGTGGCCGAGGAGCAGGTGCGAGCAGCTCCCGGCCCCCGCCAGCCGGGGAGGAGGCGACGGGGGCCAGCGGGAGCGCGGAAGGGATTTGGCAAGGCTGAATCCTGTTACCGCGCAGAATAACGCGGGCGCGGTGGCCGGGATGGCGCCGGGGGTGGGAGGGCAGCGCTCCGGCCGCGGGTCGGGGTCAGTGGGGGGACACGGACACCCGCGGAGGAGAGGTGAAGCCCCAAAGTTGCCACAGCCGGGGAGGGGTGTTGCGGGGGGGGGGGGGTGAGGGAGCTGGCAAAAGAGGAAATTCCTGCTGCAACAGCAGCCTGCGTTGCAACCGAGGGCGAAAGCGCGGGGCTGTTATCTCTCCATCTGTAGGTTACAGGGCTGAATCTGCTCGATAAGGAGAAGGGATCGCATAACTGCCGTGACCCCGAGATCAGAGCGGTCGGAAGCGCCTCCAGTTGCCGCGGGCTGCCCCTGCCCCGGGCGGGGGGCTCTGCTGCTGCGCCGGGGGGGTGTGGGGGTGCGGGGTGCGGGAACTTGGCGGGCCGCGAAGTCTCGCCGCGGAGGGGGTCGTAGCCGAAGTCCCCGCGCCACTTCCCGTGCACGGCGATAAACAGAGCGGGCTCGTTTCACTTTCCTATTGTCAGGTTTCAAGGTGCAGCAACAGCCGACACGTGGGGAGTTCCCCCCTTGCGACGCCGTGCTCCTTCCCGCCCCGACGGCGGGGGGTGACAGCGCCCCCCCGAAGGTAGCTGGGGTACTTGGGGCTCATGAGCACGGGGCGAGGGGGAGCAGAGCTCTCCTCTGCTGTAGCTGTTGCTGGGTGGATCGTTGAAGTTCCTGAATATTCAGGGCAGCAGGACAAAACAGCCTGGAATAACTTCCAAGCGCTGACATAACTGTAGCTGCTCGGGTAACTCTGCTGTTGGTGCATGTGGAATCAACGTGAATATTAATAGCTGCTCTTAGGCGATTGTTTTTTGTGTGTGTGGCATGTAACTCGTAACAACTCTGCGCGACTTCCAAGATTTGGTCCTTAAAATAAACTGATGGGAGTTTTATTTTGCTACAGTCATACTGTGTGAATTGTAATTTGAACACGTGAAATTAAAAAACAGAGAAACTTTTTTTTTTTGGGGGGGGGGGGGGAGTACGGGGACTCCAATTCCTGGACTTGGCAGGGCTATAAAAGGGTTTGGCAGCCTGGTTGTAACATGGGTTGATTATGTCAACAGCACAGAATCGGCCGTGTTTCAGCTGTTTCTGAGGTCTGCCGTGTTGCCATCCAGCGTAGCAGAAATTACAGTAGTGGGTTCAGAAGTGGATAGGATTTGACCCTTAAAAAGCATAATTGTAGTAGACTTATTTATACATCCATTAAGCAAATAACTTAATGGAAAGGATATACAGTAGGTATGCAAAATGTATTATTACAGTATAGACGAATAAAGCAAAGTGGGTCAGTGAGTTTTGGTCCAAATGGATGATACCCTCAGAAGATGAAACTGTATTTACTTTCTGGGTTTCCCCTCCAATACGTTTCATTCTGATTCTTCTTTCCGTGCAAATTAATTATTTCTAATTATTTCTGATGTTACAGTAATTACACAGGATATTTTGATCTACTCGGTTTAGTGATTTAAGTGACCTTTTCAGACTCTCAGTTCCTGCATACTTTAGCCGGGTGATGTCTTTTTGTATCCTGGGTGGACACTTAACTGTTGAGATGGAAGCCGTAAGAGCCAACTCCATCCTAGCGGCTAAATTGTTACACTCATCAGATTCAAAAATTTTGAACCAGCATCTTATCACTGTTATATTTGTCTCATAATCAGCTGATGCACTCGAATACGCTAATCCCTTTTTGGAAAGCTTCATCAAGGTTAATACGTTATTTAATCAAAAAAGGCATCCAAATAAAGCCATTACTTTGTTATTCTTTAAATGGATTGAATCGTTAGTTGCCAGTTGCTGTGGAAATAATTTGTAATAACTTATTTCAAGATGGAAAAGTTTTAGACGTGTTTTACCAAAATGATACATTTTAACTGTGATATTGCTATTTAAAAAAATCAATAAAACAAAAATCAATAAAACACCAAGGGATTTTCTATTGAATGCTTAATGTGGAGGTCTGTAAAGTGAATTGGTTTCTGTGTTTATTTGTGATACTACTAATAATAACATGATACTAAAGGACCTTTTTCTAAATTAGGCTTCTGTATCAGTTCACTGGAAAAATCAGCTTCCGTTATGGAAGATGACTTTTCTTTTCTGGTCATACTGACCTTTGCTTTTATTTTCCTCATAAAAAGCACTGATTGCCCAACAGAAATCCAGGAAATAGCAAACTGTGCATTTAGCTTACATTCCGAATAAACGGTTTGACATTAATGGGATGCTAGAAAGCCATATGCCAAACAAACAGGGGAAGGATAAAGGCAAAACGTGGAAAATATTTAGAGCTACTAGATGCCAATCGAGTCAGGTTTCTTGCATGTGTGCATGAAAGAGAGTAGCGCACTGTGCACTGGATGTCACCTGCCTAGGATTAATGACCTGGAAGATATTGATCCCAGATTGTTTCTGGTCTCTTGTGTTTTGAGCACTTGTTGTGGAATTTTACCATGCTGGGTCCCTTCGTGGAGTTTGCCCATAGACTTAGGCTGGCTTTGGATCGTGCCCATCCGAGCAAAGACTAAAAGCGTGTGCCTTCTTCTGACCTCCCTCCTGTGGCCAGGATATGTTAATCTTTTCTGACATTTGAAGATGATTTTGAATGAGTTCATTGACATTCATACTTAAAGCGGGGAATTACTTGCACTGTTTGGAAGCTATGTACAAATTTTGGAAAACAACCTAATTGATTTTCAAGTATGAAGGGGAAAGAGGCCGAACATGAAACAATTCTCTTCAAAGCCCCTCTTGCATGGCAGTTATTCAGTCTCCCTCTGCTAGCCTCTGCTCCTCTCAAATTATGTGGACCTAGCATGTGCTCGTTTACCGAATACTGCACACTTGCGTAGTTTTTTTTCTCTTTGTATTAATTAAAGGAGTATCTCACCCAGATAGGTTAGTACAGATCATAGATATTTTAAACGAACAGGTCAGCAAGTGCAGCTGGAAGGAATGTCAAATATATAGTATCTGTGGTTTATATTGATGACCTTCCTTCTTGCCACAGATTACTAAAATACAATCAGCAGAAATATGGTAGGTTTTACAAGCAAAGATGACTTTGGGAAGGCCAGAGGATAAATTGTAGTAACTATAAAGAAGGAGTAAAAGGTTTGGAGGTGGCTTCCTCAGACTTAAAAAAAAAACCACCTAAACCCTGAAAGACTCCAGCCGCTCGCAATAACAGAACTTTAATAATCCATTTTACGGTATTTATTTATTGGTAAATATTATAAATCAGAAGGCGAGATCTTTGGACCACACTTAATACACCAGAACGGACTGTTTATCCCTTTAATCTGGTACTTGGTCCCTGGCAGGAGCCCAGTGTCCGATACTTGTGAAGGAGCCCGCCTCCCCAGTGAACATTCCCCTCCTCGCCCGCCCGTCGTGCAGCGCTGCCCGGGCTGTTCTGCACAGGGACCTGAGGGGCTGCTGCTGGTGATGGGCAGGGGGACGTTTTCTTCCTGATTGCTTCACATGGTTTTCCTCAAGTGTTCAATTTAATTAACTCCTCCTTTATCTTATAGCTATTCATATTGGTAAAGTTTTGTGGTGTGTTTTTTTTTTTTTTTTTTTTTTTTTTTAAGAAATCTTTCCCTGGTAGCTGTAGTTGATACAAAAATGCACAGTTTTGTTGTCAGTTTTATATCGACTTTACTTACGAGAACAGACTGTGTGAAAGGACAGCGAATAGCTTTATTTCCACAAACCACTGCTCTGTCCGTTCAAATGCTCAGTCCGGTTTTAGGCCTCCGCTCCCTCTCTGGGGCTGGTGATCCCAGCCGGGATGCTGGGAGGGGGTGCCCCGCCGCCTGCCCCCCTGGGCCAGCGCTCAGGGGGCCGCAGCTCCCGCACCCGTGTTCTTCTCTGCCGCTCCTCAGCGCCGTAAACCAAAATGCACTGAAAGTAACCCTACTTACTGCCTGTCTGCCTCGTATTTTGTAATCTGGAGTGTGTTCTGAATGTTCGTTGGAAATGATAATTTTGTTTGACTGCCATTTAGTATTTCTTCTGTTTTCTCCTGTTACTAGATCGTTCCAGACAGCTGTTTTTGCCTATCTCTGTGATTCATCATCTAAAGTGAATTGCATACGAAGCAGAGAATTGTCATACACTGGGCTACATTTTAATATTTTCCTTTTGAACTGTACCATAGATATATTAAATTATTGCTGCAATCTCTGCTGGTCTGGTACAGGTAAATCTCTTTCAGCGTTGCCAGTATTGCCTCTTCGTGGAGAAGCTTTACAAGTTTAGCTGTAAAAATCCATTTCTGGCTGCAGGATAGCACAGGGAGTAGTCAGAAACTACCGGGTTGTGTCAAAATTGTATGAGCCAGCAAACCGAGAGTCCGAAACAACCACGATGCCTGTCTGGTTTTAAGCAACAGGACTGGATTTAGATCCTCTTTGTTCTTTATAAGTTAAATATGTTTTGTTTTAAAAATAACATTTGGGGCATCTGCTTTGCATTATGAGTTAATTCCATTCATTGTTTTAAAATAGTTATTAACCTTTTGCAAATTATATACTGCACACGAACAGTAATTTTTTCAATAATCTTTAAATGTGCATACTGTAACAGCGCCATAATGTGGACTGACATAATATGAATTGACAGTAAATTTTTAGTTACCTAAATACGTATTTAAATGATAGAGCTGAAGAGTCATCTGCAAAAAGCTATTATGATCCAGAGAGTTAATTCATATATAGATAATTTTTCCAGCATGCATTAAGGAAGAATTTTTCTTTTTCCATTATCATTTAAATTATTTTCGAAAATCCTGAAACATAAACCAAAGATCTTTATATTTAGACGCAAGGTATGTCTGTGACTTGAAATGATAAAATCCAGGGTGCTTCGAGGAGTAACTTTATCCTTAACCCACTATGTTCTGCTTATTTATCTGATACGGTGCTCAGCCGGGGGCATCTCCTAACAAGTGCTGATGTTTCATTTCATAGGCAGGGCAGAATATTGAAGTGTAATCTTTTAAATAGGGAATTTTAGCATTAACTGTGAATAACTGTGAACTGTTTTAAACGTCTTTTTTTTTTTCTAATGGAAAGAAAAGAAAAAGGGTAGTAATGTATTTTCCATAGCATGAAGTAGAAAAACACTGTCAGTGAATTTCGTGAGAGGAGGGATCAGCTTTTGACCACACAGTTATATCCCAATTTGCAATTCTTTACTCTAAGTCACTGATAGTGATGACCTGGGAAACTACACGGGGGAGGGATAACTCCGTAAATACCGAATACTTGAATTCTCTCCTGTGAATTTCCATAGGTCTCTTTCAGAGATGGGATATTGGGACTGAAAGGACCCTGAGCGGTAGTTCAGGATACATTCACCAAAACTAATATAACTGCTTGCATGAGTTGCGATTGAGGAAATGGATCACAAAATGTATTTCAGTTCACATTGCCTTAAACGATGTTTTGTGGTAATTACATTTAGAGTCAACATCCTCCTGCGGCAGGTGTATGAATATATACAATACAATTTGCAGAATTGTATGGAAAGGTCTTGTAAATCGTGTATAGCCAAACAGTTTATTAGGAATAAACAGAAGCTTCCTAAAATAGTATAAACTTGGTTTTTAATATTCTTAATATTCTGCTTTTGATGTAATAAAACAGCCTAAAGTTTCTATTGTGCACCCCTGAGAATAATCGTGTGGGTAGCACCTACATAACTTTCTGTTCATTATTCTGTTTAAAGGTACTCTGTTCACTCCAAAACTAATGTACTGTGGGTATTTTCTTTGCATCTTGTGTACTTTGCATCTTCCTCATGAAGAAGAAAGTTATTTCAGTATGAAAAAATATTTTTTTTTTCATTACAAGTATCAAACAGTGGGGTTTTATGTCCATTGGAAGGCTGAAGTTAGCCATAGTCCAGAAACAGTGGAGCAGGTGCAATTAAAATTTCCTGGTGCACATCACCACACTAACTGGATGTTCTTTTCCCATTAAAATACAAGGATGTTTTGGTCATGAATTTTTATTCATCCTTAGAATTTATAGAATTATTCTCTAAATTAGCCAAGTGGCTAAATTCTGCCTAAATTCCTTTTGATCCAAAACAAGCTCGGGTTCAAACAAAGCTTTCAGACTGGTTTTCGTATTCACATTACACTTTTATGTGATACTAAAAATACTGGAAAAAAAAAAGCACTTTAACTGTTAAGACATGTATTTTTTATGTTTAATTTGTTCCTTAGATTGTGTAATTACCTGTGAGGGCCATACATAGGTGTGCATACAGACTACCTGGCTGACAAAGTAACAGAGTTACGTACTGGAAGTGGATGGGGCTGGGGAGAAGGGGTAAGAAGGGGAGTACGTGGGGCTGCTGCAAACATTTTAGCATAATTGACAGCTAAAATATATTTGTAACATTACGATGTCATGATTGAAGTTCATAACTCTGAATCTAATGCTCATGTTAGAGTACTTGTTAACGATACCATACTGAGAACAGGTAATAGGTGTTTTACGTTTGGACCAAAAGCTGTTGTTGTTCAGGATGTCTCTCAGAATATGTTTGTATTTACAAATTTTTGTCTGACAGAAATTATTTTTAAATCTTACTTTTGGGAAATGCTTTGCTTTTTCATCTTACATAAAACAATTGCAAGGGATCAAAAAGAAAGTTGTTATATAAAGTGAACTATAAAGGGAACAGGTAATATATAAATATATATTTTACTACTATTTAATTACATCTTTTGTAACCTTGATTTCATGTTGTTCTCATACTTACTAATGAATTATTTTTCTTTCTAATAAAGAGCTAGATCATGATTTTATGTATGGGACAGAAGAAAGCTGCTTTCAGGTTATAGGTACTGTATTGTAAGAGAAGTACAAACAATGTATTACATTTTTATCAGTGATAAAACTAGTCAGGGCTTATTAATAGTTTGAGCATTCTTTAAAAAACATTGCTAAAACTATTATTTTTGAGTGATACTTTTCCAAATGTAGTAAGAATTTAAACTTAATATTTTAATTGGTTTTAGATCATGTTTTAATGGATGCCAGCGTTATCTGTCTTTATGAAGCATATAATTTGTTTGTAGTCTCCTGGCCTGCTGTAAAAACCTTTATTTTTTTGGAGAAGGTCGCCTGTAGGACTCAGCTATTTACATTAAAATAAAAATGCTGTGGTTTTAAACCATATGCTTAACTTTAAGAATGTGGATAGTCCTGTTGCTTTCAATAGCCTACATACATCTTTTAAACCAAGCATATGCAAAATATATTTGGAAGTGCTATAAAAGAATCGGTTGACATCTTTGGTAGGAAGCTGTCTTACTGTATACTTTCTAGCATTTGTAGAGACAGTTTGAAAGCATTGACAAAATGCTTTAGATTTAGTGTCCTGTAAATTAACACTTGTTGCATAAACTAGATTCATGATGCATTTTTTAATGTTTTTGTGAGTATTGTCTTATTTTGTATTAATTAATTTTAGGAGATCAGGGCAACGTCTTGGCAGGAATGAGTATCAGAATTTGGTACAACCCATGGCTTTGTACCCCCCGCTGGGATTTTTTGTATTCATTTTTGTAGCACAGAAGCAGCCTATCTCTTTTTGAAGGGAATGGGCACTTCCAAGATGTGTGCCATGGCTGTCACTTTTCACATTTTAGTTCTGATACTCATAGTTTGGTGGGAAGGAAGTGAAAACATTTTCCAGTTGTTTTCTGTTTCCTTTAATGCTTAAAAGCTGAAAAAAAAAAAAAAAAAAAAAAAGGAGGGGGAAGGAAAATACCTCAGGTGGTTGTAAGTATATAATAAGGACTGATAGAAGTGAAAAGTCATAAGTTCTCTCTTTTTTTTTAAATATATTTCTCTCTTAGCTTGTTAGAACAGTTCTTACAATGTAGATGATACATAGGACTTTATTGTTTCTCTGTGTCTGTATCTACCACTGAAGACTAATGCCACAATTCTGTTGGAGATTTTGTTGTATATTGTTCTGATTCAAAGCAGGATCAGTTGGGATTTTTTTGTTTGTTTGTTTTTTTGTTTTAAGCTGATACTCATAGCTTTTAACAGGCCAGGTTAAAAAATAAACATGAAATGCTAATAAATTATTGTGTCTTACATTATTGGGTATTGTAGATAGCTTATGATTCTACTGATTCCCTTCAAAATTAATTTGCTGCTGAAATACCATGTTAAAAATATAATAGTAGAAAATGCAGTTCCTGCTACTGTAATTTACAGTTTAAAGTATAGCTATGTATAAAATACATTTTTGAGAAGCTATGAGGAAAATTTCTTAGAAATACTAATTTAACAGCATATAGCTGTTGCAGGAGCGCCTTTGCCAACTGTGGGAGGAAGGAGTCATGACATTTCCTGGGGAGGGCATCAGTGAGGTTTTTAGTCTGAATGTTTGGGTATAGCCACAGCTGTTGTATTGGCTTGAGGCCACCTCAAGGTGCGACAGGTGGGATGTGGCTAAGAATTAATAAACTTTCAACAGATTTTACTGTTCAGAGTTTCTCTGGCATCATCCTGGTAGTGGGGGAAAGGGTGGGATTTATCTTCAGAAGAAGTGGCCCACCTCCACAGTACATAGAGCTCAGATTTACCCACGCTGAGAAAGTAATTTGCTTAAAGTTGCTGAGTTTTTTTGGTCTGTTACGCTTCCCCCGCTCTTTGAATCTGCTGTTAAGAGCTCCCCGATGGGCGCCTGTCCCTCCGGAGCGGTCCCCGTGGAGGTGGGTCTCCCCATGGGCTCAGGTGAGACAGCGCCTGGTCCCTCCTGCCGCACGTACGGACTCGGAGGAGCGAGGTCCCATACGGGGTGATGCGCATCGTGCAGCCGGGCGGTCGGGCTCGGCCTGTTATCACTCTGGCCTCGCTGCAGCGAAGTTCGGACCCTGGTGCGCTGTGTGTAGGACGGGCTGCTCCTGAAGGAATGGGGCCGCCATGGCAGGCAGCTCCCTGCTGCGGAGCCTTTGCTGATGTGGGTCTGCCGAGCACAGGTTTCATCTCTCCCGGTGAGCCCTTACATGATTTTGTCTCGTTGCTTCTTATTTTACATGTTTTATTACTTAAATTAGGGTAATACAATGGTATCATGAGAGGTAATAAAATAATAGTTATGAAAGGCATTGTGAAGCATACATGTATTCACAAATACTCCAAAGTATGACTACGTGAGTAAAACATTTTGACATTAAAGGAGAAGGATGTCGTCAGTTCAAACTGCTGGCATGGTTATGTGATAAGGTCGTCTATTCTTTTATTTGGTGAGCCAGCTGATGAAAGAAAAATATTTATTTTTGTAGAGGTGAAAAACACAGGCATTTTCATCAGCTTAAATGAAAAGAGGCAACTAGTTCTAAATACTGTTTGGTGAAATGGTGTTTCACCCCCATAAGTGGTTTTCTGTGTGGAAGGTGCGCTGTAATCGGGATGGGTCTGTCTTTTCAGCTCGGCTAATCGTTTCCTTTCACAAATCCAGAACTCATGCAGATTTGAACTTGTAGCCAGGAAAAAGTGCTGCCATGCTTCAAATTGCCAAAGGACCTCAAGGGACAAAAACTTGACCTGGTTTTATGAAACCATAGAATTACATTTATACAAGTTACCCCATGGGGAAAGGAATGAACTGATCCCAATTCATTTCTAAATACTGCGGCCTTATGGGTCACATTTGAATTCTCTTCTACACCTGTTTTTCTACTCAATTTTTCTGAGGACATTTTTAGAAACTTACTTTACATTAGGTAAGGGTCATGTGCCTAATATTTAACAGTTCAACGTTCTAATTCTTTAAAATGTCTAATGGTTTCTCAATATAATTAAGCTGCAAAAAGTTTAAATTATAGAACTTGTTTGGTATGGGCTAAATCCTGAAACCGTGTACTCTCCTCTGGCTTTAGTAACTTAGGCTTCATTTTCCTGCACGTGAAGCGCAAACACAGAGCAGGCAGTGACTCTAGTCAGTACACGTTGTACGGGCTGTGGAGAAGAGAGTAACTCTGCAGATGGGTCATTAGGCCGCTCACCTGGGACGTGGAACATGGTGGCTCCAGGTTCAAAAAGGGTTGCCCAGCGAGACAGTTTAGAAGATGACACCGAGACTCCTTTCTTCCTTCCTCCAGAAGGACCTTTCTCCTTCCCTCAATTACACTAAAAATTTGGGATTTGGAAAATCTGGCTTCAGACCTCCTCTTGGAATCAATGAAAGTAATGAGTAGGTGCTGCCATGGCTTTCTTCTTTCAGTACTTTGGTTTGAGGCAGGAGCCCAAAGACCCTGCGGTGAGTGCTTACCCCTCTCTGGTGAGGGGTAGGGTACTTCAGGTGTCCAAGAGTTTCTGCCAGTGTAGTGCCAGGTTGGAGTACACCAGCTAAGCTGAAACAGTGGGCCCTAAGGACAGGGAAGGGTTCCTTAGTTCATTTGAATATCTTGAATTATACGCTTATAGGGTTACATTAAAATTAGAATTAGCTTGCATTTTGATTTATTTAACAAACTAAGTGAGTGCTCTGTTCAGCTTAAGTTTGCCTCAGCAATTACTATCCCACAGAGGCTCTGCAAACCTTCCAGGCTTCGCTTCCACCTTCCCATGGAAACCATTTCCTTTTCTCAGGCAATCTTTCCCATCCTTGAAAGACATTTTCAGTGCTGAAATTGGCATTAAGTGCCTGCATAAGTCTGCCTGTTTCTAGTGAATGAGTGACAGATTTGGATACTATTCATCTAGTATAGATTGCTTTTCTCTTTATACACCATCTTAACACTTTAGATTGACTAAACAGCTCAGCTGATGATCCCCGGCTGTAGACTTCATACTCTTCAGTGTGGATGTGTCAGAGGAGGCTTTTATGTGGAATTACCGCTCCCGCTGTCACCTAGTCCCAAGTTTGTAGTCACTTTTTTGGCTTGGGCAAAAGGGTTGGAAGGTGAGAAATGGGAATAGCGGTGTTATCGCAACAAGTAAGAAGATACTTACTTACTCTGTTTTTTGCTTTTCACACTGGTGAATTTTTCAGTACAGTTTATATTAAGCCATTCATGACTTTGCCGGTCTGGATAACCAAACCGTTCAGTGAGGTTCATCATCATAGGGCTGTTATTCATGGCCCGTGCTTCCTTTGACTGGTGGAGTGAAGAGCAAGTCTTCTAAATGGTGATTACTTATCACCATTATGTATTTATTATATACGTGTACATAATGGCCTTTTCTAATTCACCTCAAAGAAGTGGTCATATCGATCCCTAAGCTCTTTTTTTTGTCTTTCTCTAAGTCAGCCTTATGCTTTTAGCGATTTGGTTTTTGTTGATGCCATCAACAGGTTTGACCATGGTGTGATGCTGATACCCTGAGTGGGTAGAGGGGGACATTTTTTCCCAGAGAATGGTTTTGTTCCCAAATGATTTTTAATGGGAGGTAGAGGTCCAGTTGCATTCGGGGGCTTAAACATTTTTCTTAAGCACTTATTTGCTTGGCTTTTCCTTTGTAGTTCTGTTGTTCATAAGTTGAGTAGAAGATGCATTAATTTTACTGTACCCAGAATAAGTTTAGATCAGACTAGTGTAAGGCTTTTGACTTACCAATAAAACGTTTTGGCTGCTTTTCTGATTTTGGTGGTAAATAATGGAAATCTTTAAGATCAGCTGTAATGGCAATGAATGCTTCATTGTGATTGAAATGTTTGTCTTAAATTTTCTTTGCATCTAAACTAGAGAGGAAAAATTCCTTTGTTATCTGTTTAATCATAAAACAACAACTCAGTATGAAGGAACAATTTCAGATCTTTGAAAATCCAAACTCTCCCTTTCCCTTTGCTCTCCTTCTGTTTATTTTCTTCGTCTCACACAGCTCTCTGGATTTTGAAGAAAATTAAGATGAAAATTTACAATTCTTCATGGAAGCCCCATTTTATTAGGCGCTGTGAAAACTTCAAATACAGAGGATTCTTGGTTGGAAGGAGCAGTTGCTATCCCTAGCAGTAGCAGTAGGGACAAGAGCCCTGAGGCTATGGGGCTGGGAACATGCTGAAGAGTAGCATAGTGAAGAGACAAAAGTGAAAGGCTGGTTGACAGCATGTTAAAGCAAATTTACCCAGTGTTACTATTATATGCAGCCTCATAAGTTTACATATGTATAATCAAATTTTCAGCCTTTGGATCACAAATGTTTTCTTTCTCTTTGCTAAGTAAGACTGTGTTTAGAGTAGTGCCTGGGAAAGCAAGCAAGAAGAAATAAGCTTTGCTTTGGAGTTTGATGTGGGATGACATTCTTGTGGCAGAGATGCTAGATGGGAAGAAGGTATTTGTGGTTTTATTACATACCTGAAAGAATGAATTACCTCCATCTCCTTTAGTTGCTTCTTTTCCGGCCAGGGCTGGTATCCATATGTAGATAGAAGACGTTACTGTTAGAACATAAGACTGAATTTTGCTGATTACTCTTCCACTAAACACTAACATGCAAATACCAGGCATCGATTATGCCTCAGCATAGCCTCAGCAAGGAGAGAGACAAGAACGAAATAGTTTGTTAGACACATTATTTTATTATTTTTTTTTAGAAATTCACTCATTCTGGAAATTCTCACCTATGCTTTGTATGGTTCTAAGTTTACTTCAGAAGCATATAGCTGTAATTCCCAGGTTTCTTCATATTTTTCCGTATCATATGTGCAGCAACGAATATAGTCACTGTGATATTGGGTTGCACATAAAAGTCTTAATCCTGCAAGCAGGAAGGAAACTTTGGTTTGTGTAAGGAGTCCTGTTGCCTACAGCGTCTCAGGTGGATGATTTACAGGAATAAAATTATGCAGGTCCTTAAATATTGTCAGTATTGGTAGCCACATGGCATAGCTAGCAGAGTTTTCATAAGCTGGAGTTTCGCAGATACCAGCAACCAAGTGTGGGAAGGATCAAAGAACATGATTTGTAATCAAAATGTGAGTTACGTGTTTATAAACAACTGGTGGGTGCGTGTATGCATGTGAGATTTGCTTACACGAGTAATCCCATTGATTTAAATGAGAGCATTCATGTGACGAAAACAAGTTCAATGCGGGAACGTTTAGAAGATGGTGACCTTAGAAACAAACAGTTGTCTTTGGAAGTATTCAAAGGGTGGTTATTAAAACTTAAAGCTGAGAGTCGCCGTTTGAAGGCAGAACGGGCTAGAAAGACGTTTGGGGAGCTCACCTGCCAAATAATAACGTGTTTTAATGACGCCGGATAACTCTGCCTCAACTTCCTTGTACTCTTGTTTTTGGGGGGATGGGGGAAAGGATGGGAAGGAGGGCGAGAGAGGGACGGTGACAGCGAGGCTGTTTGTTTTTCCCGAAAGTTGTTTGTGATTTCAGGTACTCATGGGAAATCTCTTGATCAGATTCACATCTGTTCCTGTCAAAGTGGGTGCTAAGATACCGGTCACCCAGCAACCATGTCCAAGAGGGAATTGGGCCGATAATAACTTCAAAAAGGAATGACAGATGCTAGATTAGGATGAAAGACAAAACGCATGAAAAATGAGCTTGTTAGAATAAAAAAATTGTTCAAGCACCTTCATGCAAATTAAATGAATATTGAGCATTTGCATGCAGTAATTCCTACTTTTTCTGTTGATTGAGAAGAAATAAAGACGGTACATATAAAAACATAAATGTATTTTTTTTTTTTGCACCAATTAACATACAAAGCAGTATCTTTCTTCTAAAAATGAGATTAGCCACCTGGGTGCTTGGCTGTATCCCACATATGTCACAATATTTTTGTAATGAGTATGCTTCTGTTGAAGGAACACCTTATCTAATTCTTCGTAGCAAAACAAACAAGGAAGCAACCTTACATTAATTTTAAAATACTTCAGGTTAGCGTGGTTCTATTTTTTTTTTTTGAGCTGTGGTTTTCAGAGCTGAATTATTTCCTGCTGTCCTTGAATTCAATCGGTATAATGTGCATTAATAAAAGATCACATAAGATGAGTTCAGACCAAATGCTAAGGTTTCCTATTGACTGGTCAAACAATACATTTTTTAAAACATGATGTCTGTCAGGGTAACATGAAAAAGAAATAGTCACTTTCCCATGCCTATGTATTAAGATAATTTAAATAATCTAACAATTTTATTATTGAAACGTTCATATAACAATCAGAATTTGGAAAAGAATGATAAAATGTTCTGATTGAGAAAGGACTCTGTGTCTTGGTTTAGCAGTGTCTAATGTGGTCACGTACAGAAATTGATTTTCTTCAGAAATTAATTAATTTTTCATATCGCCCTAAGCTGCAGTTAAAAAGAGTGCATACTTGTCTGTTTTTTCCAGAAATATTGCCTAATCATATTAATACCATTGCCCCAAGGATGAAAAGATAATTGTACAAATGCATTTGGAAATATGTATCACTGAGTATTTATGATTAAATTATGCAAATGACCCAGCTCTCATCCTTTCCAGACCCAGATTGTCTAATTAGGATTGATATGCTGAATAGATGTTCCAGAATTTGAATACAAGCATGTCCAAAGAGCAGAAAATTGGAAATGACAAGGCTGAAATGCTAAGAAAAGTGTCTTTCCCTTTTATACTTTACTAATGTGGTGTTAGCAGTTGCAGTTTTTCCTTTGGCTATATTGTGTGACTCATGTGTCCTACAAGAAATAAGTCAGGAAAGAAAAATCAACTTTCATAAATAGCATTACTTTGCTCCGGACTTATTTTTCTTTAAAAGTCCGCTAGTCGTTCCTCTCCCCTTTAAAGCTTTGTATCCTTCATGTTAAAATAATGATGTATTCCACATAAATTACTTCTTAATTTGGAGCACTGTTGTTTGTAGCTTGTCTCCAGCTGCCAGCTGCCGGTGCTAGATATTTAGCTCGTCAGCTTCTCATATATTCAGATGAGATTTATGCACCTAACATTTTTAAAGTTTGGTGGGGGTCTTGGGGGGTTCTTATTTATTTGAATTCACAATTCCTTCATGTAACAACCTTGTGGGTTTTGTGTTTTGTTTTTTTTTTAAGAAGAGAACCGATGTCTCATTAAGCTTGTTTATAGGCATTTGGAGTTGGAATAATAGCTATCAGCAAGTCTACAGTGTTTAAATCCTTCTTCTTCAGTGGGCTGTTTGTTCATTTATGGCTCTGGGGAAGCCGGGAGAAGAGCGCGGAGAGGAGCAGGGGGGGAGCAGTGAACTGTCAGTACTTCAGCCATTGTTAGCAGCGGGAGTCGCTCCCTCTGAACTCCGCTGGCTCCTGCTTCCCATCTGCGGGATGATGGATTGCTATGTTTAATACATTTCAGCTTTTGTCTGTCATAGTGTGGATAGACAGCGCTATCAATGATTTCAGCAGTGATTAGAGTGCTGGTTGTACCCACTGCCATTGGGCAGGCACCTCCCAGGAATGTTTGATGTAGGAACTCCTTGGCACCCTCGCCGTGCGAGTGAGCCGCTCGGCTAACCCCAGGTGGTTTTGAACACCTACAGAAGACCGCCAGGAATTACTAAATCCACACAGTCGTCCCCCCCCCCAACAAAATTCAGACACCCCTGCAAATGCTTAGGTGCCAAACGTGGACGCTCATCCCGAGCTCCGAGGGAAACGCCTCGTGCCTCTGGCGGGCCAGGGGTGGGAGCAGGGGTGCAGGGGCACGACGCCAGTGGCGCTCGGCCCCTCCGTGCTTTGGCGTTCCGCTGCCGGTGGTACGGAAGGAGCGTGAGGGTTGCGTTGAAGCAATGAGATACGACGTGACATGCGTTGGAGGAGGATTTGCTAAGCTGTGGGTGCTTCGTGATTCGCGAGTCCACGGGGCTGAATGGTTTCAGCCACCAGAGAAGTCGCTGTACACCAGCACAACACATGCCCTGGAGTATCTTCTAATAATTATAAAATGGTGCAGTGGACACGTAAGTTGGAAAAAAAAGATAACTCTGTTATAGGCATCATTTTAGAGAAGCGGATAGATGTTATTTTCATTATTAGCATATTAATTTTCTACTCTCAGAAGAAATTATTCAAAATCTTAAGTGTGAAACAGTATTGTATTAGAAACAAACAGATAATTATGCTTGCTAAAGCATATAACGCTGGCTTTAAAACATGCTTGACCCAGTTTCCTTGATTTGGACCATTGCCCGCCATGACAGGCCAGGCTGAGGATAACTTTCACTTCGTTTTGAACTGTGGGAGGAAGGGAGGTTAAATCATAAGTTATTAATCAGCCTTGATTTAGCTTTCTTAGAGATTTTAATTTACAGAACCAGAAGAATGAGTAACTAATAAAAACTACTAATAACAAAAGTGGAGAAATTGCCAGGCTTAAATTGTTTTCTTTACCCCTACTTCACTTTATATTCACTTGACTGTGGCATTGTTTGCTTTTTAAAAATCTTTTCACCTTTGGTTATACCAACCTTCAACTTCCATGGCTGCGCTTATAGGCAATGGTTTGTAATTTCTCTGTTGTGCTTGCTGGAAGTCGAAGCTCCATAGCACAGTCGTGGGATGCCATTTTTATTCCTTTTTAAGATGATCCAGGCAGTGGCAATGCTCATAGGGAGGAGTGTTCATGCTAATTAAAAGCTTGAGTTTACCTTTCAAAAAAATACTGGCAATTTGCCTGGGAGAAAATTCTGTCTTCAGTCACCATTTTTAATCTACTTGGCTGTGTGGTGTTATCTTCACTTTAAAGAGTTGCATGGTTTTAAAAGTTGCCTGGATGTTGAAGTAGTTTCTTTGACATCATGCCTAAGTGCTCACTTGCCGTATATGATGAACAGAGGATCTGAGGGCTTTGTGGGAAGGAGTATCAGTAATAAGGAGGGTATAATCTTGATGTTCACAGCTGCCAGCTTTTCTCAATTTAGGCTCCCTTCATTAGCAGTGGCTGCATGGCAGTGAAACAAGGAAACTTGAGGCAGACCTTATGAATTTAAGAGAAAAGTGAAAAATAAATATATGTAGATGTTTATAGATAAACAGGTTTAAACATAAACAAATTTAACGTATTAAACCTTTACTGATTTTTTTTTCTCCTTTAAAATAAGTGGCATTTGGCTAGAGATTACTGAAAGGGATTGTTCTTCTGCAGAGATCAATAGCTGTAGCATTCATACATGCACAGAGAGGACATAACAGCAACGTGAAAGTTAATGAAAAGCAAGTATGAAATAAATCCATGTATTAGTAGGTGATGTGTTAATAAATGTATCACATAAATATGATAGGCAAAGGAATCAGATAAATGGTTCCTTAATCAGATAAAAGATCTCTGTTTATATTCTTTTTGTAGAAGTAAGGCTGTGATTTACAGCCTTTTTTGATAGCAGGCTGGTTTAGATAATTTTGCCTCTCTTCTGTTTCCTCCAGGCACCGTGATCGCATTCCTGTACAGCTATGCCTGTACAGCCCTATGTGACCATTTTCTGCACAGGATCAGGTCTAGGTTGAAAATGCTGCCCGCTTATCCCCCCTTTTTCAGTATTATTTTTATTAACCCTCATCTGTTTTGGGAAGACAGTTCACCATGTGTTTTCATCAGCAGTTGTGCTGTTACAAGTGAACAGGCAACAGGGGCAGAAATGGATGATGGTGGTGGGAGGCGGGGGAACCGTGCCTTCGGTTTTGCGTATCGTCATCCTGTGTGCCATGAAATTGTCCTCCATCCTAACCGCAGTGTCCTGAGCCCAGCCCAGGAAATGAACTGTGGATTACGCAGTGCGTTTAACACTGTTTTTAAAAGGAGGAAACGGGGGTCAGCGCTAATAAACGGAGAAGTAAAATCTTCGAAAGAAAAATGTGCAAATGCAGCGAATGCTGCCACGTTCCTCCCTCTTAGAAGTCTGCTTTACTAACTCGTGGCAAGCTGGCCTGCTGTGTGTTGCAAAACAAACGCAGTTGGTCTCCGAGGGGCGGTGGGATTTCGGCCTTGGGATGCCCTCCCTGCCGCACCCTGGTGGCAGGGAAGGAGGAGGCGCGGGTGTGCGCCATCTTCCTCGGCGGCTTGTTGAGGGAGAGGAAGGCCACTGGGTACAGAGCACCCTCTGCTCTGGGGGGTGCTGCACCCTGGGAGAACCCTGGAACTTAGGTCCAGCCTAAGCCGCTGCTGGTGGAGTGAGGTGGAGCAAAAGCCCTAAATTATTCTGCTTTTTGAGTGAACTTTCATCACTCGTACCTCTCGCCTTCTTGGGGACTTCTGTTCCCCTGGTAGTGGCATATACGTGAGTGGAGAAGGCATCTCCTATAGCTGTGCAGGATCTGACAGCGTCACTTAGACCTCTGGGTTCTGGTACTGGTCAGTATAAAATTACTGACTACTGTTTTATTGTGAGCACCTAGTTCACAATAGTCCTGCCAAATGTTAATGATGGTGGAAATACTCTGCTGTCCATAAGAAGAGCTAGGCTACGATAACCTGTGCGCTTTTCGCAAACTATGTTGGTAGAATTATACTAGTTTGTACTTCTTTAGGAATACTCTATTATTTACAACAGCAAACCTGTTTTAAACACCAGTTCATTTCTTCAGCAGCTTTTTGCAGACATGATGGAAAAACGTCTGAAGCTACAAGATCCTTGTCTACACAGAACCAGTGGGAAACTCAAAATTTCCCTGGGTAGGCATGGTTTTAGCAAAACTTCACTCTGTTCCGAATGGTCTGACTTCACTGTAAAGTGGGTTCCACTGTGCTAATCCTCTTGGAATGCAGCAATTATCACCTACCGTATAGGTGTTAAGTGCTGAATTTCAAAGGGATTATCACTTTCCTCCTTTAGTGGCTAAGCAAGAAGAGAAAAGTTGTTAGTACTTCTAAAGGGGAGGGAAGAGGGGAAAAAAAAATCTCTCTTGTTTTCTTTCTGTGGTTGCCTTCAGTCTGGCAAAAGATGAGCAAGCTGGGGTTTGCTACAGCTAGTTACTTTGGGTTTGATCCTTAAGAATTCTAAAGGTATTTATTTCCCACCCCCCCAGAGTACCTTTCTTTTGTGGAAAGAGAAATTATATAGCCATTCAGAATAAAACCTGAAAGTTATGTAGGTGGACAAAATTATATAGGAAAACCAAAGTTCTCTATATCCTTAGAGTATGTTTTCATCATCTGGAGACTTTTGTCAAGCGAAGTATGTAGCAGTACTTCAGATCTTCAACGATTTGTAGAAAATGGTATCTTTTCAGTCTAAAAACATAATTGATGGTTTTACTGATGTTGCAGACAGAGCATTGGAAATTAGGATCCTAAGACTATTTTTGTGCATATCCTCTTTCCACATACCTTTTTCTTCAACTGACATACCAATATTTTGTTCTTCCACTAGCACTACCTACAATACAGATAATATTAATTTCATATGGTTGTTGGATAAGGTGGGATTAGTGTCCTTGAACCTCCCCCCCTCCCTTTTTATATCTCTTCCTAAGAATCTCTCATACCTGGCTACGTCTGTAAGTGCTTGCTCAGAAATGAAAGCAGAGTAGAACCCCGCGACCCTAACAGCGTACCCTGGATACCATGCAGCAGCCATAGGCAATGCTTCTGCCATATTTGATTTTCAGATTTTGAGTTCAGTTTCTGCCTGGAAATGAGCTCAACATTCCTCAGTGTCATCTAGTAATTAGCGGGCAGTGTATTCAGCTTTTCCGTCTGCTGTGTTTGTTTTTCAGTAACGAGTATGAAAAAAGGGGACTCCAGTTGCACAGGGACAAATGTGTGCACTTGAGTGTACCAGGGAGGTTCGTTCTTAAGTAAATAGAGAAGCCAGAGGCTTGGGTGCCCAGCACAGACATGCCCACCACATACGTGTTAGATGCCTGGCCTTTTGCCTCTTCAGCCTGCCTTTCTTTAGAAACGTGTAAGGGTCAACGGCCAAGTCTCCAGAGGTTGCTTTTGCGTTTGCCGAGGTGAACTAAATGGGGAATGGTAGTTAGGGAGAGGGTGTTCACATCTGGAGAAAGATTTGAGATGTTGTAGGAGGTAGAGGTAGTTAATAATGGGCAGGAGAGGGCTGCCTTATGGAGAAGTCTTATTCGTGAGGCTGCAAAATAACCGAAAGGGGCTTTTAGAGAAGGTGGCGGCATTTGGATTTGTACTGATGATGCTGAAGAGAAGGCTTCGTGGAGGGGGGATGTAGAATATCAGGTTGTAAGATTGGCTCCTAGCCTGTGAGTTTTATTTTCACTATCACTTTATTGGGATGAAGAATGATAACTTCTGTCAGAAGCGTTTGGCCTAGAGCCGGCTTTGTCAGAGCTAAGAATTTAAAGTTTTAGTGCTGGAAAATGGGTTAAAAAGGAGGTTAAAAAGCGTTGCAGTTTCTTCACAGTCAAATCACAGAAGTTCATAAATTGCAGAATTAAGCTGTGTCGCAGTGTTTAGATAGCACTTTCCAGGGATTACGCCACAATGTTTCAATAAATGATGAAAATTTTCTTCTGTTAAATAAAATATTTTAGATATTATGCATAGTGCTCAAAATACAAAATAGCGTATCTTGGTGCTGGTAGGATTAGTTCCTGTTATAAGAATTTGTAAGATACATGCAATCCATTTTTTTGAAAGAAGACATAAAAAATTGCATTTCAGTTCTAAAGCTAACAACATTTTCCTGGGAATAACAATCTCCTTCTTAAAAGTAAAACAATTTGGCAGAAGAACATATTCTGCTAAACTTAAGAAGTTGTAAAAATGAGTATTCTTAATTTTTAATGAATTTCTGAAATATTAATTCATTTAGTGCATTTTTGATGGCAGTAATGGTTTGTAGACTTTATGGGGTATTTTGAACTGTAAGGAGCTTAACTGCCTAACTTTCTGTATCAAGGTGATAATATTATATACCACCAAATGTCCACAGTGGAGAGAAGGTACTTGGTGTTGTTGGAAGTGATGTTCATGCAGGTCTGTTGTGAATGCAAAAAAGGCAGTGTTTATGTCGATAGGGATTCAACATGGGCTCAATGCCAAGAGTCATCATAAGGCACAGATACTTCTTTCAGGAAGTTGGGAGCACCCTGCCATTGTAGGGTGTCTGAGTATTTGGCTTGTGAATTCTGGCATTTTCCCTAATCTGATTTCATCATAATTTGCATACATTTTATATGGAATTTCATGCTGTAGAAATAACTTTACAACTTCTGAATGAAAAAAACGGGGCATTTTAAAGTAACACATTTCTGCCATTTGTTTTGCTGCCTCTTTAGTGTAATGATCCCAATACCAAAGAACTACAGCTCCTCCTTTGTCAGCAGGATTTATGATAATGTCTTGCCATTTTTGTAAATTATGTAACACACACTGTTTCTCCTTTGTTATATAGTGAAATTTAGTAGGTTGTTTTAATTGTTTGATTGATTTTTTTTTTTCCTTTGGCATTTGTCTACACTGAAATCTAGTGTCTGAGATTTACTAGGAGGAGCAATGAGAAGAATGTCTTTTGTCTGAATTTCTGAAGATGTCAGGAGGTTTAGGAATATTTGTGATAAGTCTTTTGTTTTGTGAAGTCTAGAATTGGGTACGCAATGCTGTATGTAAGGTGTTGAGTGTTGCTCTATCTTTTATAATCATCGGCACATTTCTTAACAGAAACACAGGCCAGTCTTTCATGTAGTACTGAATATTCAGCAGTGTTTAGTGGTTCATATTTATTGTTGTTGAAACAGTAATATAAAGTTTTAAACACTCTGCTACATGGGACACATAGATTATAGATTGCTTTGATCATTCTGGTGCAGCGAACTTGGAGGCAATAACAAGATGCCCATAGACTTAATCGACGCCAGGTATTACCTTACTGCCTGAAACAAATAGTTTCCTTACAAAGATGCCAATACCCGTTTACTAAAGCACTCACATTACTTGTTGCACAGTGATAATCTGGAACATAAAAAGAGTTAACCTTCCTGCATTTTCAACGAAAGTGTTAAAAGTTCATTTTTAATAACTCTTTGGGATAGACAGGAGAGACTCAAGCAAAAAATGGCTCAACCATTCCGGTTCTGTTTTGTAGGGGACTTGAAAAATTGGCAAATGCAAAGTTGAGATATTTTTAGACTATTTTATAGATTTTTTTCTGACTTCATTTTGGTTACTTACATAGGTGTACTGAATATGACTCTTGTTCAAAGGCTGATTCTGGGATAGTATTTTTGAAAAATAAGCCTGTAATTCTCTACCTGCTGTGTGTGTGGACTTAACTGGGATTTCATGGATGTGACCAAACAGCCCAGGTCTGCATTTTCTAGCTTTCCTTTTCTGACAGGTCAATATTAAAACACTACCGGAGCAACTGTTCCTCAGAAGTGTTCAAAGAGAAGCTGGTTTTATGTTAATTTCAACATATCCTGTATTTAAAATGATGAAGGCCCTTGTTAGGATAATTGGTCACCAAAATTATTAATTATATTAATACAAAGTCCAAATCTATGTAGTTGCCATACTTTTAAGTTTGTAGACATAATCTGTATTTTTTACTGGCTTGCCCCTCCCAAAGTTATGTTTCTCTTTGAATACTTTGAGTTTCTTTACTGATTTGGCATTTGCTGTGACTGCAAGCAAGACCTTAGCTGAAAACATGGAGACATACCTTTGACTTTCAAGTTGAACTACATAAGAATGAATACCTGTTGAGCTGCTATAATGTATATTTCATTATAAAAGTTAGTTAGTTGTTTGTTTGTTTAATTATACTGCTAGGAAGCCTTTTAAACTGTTTCTATATGTGTAGATATAGAGGGGAAGAGGGATTTAAGTCAATAAAGTTATTGTCACTATATTTCACCATTGCTGTTATTATTGTGATTATTATTTTATTATCAATATTGTGAGATGATGATTCATGTTCTGAAAGAGTGACTCCTATAAGGTATTGGCTGACTAAATAGTGAAGAGTACATTTTCTTTCCCTTAGTTTCTCCTCAAGATGTTCTGTTGTCTATCCAGTTTTTTTGAATGTATTGGGCTTTGAAGTAATTCAGGGGATTGTGTAGACAGGCATAGTCGTGACATTTATTGGATCTCTACATAAATGGACCTAAAACATGATAAAAGTAATTCTGCACTTGTTTCTGGTACTAGTGAGCTCAGACGTATGTGGAAACCTGAAATGGATGAACTGAGGGGGCATGAATGATAGAGGTAAAAATGGTATAGATGGGGTATTTGGATTAAGCATTTCAGACATCATCTTCCTGTCATAGTAGATGCATAGACTACCAATGTGGGCAGTTTCTAAGCTTAAAGTATATTTTAGTGCATGTGAATGTTTAGGTTTCCTCACTGACCATTCTATAGTGAACTAATATTCTCAAAGTCCTAGAAAGTTAAAATTGTTTTTGTTTTTGTTATTTGACATGGCAATCTGGGTGTCAGAACCGAAAGCTGTAAGAATCATAGTTATTTTAGATTCCAATTAAAATAATGTTTTTGACTGAATTTATAGCCATTGTTGAAAATACATGTTATAAAAAAAAGATAAATATTAAACTTAGAGTACTGTTTCGTGAATAATCCTGCAGCTTCATGATTGTTCTTGGAAATCTAGATAATATTTTGATTGTTGTTTTTAATAGAATCTTTTTTCACCACTGTAGATCTGTGCCCATGGGCCTGCTCATGAAACAACTCACAATCAAATGCTTCTTTTTATTTTGAGCCTAATTATGCTGTATTTTAGTTACTGCTCTGGAAATGTCTCGTATTTGCAAATCAGTTTCCAGAAGAACAGATTCATGTCTAAATGAGCTTGTATTTGAGGCTTCTACTAGTTTCAAAGAGTTTTATTACAGTTGTATCTCTGGTAGCTATTTTTTTTGTAAGACTTTGAAATGCTTTTGTCTTATCAGGCGCCATTCTCTGTTATCCTTTAAGCCATTTGAAATGGAGCATGCGGTTTAGATCAGCTACAATGAATTTCCTTAGATCAGCGAGTGTTCCTGTGAATCTTAAAATATTCTGCACTCTGCCTGTTGTGATTCTGCTGCCATTTTTTCTCAAGATTATCAGAACAGAAATAATTGCTTCCACCCATTCTTAAAGATGTTGGAGTTCAAGTATGAAAGCAGTTCAAAAGGGAATTTACGTATGCATGCGTGTAATCATTCATATAGAAATATTCCTCTTAAAAGTTTGGTGGGGAGGTCCAAGTATTTTCCTGCATCTTAATTCACATAATTGCAAATGCAAAATAAAATAGGATCATTATTTTTGCAAACTAAAAAATAATTTTCACTAATAAGATTCTGAACTATGAAAGACTTTTAATTGATAATTTGAAGAGCATCTAACCTACTTTTTCCTACAATTTTGGGCTTAAATATGTCCCTTCTACTTTATGCCTTTTTCTACATTATGGCAGCACACTAAAATCACTGTAACTCTTCCTTTATCCAGACTGACTTAGGGCTAGTTCCTAGGGCCTGCAGGCAAGTCACCTTAGTGTAATATAGGAGGTACGCAAAGACACATACTGTTTTGTGCTATTCTTTGTGCTGTGTCACTTTCCAAATACTTCCACGAGCTGTTTCCATGTCTCAAAGCCCATTAGTTCCGTTTTCTCATTTTGTTTCCAGGTATGCATCTCATCATCGATAATAACTTATCAGCGTGACTTTTTACTAACTTTTTGAAGCTAGCTCAGGTGTCTTGCTCAGGGAATTTGATAGAGACATTTCTTTGGAGGTAGGGTTCCTCTTAAGAAACTAGTGAAATGACTTTAAAGATGCAACTGCAAACAGGGCACTGGATGTTCTGTATTCATGAAAAGCACCGAGACTCACTATTACATGTGAGTGAACAGGCAAAGTCAGGCAAAGACAGGTTGAGGCACCTTACACCTTAAATGCCAGGGGAAAAAAAAAATATAGTAAATAAATAACCTGTGTAATACAGATTTGGGATTTCTGCTTTAGGTTCAATAACCATTTGAACTTAAATATTTCAGAAGAATAATCAAACTTTTCTCAAATTTAAAGTAATAGGCATTCTTCACATCTCACTCTAAGTTTGTTTAATCTCTACCTTCTGTTATGTTTTTGGTTTTTTTTTCTTCTACATTTGCTTACTACGTGCTTATCAACTGCTTACATTATTGAAATTTTGTTTCCCGGGTAGGTACTTTCAGATCTTCACTCCTTCTCTTTGATAAGTTAAATAGCTTGAGCTCATTAAATCTTTTGCTGCATTTTTTTTTTTCTTTGCCGTCCTTTTTTCTTTCAAATGCTCATCATGAGTAACATTTATTTTGCCCTTGTTTATACTTGCACAGCCTAATTGTTTTTGGTAAATGATGGGGGTTTTTTTTAGTGGGACTGTACAGATGTAACAGAATAAAAATTTTGGTGGGGCAAAGAGAACTTCGTTAATAATGCTGTTGCTGCAGGAACAGGGGTGGGACTCCTGCAGAATGAGCAAAGTCGTGTTAGTTTTGCTGGGCTAACAACAGTAATGAGTGGCGAAAACTGAACTCTAAAGCGAGCAAATCTTTGTCTTAATACTCCCCAAAAGCAGGTCTGTTCAGTAAGAAGATGATATTTTTCAAGTTATTTCTTGGAGTGAAACTGTTGTTTAAGAGTTGGTATTTGTTCAGGCAGAGTGCTTTTAGGGTGTTGTGTACTGTCTGAAGGGACTTTGTAGATTTCTATTCAGAAAAGTCAGGGTCCAATGACATGAGTAATTATAAGAATGGCACTTTTAATGAAAATCTATTTTAAGAGTATTTTGAGTAGTTCCTGTTTCCAGAGTCAAAAAGGAAGTGATTGGAGATAGGGACATTAAGTGCAGACAATACCAGACTTTCCAGGTCTGATCCTTTAACTATAGTACACTCATGCTCTAAGGTACAATATCTTGCGACTTTTCAGGATCAAACAGCATTGAAGGACTAATGTTCAAAAGGAAAAAAAAAAAAAAAAGCTTTTAATCTTTAGTCTGCTAGCAAATAGGTCTATTAAGTGTTAAACAGTGTGAGATAAAATACATGATTAAGGACTATTGACTACAGCTAGAGTAATCCAACAGTTAATTCAGATTGTTGCATCAAGCTCAAGGAACAGTCCAGCAATAGAACATTTTCTGAAATTAATGGGAAAAAGGTAAGAAAACATCTGACCAATGCATGGCGTTCTCAAATGACAATCCAGATACAGTCTGTAAACAAATTGCAGGAAAGAGCACACTTAGGCTAAGCAAAATGTTTGTGCCATTCACATAGGTTTGATGACAAAGTTGTCTTAAAAGATATTAAGATTATGTTTGTTAATATTTTTAACTTTTATAATGGATGATGGAATTAGAATTTCTCATTAAATTTCTGTTCTGTTTATATAGCTAATTACTGGTTTCTGTTATTTTTTGAGATGTTAAGGACAGTGAAAGATCTTACGACATTTCTGAGATGTAGGAACAGGGAAAGGATTGTAGCAGTAAAACATTAAGATTTGTATCTCTGAATGTTGGTCCATTAATGGTGTCATTGGACAGGGGCTGTTTATTCATCGGTATGTAGAGCCTGACCTGACTAATTGCAACCATAAAGGTAACAGTTTTCAAATAGAGAGCTTAAGGTTTGTGCAGACCCTGCCTGGTTTTGTGTGAGCAGGAAATCATCTCCTTCATTCCATGTTATTAGTGGAATATGAAGCTGGACTGTTCACTTATACTGGAATAACTAAACTCAATTTGCTTAATATTTGCTCATCACCACCTTGAGTTGCACTACCATACTGCTTTCTGACAGCATATCTGGTGATGAACAGCAGTAAACCTTGTGAGTCAGGCACAGGACAAGTCTGCTTTCCCAGTCCAGAAAGACATGAAAGTTTGTGGTCCTTGTGAAATATAGGCTTTTGTATTTCGTGCTTACAGCATCACAAGAGGAACGTGCATTGGGGGAGCAAGAATAATGGAGCAAGAATTAGTGATAGCACCCAGAAAAAATTAGCCACTACTAGGTAATGTTTTCATTGCAGAAGACAAATGTGACTGTAGCAGGAGCCGGTAACTTTGCCAGCGTGTGTAACAGGAGCAGTGAAGATGTGGCAGTGTGGTCGAACAGCTATAGTATTGTCCCTTTAAAAGCTTGTACCAAGATTACAGTTGCCAGTTTCTGATGAAGGCAGTGCAGCAGTGTCTTCACTAATATTCTCACCTATGCGAGCTAAATTAAAAGTGAGATGAATGCTCTGATATAACCACATTTTCATTTTATGTAGATCGAGACAGGCTGCAACACATTTCTGCTAGACAAGGTTAAGAACTCTCCGCTGTCCCTGAACAACAGTGTTCTAATTAAACAGGAGTATGGTAAGCAGGTTGTTTCCCTGCTCAGACCAGCTGAAAATTAATCCTTTTTTTTTTGTTCCTTTTTTTTCTTCTTTTCCCTTTTTGGAAGGACTAGTTTCCAGTCAGACCAGTCATCTGAAGTGTCTCGCTACATGGCACAAATTCTAGTGTCTGTATGGAGGAAGGGGTGGCAGTGCATGGCTTGGGACAGGAGGAGGACAACACTGTAAATTGGTGGCCTCAGTGTACAAGAACTTAAGACACCGTGGAAGCACATACTTAGATTTGAACAGTTTTAGGTAGCTATATTTCAGTTATGGCTCGGGTCCTTTTTTGTAAAAAGAAACAAAAAAAGGAAAAAAAAAGAAAGAGTTAGTAGCTAACACCAATCCTGAACATAGTCTCTTAGGTCTAATGAATGTATAACAACTTTTGCTATTCAGATTCAGAAATGAAAAGGTAACTGGTAATAAGTCTTCAAACATGGGAAAATATTAGTTGTTGAAAATCAGCTAAACTAGGCTTATGAGGTTCCACTTCCAAGAAGACTGACTATGTCTTAAAGAGGGAAACGTAAGTTAGACCATTGGTGTTTATTCTCCAGAGCTCAGATTTTGTAGTATAAAAATTTGTAGGTAAAAAAGGTTGGTTGTGGTTAAAAATAAAAATCATTGGCAATGCTGGCCAGCTATTTCCCCTTTGAATAATGGCAAAGTTTCAGTTTAACTCTAACCAATGGATTGAGGTACGATAGGATCATGTGATGAAGCAGACTGCTTCAGGACGTGTGAAATGTATTAAAGGTCCTTCTACAATGTAGGAGGAGGAGACAGTTTTTGAGAATGCCAGTTACAAAGCACATCAGAAGTTGGTATCTCCAGGACCACTCTGATTTTGCATCTCCCATTTAACACAGTCTTTGATTTTTACACCAATCTTTGCTTTTCCCTTGTAGGGAATCAAGTCAGGAGAAGACACTGATCATGACTAGTATTTGTTAGAAGATTTTTTTACTTCTTAAGCTGCTATTAGCTGTAGAATGAAGCTGCTGGTACTAGTAGAAGATAGCTGTTCATACAATGCATTCCCTTATTTGCTCACCGTTACCTGGTTGGAGCGACAGCTGGGAGGCCAACCCAAACTGTGTACTCAGAAGTGGAAGATGGTACTGATGCCTCAGTGGCTTCCAGGCTCAGAAAAAATCCCGAGTCGTGTGTTTCATCAGGTGTATGAGTCCTGTAGTCTTTGTGGGTAGCAGCCGCCAGCCTCCTGCATGGCAGCCAAATTGCAAGAGCCTGGTTTTGATGCCAGCGTGTGCTGGTGGCCTGGGCAGAAGTGGGAGGCTCTTGGTGTCACAAGGGTGTCAGCTCTTGCAGATTCCACAGGACCACCAGTCTCTGGAGCTTGGGAAACTTCTGCACTGTGCTGTCTGAGCATGTAATTTTCCTCTCTTTGGCCTGTTATTCTCTGGTAATTATTTTCCATCCAAAACTATAGATTTTTGGGGTTTTTTTAAGGAAAAAAAAAAGGGCCATTGTCTATTTTCATGTTTTGATTTCATCGTCCAGTCAATTCATTTTTTTCAAATGTAATTTTTAGATATGAACAAGGACAGTGGCTCTATGTTACTGTTCACCTGGCAGCTATTTAAGAGGTTCCCTTCCCTATTCCTGCCAATGGTTCTGTCCTGTGAGTTGCATTGATTCAGTTCTTTCTTTAGCTGTCTAAACTGCTTCAGTGAAATGATTGTATTTAAAAAGAAAAAAACCACCACCAACAAAAGATCAAACCCAAAACCAAACCAACACTTTTTGGACTTTCAGAGGGCGTATCTTTTCCCTTTCATTTCATGCATTTGATTTTGGAACACAGCCGGCCAAACGGTTGAACTAACATGATTTGTAGCAAGGGACAAGAACCTTCAGATGAGTGAGAACTGGAGGTGAAGGGAGGGAATGATGAGGAAATATACAGAAAACCTCTTATAGTTGATCTGCTACTGACAGAATAATGACATGTAACAACAGCTTAAATGTCTAAAATATCACAGAACGTCTGCAGAACAAATTTCTATGACATACTTTCTTATTCTTCACCTTCAGAGTAATAATGAATTTGTGGTTACTATCACATTGATGTTTATCATTATGGGGTGGCTGGCATGAGGTGGACACACTGAAAATCTTAACAGCTCCTAATATTTTAAGCCTTTGTGATAATGATGGAGAAAGCATTAAATGTGCTGTAGCCAAAGAATTTCATATTTTATGGAAAAACATACGGAGTCTCTTTTTATTCACTTCTTGTAGCTATTGAATGACACATTCACCATCATTCATTTTGAAAATGTGGGTGTATTTGTCCAAATAAAAATGTTACTTTAGGAGCACAGGTAAATAAAAATTTATGACTAAGGTTATTATATGATACAGTAGAAATCCAGGGTTAAGTTTCTGAAGGAATAATGTTCTTTAGGTTGACAAGGGAAGACCTTCCAGTCACTCATTTCAGACGAACAAGGTAAAAGACTTGTGCGTGGAGACGTTACTTGCAAGTAAGCTAACATACCATTTTAATGCACTAGCTACTCCAAATTAACTTGCTGTTTGGAATTGTAGGACACGATTCAATTGCATAAGAACAGGCATCTAGATGCATTTGAAAGGCCCTAGGGCATCTTCTCTCTTTTACAGCTGCTGTTCAGAGGAGTGCAAGTCTTTCCCAGGTCCTTTGTCAAGTCTGCCAGCTTGTCTGCATGTCCTGGATACTTCAGGGCATTGCAGATGGCACTAGGCTCCTGCGTTCAGACAGCCGATCAAACTCGTAGGGAAGAATTCAGCTCTGTTCAGACACCTTGATTTAGTCAATGGTGGTTTAGTCAATACAGTCAAAGGAAGACTCATTATTCTCAAGTAGACACCTATATTTGCTCCACTGAATAGCTTTCTAGACTTCTTTGACTGCATCGACTAGATCTCCTTTGACAATAATAGGAGCTTAGACAACTGCTTTCTAGACACCTAATTTTAGACACTCCTCCTTAACATACAGAAGATATGAAGCAGCATAATATATTTTTAAAGCAGCATGACTGGGAGTGAGTTTCAGTCCTTTAGCCTCAGACGTGTGGATTTTTTTTATTTGAGCTACATCCCTTTTATAGTCAACTAGGGAGGGATGGGCACCTGCAGAAAAGCCATTACTCCGTCCTTAAAGTATATGGTAAGATAGACAAGATGAATTGCATTCTAGAGGTGCCAGTCTCTATTCCTTTGACTATAGAAAGAGTCTTGATCACTAGTTTAGGTTTAGACAGCTACTAGATGCCTCAAGTTAGGGGCAAATAATCTTACTTTAAATCAGTCTCAATGAAATTGCCTAAACGTAGGCATCTAGTGCCACTTGAGGTGCTCTGCGTGTAAGAGCATCCAGTGTTAGACACCTATAAAGAGCTGGCAGGTATGACGAGTGACTTTTAGGAGACCTGTTTCTTCTCAGAAGCCATCATGGTACCCCACAGGGACTAAAATAACTTTACATGCCTATTCAGGCAACTGAATCCTACCTTGCATGTCTGTACACAGACTGTCCAAAATATGAAGTGCGTTGTCAATACATATTCTTTTTTGCAGTCACTTCCCTGGATAGGCATAGCCACTTCTATTTTCTTCTGACCTGAAATATGAATTTGTCTGTATTGCCCCTTTATTTGAAATGCTTTGAAGGCATTGTACTATACAAAGGTCATTTCTCCATCATTGAAATTACTAGTCATAAGTAAAGTGAAACACAGCATCTACATAACAGCATGCAGCCACATTCTGAGGTGTAAGGAATAATATATACAGAATTTATTTATCTATTCTTTAATTCAGAACACACTGGGTGGGAAATTTTGGATAAACACAATGTAATTTGCCAGTTAGTGTTGGGCCAGACTGTTGGGACTGACATTCAGGCTTTAGTGACGAGCGCTTTAATACAAAAGTATACACCTGCAGTGTAATCTGAGACAGTGATTAATCCAATAGTTTTAAAAAAAATAGTAGATATAATGTATTTTTTACTGTTTTGCATATGAAAGAGGAAGAAGAGGGTTCTTTTGTTTTGGGTTTGTTGTTTTGTTGTTTTTTTTTTTTAAAGAAATTTAAATTAACAGCGAATAGGATGAAGAGTGCATAAGATAAATTATTCCTGGCTTTCCTGTTTTGTTCTTCGATTGTTCTTCTAAGGTGGGATTCATTGCTGGCTATTCATGACTGCAGATTGGGAAGGCTTTTTGTAGTTTGTGGAATGAATGGATAATATCTCCGCCCCACCTCCTGATATAGTGCAAGGTAAAGGCCCTATAAGGGCCTGGTTAGAAAGACTAATAAGTGAGTGGTTCAATATATAAGTTTCTTTATATTAGCAGCTCCTACTGACTTCTCATGTTGCAATCCTAGGAATATGCACTTTGTTTCCAGTCGCGTTTTCTGCATCTATCAGATTTTTTACTTGCTAACCCCTCTTTTATCCAGCAGCCCTTGCTGATTCAGCATCAGTTTTCAGTGTTCACTTCTGAAACTGCCTTGTTACCAAAAAGAGTACTACTTAGAAACGTGCAGTAAGTATGTATTACTTAGAACAAACTGAAGGAATGATTGAGAAATGCATGGACTGCCAAACTAACTTTATCCTAAGGGACTTTTCTACATTTTAATTGATTTTTTTTTTCCCGGAGATTTTGTTCATCTTATTAAGCAAGTCCTTAGAGGAGTGAAACAGTAGGTTACCTCCTTTAGAGCAAAGGACAACCTGACTTATTTGCTACAATTATCAATTTGTCCTTATCTTCATGAAGTGAAATACTTTTTTTATCCTTCTGAAACAGCTTACAGTGATGAATAAAACAATAAAGAATAGCTGGTGTTAACTCCAGCCTGAGCCTATTTAATTTTTAAATACTGAGTGCAATATTGTGAAGACTGCATATAATTTTATTTTCTTAAACCAGATATTTGGCAGGTGAAAAAATTGTCAGGCACAACGGATTGAAATGCTATATTTTGTTGTCTTTACTAGAATATTGAACAGTTAAATTCTCAGTAAAAAATTGTTACGTGTTTAGCTACAGTCTATCATATGAAGAAAGTTGTTGAAGTTTTGTGCGTAATTCAATTACCTATCATATTTACTTGTAGCTTTCTAATATTGTATCAAGTGATAGTTACCTGATTTGTACTTCCATTGAAAATTGTTTTGAAATGCTGCTAGCTTAGATAGGGAAAGATAGGATCCAGCAGGTACTTAGTGGATCAGCTGAGCATTTGCTTTAAAAGAGAAATCTTGCAGCACTCGCTTCAGTGCAGATTTTGCCATTAACGGATCAAGTTCTAATTATGACCAAATTGAAACTTTTGTTCTACGGACAGATAGATCGGGGGGAGGCAGCTTCTGCAACATATCCATATACTATCCGAAGTAGGGATACCAGGGAATCCATGCTGTACAGGACTCATGCTGTGGGACCCAGGACAATTTACTGAATTCCTGGCATAGCATGGACAATCAAGGGGAAGATGGTGACTCTTATCATCATAAACTTTCACCTGAGGTTATACAAGGATGTCTTGCCCAGGGGTCATACCAAAGTCACTGTTCGGCTCTAATTAACTTATCTTTAATGATTAATTTTTGAATGCATAAATCAAATGAATATTAACTCATTTTAGGAGAAGCGTAAAATTATACATACTTTTAGTGCTGTTTGTTTTTAAAATGCTGTAGTTTAAAATGTGCAAGGAATAAGCACTATATCAAGCTAAGGATTTTTTAAAATTATATTGCTAATAGATAGTAAAATTAGCAATGCTTTCCATTAGAATGAGTGAAATAAGCATACCTGAGACAGCCATTTCCTTCATAGAGCACGTATGCTGAGCGAGTGGAAACTTCAAAAATATTTTCTCAGAGTACATTTATTTAATAAACAAGAAAATTGCATATTTATTTTAGTATTTGCGAAGTCCCTTTCTTTATGTTTTCTGGTGCACTGTTTGTACGTTACCTGCTTCTTTCTGTACTTTTTTTCTGCTTAAAAATGTTTTATGGACATTTCTCAAAACTTGCATTTAATTCTTCTATGGAATATTTTCTGTTTTATTGAGTAATACTCCAGATATTTTGTTCCTGAAGTGGAAAAAATGTACTTTATAAAAAGATTGCAGCATGATATGTAGTCAGTAGTAGTTTGATAAGTTTAGAAGAAACAGTATTATTTCTGTCATTAAGAGATCCAATTCATTATTTTCCTATTTAGTTGTCTTGTCTGGGTTAGGCATCAGACTAATGAGAAATTCTTAGAACGGTCCTTTTTCTGTCTAAACGCCAAGCACAGAAATGCTTTCAACAGGAAAAAAACCCAAAACCAACAACCCACAAGAAGTGCGTGCAGAGATAATACGTAGCCTGAAAAACACTTCTGTGCTGACAGCTATCCAACAGTGTTGTCACAGCAGGAAGACATCAGTTGAAGAAACAGATAGCGACCTCAAAAAAAAAAAAAAAAACCCCAAACAAAAAAACAAGTCTGGTCAGCAGTGTGGACAGGGTTTCACAAGATTATAAATCACCCCAGGGTCGCTGTGTTCCCACCATAAAGAGAGCATGGTCGTTTTATTGTAATCTAATAAGTGATGGGAGCAAAGGACAGCTCCAGTGTGAGTGTTTGAAAAAAAAAAAAAAAAAATCTTGATTACAGTTCCAAAACTATACAGTTTCCCTTGCCATTGAAGTGCAGATTATGGGGGTTAAGGCCATTTTAGGATTGGATTACCTTTTTATAGCTGTATGTTATTCCCTTGTTCATGAATCAGAAAGTACTTAAATTAAACTGAACATTTGGGAGTAATACTAATAGGGAGTGTGGTAGTAGAAAATTAATCACTATTTAGTGTTAGATGGCTAGCCAAGTAAGTCTTTGTTTTCAAGGCTTTTTCATTGAATGAAATACCCACCTTAATGAACTGAGGAGACTTTATATCTGGTGGTTCCTTTTATCTTTCAAAAAGTTAGTTTTTATGGTGACTCATGTACGAAACCAAGTCAGCAGGAATGTATTTTTAATGTCAGATTTAATCAATTTATTCGCACCTTCATTGTGGAGTTTATTCTATATTGGGTAAAATTGGGCAGAGGAAATTTTTGCTCTTCGTCTTACTTCTTGGGGTTACACATTTGATACATCTTACCATCTTGGGTAATAGCCTTGATCTGCACACAGAAGAATCAGAAATGGGATTTCTTTTCTTACCTTTCTGACTTTTTGCATCTTAGCCCTCCGATTCTTTTCCTGTTATTTGGGTAAGTCTTCCGGCACCATTGATGTTTTTCTCCAGAATCTTCTCAGATGCTTGAAGCCGCCTCGTTAAGCGAGTGGCTCCAGCAGTGCGGAGGTGGGATGCTGAGCAGCAGGGCTCGGGACGGCCGAAGCGGGAAGCGGGTGCAGAAGCCGGTAGTGAGGAAACGCTCCAGCGCTTCCCTGCGTTCGTGCTCCGGTGCCTGCTGGCCTCCTCAGCACACTGGAGCTATCAGCCGGTGACCCGTCCTGGTGAGCGCTGCCCAGCCCTCGCTGCTTCTCGGTAGACATCTTCTGTCCTCCTGCCGCTACGGACGAGCAGGTGAGAGGACACCAATAGGGACGAAGCCAACAGGCCTCCGTACGCTTTCCGGACCTCCCTCCTCAGGCTAAGAGCTACTGTTCTTGGTTCTTCTTGATGGCCATGTTTTCTAAACCAAAACCCGGGCAGCCTTTCCTTCTTGGCCATTTCTTTCCTTGGAATGCCCTTTTTTAAGTAAAGATGACACCAGACTTATTTCTGCCTACCTCCTGCATCCACAGGTGGGCTTGGGGAAAGAATAGATCTAGCACTTTGGGAGTGTAAAGCAGAGGGTTCAGGAACTGTTTTCTCTGCAGTCTCCTCAGGCTTCGCATTTTCTTCATGGCTTTTAATTCCTCTTGCTCATGCAGATGTCCAGATCTGTGTTAAAACCAAAAGTCCTACCACCCAGAGTCAGGCCTGGGTTTGAAGAAAAAAACCAAACCTTATAGGCCAACTTCTGAGGCAAAACCCAGGCAAAAACATTTCAAATAAACTTTCTTTTTTACTGACATTTGGGGGGAAAAAAAAAAGTTTAATATTTCAGTGTGGCATAACTTCACTGAAAATTTTTTCTCTTTTTTTTTTTGCTTATGCTTTTGTATTTCAGAGTAAATGTTGATTGGTAGGAAGTTTCATAAGACAAAATCATTCAAATTTGAATTTGTTAGTGGTATTTTAATTTCAGATTTTTATTTCCCTTCTTCTGTGTGTCAGGATGTAAAGTAGCATCACAGTAACTCCTGAGGTGCACTCTGTCAGATCTGGGCAATTTACTGAATTTTGTCTTCTAGGAAGCAGACTGGTATCATGAGGAGACCTGGAGTGCAGGTGGCTGCTTGCTTCACTGTTAATCTTGCATTTCAGATTTCCGAACTTAAATGGATGGAAAGGTTTTTGTTTGTTTGTTTGTTTATTTGTTTTGCTGTAGCTCACAACTTTAAGGATATTTTTCGAATGTGTTCACTGTGGTAGCATTACCAAAGGCCCATATATACCAAAGTATGTTAAGTGCCACCTTCATTCAGAGACCTCACCCAATCATGTAACTGTTCCTGCCTGCTTTCTTGAACAAAATGTGAGTATTAGTTTTCCTCAGATAGTGGATGATAATGATGAAGATGATGATTTGCACTTAGACTTATAAAGCGAACATTTGGTCCACTCCAGCTCACTTGTCTATCATCGTTCCCGTGTTATTCCATGATTCTCACCCCCTTCAGCTGTTAATATAGGCAACTCTCACCCTGCATCTAGTAGGACTGACAGAATCTCCTACCGCTGCTATCATGTCATTCCTTTAATTGAAAATGGGGCATGATTGATGGCTGTGCAGGTTCTGCTTCCCGTTGGACAGAAAGCTTTGACTGCTTGACTTTCCCAGCACATTTTTGGTAAAGAGAACAACATCACCGGAGTGATGATTACACTAAATCCAACATGGTGCACAGGATATTTGAACTTCCCATCTTATCATATTAGATGCAGAAAACTCTTACCAATGTTGCAACAAAACACTTCAAAAAATAAAGAAGGGAAGATGTGTTTGTGGATCTAACATCATTTCTGCTCTGTATATCCATTGAATTGTCTGAGATTCTCCAAAGTATCAGTCAGGTGAGTTCAATTTTTGTTTCGTCTAGTTAAGGAATTTGCAAGGGGTGTTTTGCCCCTTGATGGCTAAGTTTAAAAAATTAAAAAAAATAAAGAATGAATTTCTATCACTGTGTTATGGAGAATTGAGTTGGTCAGACACACTGTATTTAACAAAAAGCAGGATGTTGCATAAAAATAATCTCAGGATTCATGAGATGTAGCGGGAAGAAACATCTTCCTATCCTGCTTCAGATAACAACAGTGCTAGTTCCCACATAAGTCAAGCTATACTTGTTATTATTAGAAGAAAGGAATGAGTGAGTTGTTTTACATACGATGTTTTACTACTTGCAAAATTACTCATGCTCTCAGAATAAACTACAGAGTGCAAGTGCCAGGGTGATTTTTTTGTTGCTGTTGTTGAAGACATAGGGTAGATTGGTTAAGGTAGAGAAACAAATGTAGTTGCTTTGATTTATCACTTGTGACATTAGCATGTACTATACCGTTCTCCTGGAAACAAAATGGTTGCACCTGAGGACAGTGATATAAACACTACTTTGATTATTTGAAACAAACCATTAGGCTTTGATGAAAGAACCATTACTTTAGTAGACCTTGTACAGAGAGCGCGCTTGGAGATAATGGATGAGCAGCCTACAAATTGCTTGCTCTGAATTTAAAGAAGTCACATGTTTGTTTGAACTTCATGGCATAAACAGATATCTAACATGAACGAGACAAGCTAATGGTATACTTACAATGTAGCTGAAAAACACTCTTGCAAACTTTACTTGCAGTACTTTAAATACTGCATTTTAGAGTGCGCACTGAAAAAAATCAGTTAGCTGTGTAGCCGTAATGTACACAATAGTTTTATATATTGATGTGTGTACAGCATACGCATTTGTATATACATGTATTTGTATACTACGTATTTGTATTAAACCAGTAAATTTGATTTTATATATTTGCTGCATGTTTTCATAATGAAAATACGTATTTTGGAGTATTACACAACTAAAATGGTTGTAAAAGATGTCAAATTTGAGTCTATTTAACAAGGAAAGCCCAAAATATATTTAAAATATTTGTGTTCTGTGGTAGATTTTCTTTACTATCTCTTAAATGATTACCTAGAAAGTAGTTTCTTTAATTCTGTGTATGGTACCTTAGGTAGAGCTGGTCTCTGTGGCCATTCCTGTGCTGTAAAATAGCTCCCCTATTACTTCTGGATCCTGATTGCCCACACTCCACCACTTTTTGTGTATTTTGAGATAAACCGGTTACTTTCCTCTGAAACAAAATGCAAGTATAGTTCTGGTGATAGTCCACTCTAGGAACTATTTCCCAAAGGCACTATGGACAAGAGAGCACTAGGTTTGTTTTTTTCTGCTTCACACAATCCTCCAACGCTACTCCAGAAAACTGCACTTTTTCGTACTTCTCTGTACTCCCATGCTGTTTCCTAGATAACACGATACATACCTTACACATCAGCCATAATTTGGAGGTGGAGGAAGTTTCGTAAACATCCAACCAGTAGGACCTGTACCTGCAGTCTTTAAAATACTTTGATCTGCAGTGGTGGAACTGGTTCATCCCAATTTACATCTACAGTGTACAACTCTCCATTTGAACCAATGACCAGTGATCTTTGGCTTGATAGTCAAGGAACTGTATTTGTAAGATGTTATTCACTTTTGTTATAAAGAAGTTCAAAACCGGTCACGTGAAGCAAACTGTAGAAGTTCCTGCGTTGCACCATGGGTTATGAAAGAAGTATATGGGATGGCTGTGCCGCCACATGGGTGTTTCTACGTTGCAGATATTTAAATCTAAGTGAAAGGAGGGCGCCCCATTTGTAAATACAGTATGAGTGAAAAAGCTTAAAATTGCACAATAAATTCATAGGCCCTTAATGTGTACTGTTTGTAATAGTTGGGGGGGGGCAGTCCTGCCCATTTCTGCAAATAATCTTTATCTGCCCATACTTTTAAAGTGAAGATTATGAATTTATTTATTTATTAATTACTTACACTATCACTAAAAGTGCCAGACCGGAGTCTCCCCCTTAATATTCCCCCAAATAATAGTCTAGCCTTAACTGCTGTTGGAGATGGAAAGATAAACAGAAATTGAGAAGATAACTCTAAACCCGTGTGACAGCCAAGGACATACAGAGCCTGAATGATTTACCTTTGCATTATCGTAGTCATGTCCCGGGATCCTGTTTCATGTGACAAGTCAACAAGCAGTAAAAAATACAACACTTGAATATCTGACTGTTTTTCATGTTTAATTTCAGGAACAAAATAAATACTGGTTACTAGATATAGAACATCGTGTACTGGTTACGGAAAACTGAGGACTGTACAGAATAGTGGACTGCATTTCCATAGTCCATATACTGCCTGGTAGGAGAATATGAGCTCTCTTTTTTTTGGTTCCACAGATAGCTTCTTGATTTATTAAAATGTTTCTCCAAGGCATAAGCACAAACATGGTACCGTAGTCCAAGCCCCTCTGTGTTGTGTATTTTGAAATGATTGCATTATCCTGCAAACCTGTGAAATGTTCAGTGTTTAGACATAAACATCCTAAGCAGGTTCCATTTTGTGAAACAAATATTTATTCTACTTAACTATTTTGAACTTTTTATAGGCCTGTTAAGTGACATAAAACCTTTAAATGATCATCCTTTAATAACTTTATTTTCTTTTGAACTTCACGTATTTAGCTAGCATTGCCTTGCTAAAGCTTTTTTGTGCTTGATCTAATATATTTTATTAGAGGTAATGAATTGAGAGCAAACTTTCATCTGCTATGGATACATTCTCTTAACTGTATTACAACTGTAATACACCCCACAAACTACTTCTGTCCTGATTAAGGACACATTACCAAGCTGCTGTAGAGCTTTTTAATTGTAATGAGTACTTTTTTTTTAGGTTGTGTTCATTTAAATATTGATTTTTAAAATGCCCTTAAATACACAGCTGGTAAATCAAGAGGTTTTATAAATAGTTTTATGGAAATGCATACAAAGATGTAAACCAGTAAAATTGCTCAGTAGTTTACTAATGAATAAATTCAGGACATTTTTGAAAAAAGAATTTTCACATTTCTGAGCCTGAATTCACATTAGCAATTTGTGGTTCATTGAATTAGTTGTTTTCACTTTTATGAGCAGCAGAATTGTATTGTATGAACCAGCTAAACCACCTAAATTTTGTTTCATTCTCTGATAAATGATGAATCCGGTATCAATAGTGAGATCCTTTTATTCCAAAGCAAAACACTGTGTACATGAGAAGAAGTAACAGAGAGGTCGTTTTGACTCCTATTGCTGCTCAGTTTAAACAAGTTAATCACTTGTCTTTTTATGACATCTTTCATGGCTTGATAGCCCTCCGAAGTTCCATTGTGAGCTTTTAGTATCATTATGTGCATGCTGCTTGGATATCAAGGGGTTTTGTTAACTGATGAAAAGCTTTTTTTCAAACTCAGTTTTCATACAGTGACCCATAATATTTTTTTCTCATAAAGTTTTTGAACTCTCATCAAATAAGAATTCTACGATAGTGATGAATTTAAGCAGTTTTTAAAGTTAGGTTTTGTTTTTACAGCTTTAAAAAGTCAGTGCCTGTTTTAATCAGAACAAAAATTCTAGTTATGTTCTGCTCAGGAAGTGGGGAAAAATAAGCTAAACATGGCAGCAATGAGGCTAGCTCTTTCTAATGTATGTAATTTCAATTAATGAGAAGATATTTAGCTTCTTCTGAACTGAATATGCCCAAAGAAATAATTAACTATTTTTACACATAAGAGGCTATATATATATGTATTTATGTATGTATATGTGAATTAAAGCAATCCTATAATTGCATGTATTCTTACCTGATTCAGAAACTTTGTTGTATTTCTTTAGGGGCTGCAAGATGAGATAGCAAGATGGGGTATTTGGTTAATTAACTTCCCTATTTTCTTCTTCATGATTTTGAGACTGATTTTTAAGATGTTTGCTGAGTTGCTCTCACTAGTTCATTTAGAAGGTTGTCCTGCAAGAATTCAAAATAGACACGTGGTTTTGTCGCTTCTTGTCAAATACTGTCTCAGGTAGGATTCATCAGGCCAGATTTAGGTATCTGCTATTCAGACACCAATATTTGAGCTTGCTGCCTTTGTACGGAGTGGAAAGAAATAGGTGCTTCTCGGACTATGATTCACCTGACCTATTTGAAATGACCACCAAAGGATGAGATGATTTGTGCCAGGAGTTGCCTGTTTCTCTCCACCAACTAGAAAACACAGCACAGGGAGCTAGTGTAGATACAGATGTGTACCACAGGTCAGGTATTTCCCATCTCTTGGGTATGATGTTAGCATATAGTGCAGCTCCAGTCAGAGTAGGGCGTTATTTGGGGTAGCTTGTTCGTTGTGCAAAGAGAACAAGTACTGTTTGGGGTCCTTTGTGAAGAAATAGTATCTTCTGCTTTCTTTTGCCTGGAAAATAAGGTTGAAAATAATAAACCAGTGTCCTCTTCCTGCAAAATGTTGTTGTGCCAGTGGACTGTTACCCATTTAATCTCCAGGAAAAGTTTTTCTGGAGGAGCTTCCCCTCTCCCACCCCCAAAGTATGGTGTCTAAAATGACAGGCTAATTTCAGATTCAGCTGTGATTGAGCACATGCCAATTTTTACATGCTTTACATAACTAAAATAGAGCTGTCTTTAGAAATCTGTATATTAGGGAAATGAGCTCTAATCAGTGAAAGCTTTTTTCATAAGTGGATATATTCATATAATTTTTACTTTTTTTCAAACATGTAGCACTTAAAATTATATTAGGAAACTTACAGAATTATTACTACATGGCTCACAGCAGCATATAGGAAATAATGGAAATGATAATTCTGTTATTTTCCCTAATAGATAACCACTGATATTATATCAGTTGCATAATCTTTCTCAGTCTAAAACATCTGCCTTTCATTTGAGAAATATTTTTTAAAGATGAGAGAAAATAAACTTCCCTAAGGTTTACAGGTATATGATGCTGTTGTTAAATTTGATGGTTTTCCTTTTTTATTTGTCTAGAGTAGAAGGACTAAAAATGATTAGCCCAGATTAATTGAAGTGAAACTTTGGGATTCTTATGAAGGAATGCTTTTCTGTTACTTGCATACTCTGCAAGCTGAAATATAATGTTTTTCATACTAAGAATCTGAAAACCAGAACTGATAAAACATACAGAACTTGGAAAATCGAATTTGTCCCAAATTTTACTCTTTATGTGACTACAGAATAGAATCACACCACTGCCACTACCCAAAATGTAGTTTATAGAGGAAAACTGAGTAAAGATGTGGACCTACTGCTGCTGGGCTTTTTCAAAACCTAATTTTGAAAGAAATATCTTTTAAAGATTAACCGACAACAAACGGAACTGTCTTTGCACCATGGTGCTTGTAAATGTAGTAAGAACGAGGATGAAATCTTACTTTTCTTTAGTTTGACCATGTATTTCTGCTGCCATGTAGGAAAAAGATAAACTGAATTAGCAGATCTTTTGGATTTGATAGCTGGGTTAAATGGTATTCAGAAGTGTATCACTGCAGACCCATTAAGTCTTGAGCATTGCATGGGGAATTCACACAACAGACTTTCACTTCATGTTTCTCTGTGATTGTCTCTGCAGCTTTTTGGTTTCTGTGCTACTCTTTGTAGATGATGGGTGATGCTTTGAAAGGATTTCTAATAAAAGGCATGTGTATCCATGGTCATTTGACCACATGCAGTGTTGTGCCATGTAATGGAAAGCAGATAAATACACATTTTTTTTTTACCATTAATTAGAATATGACACAAACAAGCTGCATGAAATAATTAGGTATAAGAATACATAGACGGGGATAAATAACATCACTTACATGGCTTTGATACGATATGAGTCATGAGAGCATTGTTCTCTTTCGTGGAACCTAAAGATCTAAGTGAATCCTGGAAAACAAAACAATAATATTCTGCATACTAATATCCTTCTTCACACAGTATATCCTGCTGGGTGGTCATTTACAGCCCTGAGTAGCCTTTTTTGTATCCCACACTCGGTTAGGAAGCATCTGGCCTTAATATTTTTCCTGTTGACTTTGACTGCTAATAGGAACTGTTAGCTAGCTGGTTTTGAATAACTGTGATATACTGTACCTTAAAGTGGTCAAATTTGCCATCTAGATCAAGAGGTAGACACCTCAGTGAGCAGCTTTGCTAAGCCACTCATGTAGACAAGCTACAGGTGTTCCTTTCATGACCCTGTAGATGCCTGCATAGAATAATTCTGTGGTAGATCCTACTGGAAGCCCTGAGGAAGAGATTCATCTGCAGCTGAGGTATGTAAAAAAGAAATAACCACTTCCAGAGCACTGCTCATCTGCTTATGATATGTACGTCTCAAATAGATCAGATGAATTATGCCTTAAAAGTTCTTGTTCCTCTTGGTTGAGGGTAAGGAATGATTTGCTCAGATGGAGATGCTTACGCTTTAGACCTCTATGTTAGGTCCGATGAGTCTGGTCAATACAATTTATAATGCAAGTGTGCTTCAAAGAGTGGTGTAAAGGGTTGGGCTTATTAGAATTACATAGTTGGGACAGAAATTGCGCAGAGCTGTGACATTATAGAAAATCAAGTTATCAGCTCACATAGAACAAGGAGAATAAAAAAACTGGCAGGTAGCTGAGACATGTAAACCCAACTTCAGTGCTTCATGCAATTTGAAAGCTTTTCCCAAAGATATCAAGGAACCCTCTACAGAGTTGATCTCCACTGATGCACTGTGGTAATTGTAGCAGTTAACATTCAGCAGAGTTAACGTCTGATGTAATAACTGCTCTGTGGTAAAAACGGAATTGGTGAGTGGTGTTACAGGATGTTAATGCAATCCAAATAAAAATGTATTTAAGAACCTGAGTTAGGTGTCTAGGATGAAAAAAAGCCATTTGAATTTATGCCTTTATAGTATTTCTTCCAAGAATCACTTCTGTCCCAAGTAGGAAGGCAGATATTACTTTTGACATTATGTTTTGCTTTAAAGGCTATTTTCCCTTGCTAAGAGAATTCTTTAGTATTTAGGATTATGTTATTTTTTCTACAAAACCCTCTGAAATACATAGTCATCAACTTGCATGTAATTGCTATGTAATGTGGGGACCTCCATTTTAAGGAATAAACAGGAGAGTTAAAATTTTTGAAAACACACCTTTGTAACAATACAGTAAGGCAATGGATTTGCTCATGTTAATAAGGATTTGCAAACCTGGGGCTGCTTTTAGTTTATATGTTTTCCATGAGCATGACAAACTATATAATAAGTGCTGGCTAAATAAAAATGTTGTTAATGCTGTGTCCTACATTTGGTTGTGTGATGAGGAAATTAATTTAGTTTAGGAAAGGCATACCAGTGTGTAGCATTGATTCTAGACATCAGTTTAAACACAGAGATGCTTTTAAATGCAGTGTGTCTAGTGCTTCTTTCTTTTATAGATACTGTGAACACTGTTTGAAAATGCATTATTTCATGCAGAGGTTGTCCATAAGTGAGTGAATATGGTATAGTACATCAAGTTAAAGAGTTATTTTAGATAAGGTGATAATCCTGAATAACGATGTGAAACCTTTCAGCAGTTTCCTTTCAGTCAAAATCCAGATTTACTGGAATGTTTCAAAGTCCAAAAAACCCAGTCTCTGCCACTTGAACAGTCTTGCTCTAAGGAATATGTGGACATTAGCATAAAGGTTGCACATGTTATACAAAGTGTAATTAAAGAAGCTTTGATCCCCCAAATGTCAACTAGCTTGCTAAGTGTCATAACAAAGTGTCAAGCATCTGGTATACAGTTAATTTGTAGTCATTAACTGGGTATTGTTGATGTGACAGTTTGTTAGCAAAGCAAGCTTGACAGTTTGCATTTTGTTATTGATTGACACCTATAGACCTCCCCACCCGTCTAGTTTACATTCCTTATGAGAGTTCCTCAGGTTGCACTTTTAACTAATTAGTTTAGTTAGTTGGTCCAATATGTTAAAATGGAGTGAATGTATATAGGGAGCCCAAGACCCCTAATATCACAGCAAGAGTGTTTCTCGATTGCATGTATCTTAGTCTGTCTTCACTGGATTAGCAGTCACTTTTACAAATATGCTTTTCTTTTGGTATTATTGGTAATCTACAGTTTGCATTAACATATACGATCAAACCCACCTTTTTATATTTACACAAAGCACACTTACGATCTAGATTGCGATATCTTCTAATGTGACTTAACTAAAAGAGTACCCTTCTACTGCGTTCCATTTTGTACTACACAGCACAAATGTATTTTGGTTTGTATAGCTTGTTAAATATTCAATAGCATTCTGCATTATTTTGAAAGCTGGAATTAATTAAAATAATTAAACTGCTTTTTGGTTTTGTTTCCAATTTCCTCTTCCCCCCCATATGATATGAAGGCAATCTATCAACAAACTGAGCATGCTAATGAGCAGCAATAAATATTATGCAACTATTCTTATATCCAGAAAGGAATTTCTGTGTATTTTTTCTAATGGGTGATGAAAGTGGGTTATAAAAGGAGTAATATAAGGAATACTGATTCAAAGTAGTTAGATGTTTTGGCGTTTTTCAGGCACTTCCACAAACTTCTGAATGTTGTTTTCTAAATTCATTCAAATTGTACTGGTTGCACTTTCAAAGTTCATGCTTATGACTAAAGAGAGAAATAGTAAGAGAGAAATAGTAAGGAACTCCTTATTTATTGATTCACTTTACTTATCAGTCTTCAGATGCTGAATCTATCACCCACTCCACAAAAAGTGGACTGGATTAAATTTCTTTCAGAGCCTGCCACCTTTGCTTAGGCTGATGCTGACATAATATCAGAAGCTAGATACAAAGCTTTGCTAGGTTCCATAAGTTATGTACACTCTAGTCTACCATCCTGGTAGTCCTCATACTCCTGTCTTAATGTATGTCCTTGGCACTTGCTTCTGGAAGGGTGCTAGCTCATGGTACTCTTGTTGTATGTCATATGCATGTGTGAGTAAGAGCACTTGTTTTTCCATCAATATGCCATTTTCATGCCATACAAAAATTACACACAGATTTGTCATCCTAAAATTTCAGACTGCCTAAAAATCATAAGAATAATTTTGGATTTCAGTCTTTATCTTGCTTCTGTTTGGTTCTTTTTTTTGGATTTCAGTCTTTATCTTGCTTCCGTTTGGTTCTTTTTTTTGGATTTCAGTCTTTATTTTGCTTCTGTTTGGTTTTTTTTTTTTTTTTTTTTGGACCTTTAGTCTTCATAGATAATGTGCACTGTAGCTTCTCAGACTTTGTTTTATTTAGACTTATTTTAACAAAAAATGAGATACCTGATTTCATGATCAGTGGTGAAATTCCAGAATTCCAGATATGGTGCTTGAAAGAAAGATGGCAACCACTTGAGGAAGCAGCAAATATTTCAGTGATAGCACAGAATTGACTTTATATTTTAATTATTATGGAAAGGCAGTACAATGAATAATACATACGGAGTGCTTGAATAAATGGGAAAGGAGAAGAAACAAGATACATTTATTGGTGCTTACGCCTCTATTTGTGGTGCTCTGAAAAGATTCTTCATCCACTGCTGTTGGTGGTATTGCATGGTGCTGAGGGACACGCTGAGTGGGTAACACTGAACTTTTCTGCATGGAGGAATTAAGAGCTTTTTTGGCATGAACAAAATGTGAGATCCTGGTGATGTTAAATGCAACAGCAAAATTGCCATTGTCCTCTTTTGGGACAGTATTTTGTATTGGTGCTGCTTCCAAGTAGATGACAATACCTACGTAAAGCCACTCAGTCGTACTAAAGTTAGGAGCCGATTTTCTCCTTTTTTATTCTTGCGAAAGAAAGTTATTAAAACTGCATAAGGAATAGTATATTAGTATTCTGACAATTTAAGGATATGTAAAAGCACAAATAATGGAGAATGGTAGAGCATTTTTCCTTACTGAGTGAACAATGAATTCAGAGAAGGGTGGAACATTAGGAACAAACCATTCTTTAAACTGTCTTTCTGAAAGAATTTTACTACAGAAAAATTAAAGTGTTTAGTTGGACTTGCTTCCTTTTTATTGATTCCTTTGTGGTTGACATACTTAGAGGTTTCCCATAATTTAAAGTGGGGAAGATAGCTCATTGCCACATTCTCATTCAAATAACTACTGTGGTATTCTTTGTTTATTCTTTAAAGGTGTTATGTTTTCTTTTCTATAAAACTTTGAAATTTTAGAAAAAACCTGACTGTGTAAATTAGAACTTCTTTAAGATGGCTTTAAATTGTGTCCCTTATATGTACTCAGCAAAGATGGCTGGCCTTGGCAGAGACTGTATTTTTATACAGGTTTATTAGCAAGGAACAGTTTCTTTATTGTGTTAAACAGAAAGATGTTTTGGACTCTGGCAGTATGAATACAATGAGTACTAAAAGAATCCGCTGCTTAAACATGAATGAATTTTTATTGTGACTTAAATTCATTTAATAGAAAATCTAGCATTTTGTCTGTACAGAAGAAAAAATAATGCTATTTTGCGCATATTCAGATTACTAGAGTGTGGTCCAGTTTTTGTTTAGAATGGTTGAAGAAAGCAGTTTGAGTATCCGCTCTCATTTGCTGGGCTGCTGTTCCTACATGGAGGCTGTTCCACTTGCTGCCAGTTCAACCTCTATGAAATGCTATCACAACATTGGCAAAACGGTTTCCTTACTGACTGCCTTTTATCAGAAACAGTGTGGCAGTCGTATCTTATAAGGTGATCGTCCTTGAGGAGGCTTGTCTAAATGAGAAGCTGCATTTCAAAATGCATTTTAGCTTGGTATTTAACAGAGCATGAGTGTAATGCTTGGGGACAGTTTTGTAGCTGGTATAATTTAGCATAAGTTCATTGCAGTCTGTGAACCTATTATAGTTTGCACCAACTGAGAATCTGCACAGATTTTTTTATATAGGGATGCTGAGCACCTCTTTCTGTAGGTGATTACTTTTACTTTGTCAGATATGTTACCCTGTTTTTTATTCCTTTATATCTGTAGTCATTTAGTTCACAAACTTACCATTTCTGGTGGTTAGTTATTTCAAATACATTAAATAAATTATTAGATTTTTAGACTACATTTGAAAGTAAGTGTTTGAAACTTCCTGTTCTAGTGAAAGGAAAAATTAAGATAGAGTGTTAAAAAAATATGGTTGGATGAAAAAAGTTTTTTTTAAAGGAACAAGTAATGCACTTAGTATCCTTTAGTAATGCTAAAATAGAGGAGATGTGAACTTTTGCTTTGTTTTTTCCTTTATTTGTGGTGAAGATTGATGCTGTTCAGAAAGCTGATTCCTAAGTGCTTTTAGGTTGGTACTTCTTAATCTCTTTTTAACCCCTTCAGGCCATGTATGTTACGTGTATTTTTAGCCTGGTTTCTTAAAGAAGTGAGGCCTATATATCTGCCTGTTTCTCCCTCAGACCTCATCTCTCACAAGATGTCTGTTCCTGTGTTGGTCTAGGTAAGGCATAGGGGTAGGGTATTCTTTCCAGGGGAAATATTCAGCACTGGCTAAATAAAAGGACGTAAAAGCATGTAAAAAGTAGAATGACTTTGGCTCCCCAACAGCTGCTTTTCTTTTGATTTCTACTTTTGCGAATAGAATCTAGAAATCATCCAAACTCCAGAAATTCAAACACCATTGTTTTTCAAACTGTTCAATGAAAAAAATTTAAAAAATCTTCACCTTCATTTTGGATTATACAAAAAAATATTCCTGCACTTTCCTAAGATGTATCCCATTGGCCAATAAACATAATTAATCCTCCTTCTTGGAGTAAATCAGGTCCCTGCTTGATAAATATGTAATATGAAAATCCCGCTAGCAGATGTGAAAGATGAGATCTGCACTTTCCTTGATTACTGTACTTTCTAGAAGAGCTGGTTCATGTTACCTCTGACGCAGAGGAGACCTACCCAGAAGAGAAGTGTCCTCTTTGGGGAATGCTTCCTTTAGTGGATACATTTACGTCAGGTTCAGGTCCCTCGACGTGAGCATCAGCCTGATGCCAGTAACCTTGCTGACACTAAGCAGGATTGGGCATATATACTCATGTCCCTAAACCTAATGACTTCATTACTGGTTTGCTGTTTCTTGGTCCAAGGTAAGGCAAGGCCAAGAGGCCTCATCAAGCAGAACTGAGAGGGCCAGACATTGGAAAATGTCCATTAAGGAGAAGCAGGTGGGAATCCAGATTTATTAGTATTGATTATGAAGAAGTTGCTTTTTAAATTAACTGCCTTGATTTAAGATAGCGGTGAGGACAAAGAACTGGCTTGACTTTTGGCAGTTTTAACTAGGACTAGAAGCCAGGTTTCAATCTCAGGCTGCTGCTTTTCAGATCCTGAGTACTACTTAAACTTGAGTTGTCTAATTCAAGTTAGCTAAAGTAGCTTTTTTTTTTTTTTTTTTTGCACAATAGATACACCCCAAAGCTTCTGCCAAGAAAAAGTTACGATTTTCAAGTCAGACCTGGCACTAACCAAGATGCTGGTACTTGTTCCCGGACATTTACCTGCAATAAGACAGTCTTTGAACCCTCTTCTTCCCAGGGATGCTTTTAAAACCTTTGAAACTTCTTTTTCCCAGGGACAATTCTGGTGCAGTGTTTACTTGACACCGGAAAATTAATACATGATATTGCAATTAATGTTCTCCTTTACCCCCTCCAAATCCTCTCTTCTGCTCCATCATCTCAGGCAGAGATGCCTCTCCTCCCTATGCCAAGAGAAAAAATATTAAATGATACCCATTACCCAGTGCCAAGCCAGGGCAGGCATAATAGATAAACTGTGTGCGACAACTCCAGTACCTTTTTCCATTTGCCACCGTTATCTCAGATACAGTTCTCTTTACTGTAAATCAGGGGAAAGGACTTTCTCATGCTGTTGTTAGTTGGGCCACTATTAACAGAACACAAGTTTGTGAATGGGGATTTTAGTACTGAATTTCAAAGGATTATCCTTATAATTGATCAAAAATTTGTCTACACCATTCACCCAACTGTGGCCAATGTAAAATCCAAAATTTTTAGGTCGTGTGATAGTATCAGTGCACACTTCTATTTGTTCAAAACTGTGAGATGTGATTCCAATCAGGTTTATGGTCTTTAGCAAGAAAATGGTAGCTTAGTTATTTTGCTAGTAAATTGATGAAATCTTCTGTTGATTTTATAGGGAATCTGGAGAAGGTTAAGAGTGTATTGGGAAGGTCTGCCTTTAGCCCTAAGCCTCTTTCCAAAGATCAGTGTGAGGGCATGCCAGGGTGTTGATTCATTGTGCACCGTTTCTATCTTCTCTGCTTCACACTTCCCAAGAAAATGACGTGACTCCTGATTGACGAGTTAGCATAGATGATATCCTCCTAGCATGTCCACCTCTGGTTGGCAGATAAGGATAGTTGAGTGAAATACAGCTGCTGATGTAGCTGTGTGAAGTGTCTACTGGATTCTCTAGGAAGGGCTGTAAGATGGATTTTGCAGACAAAAGGCTAGAATTTCATCTGGCATCTGGACCCATTGACTAAAAGGAGCCCTTTTAAGGTAAAACAGCTGAGAATCTGGCATAAAATCATGAACATAGTGTTGAGAAGTATGTAATTTTTCTTTCAGTTACACTTAATTTTTTTCCTTTTGTACATAGTTGGCATTTGTGAGTATTTTCTTCCATCTACCTGTTGGTTTGACTGTGTGAAATACTAAGCCATAAGCGTTTTTTTCTTTAAATTAGAAAACAATAAATTCTGAGCTTGCTTACCAAAAGGTTTTCCACAAAATGCCTTGCTCCAGGAAGAAAAAAAAAACAACAACAAAAAACGCCTCTCCAGTTTCTGGTTGCATTTATTTTTCATCATGTTTTTTATTTGCATACTTACCTTTGAATTACCAACATCATTTTAGCTTTCTCAGTAATCAAATATGGATTATCGCAAAGTCATTCACAAATCAAAGTGATTAGGAAAGAATTTATATTTTGTTAAAACATGGCTAATATTCCACTTCTTTTTCCTTCTAACTAAATTTAGAAGGTACAGACTGTATTCATCAGGCTATTCTGCAGAACCCTTCTGGATGTGGTAGAAAAGCTGATTTGTATGCATGAACTCTCATTCTTGTGTTTGTGCTAGCTTTAAGTAGCAACACAGCTTTTAATTGTGAGGTTTTAAGTTCTGCAATTAAAATTTACCCTTTCTGCTGAGAGGATTGAGTGATAGTTTTTTGATTTACTTTAGACAGTTTAGACAAATTATATTTAAAAGCACATAAAGATGCACGATGCATTTCCTGACTATAAGAAGGTCAATATGTCTTAGGCACATTTGCTGGAAGTTTTACTTTGAATAGCTAATGATTTTTTTTCTACTGTATTGCAGAGAACATGCTAAGATGCTACAAAGAGTTTTCCTGTCAATCTCCTCCAAGGAATCAGTTTTCTTGAAAACCGTGACTAAAAAGACCTTGAAGAGTTTAGTTAATAAATTTACCATTGTGTAAAGTTATGTCAACAGCATTCATTTTATTAGAAGTCTAAAAGCCAAATATGCACAAATTACCAAATTACCTTAAGGGTATTTTCGTATTTATAAAGTAGATAAATGACATTTAAGAGGTATGGTTATATGATCCAGGAATCTTGAGATAGATAAGGTAGAGTTCATACTGCAGAGTTTTGTAAATGATGTGTACATGATGTTTTCTCATTAGAAGACAACGGAGTGAGTACTTTGTTAGCTTTGGTTTTAAATTTTGTTAACTGTATATTAGCTGCAGGTGTGCAAAAATAAAGTACCTCCTCAAATTGGTAAATGTGTAAAATTACATTAAAATAATATATGTAAGTTCATGTCCTGTTACCTGCTTACGGTAACAGAGACTGTTGGATGTCCCTTAGTTTATATCTGCATGAATGTATCTTTAAGAAACTTGTCCAGTCTTGATTTTAGAAGTTCTTTTAAGAGTATTAGTCTAACCTGTGATAATTTTATCAGTAATCAAAAATTTGTTTTGTTTATATGAATTTTAGATTCTAGTTGTTTTTTCCTTTTCTTTAAAGAAGTATTAAACTGTTTACTAGCTGGAAAAAGCTTCTGGTTTGATTTTCCTGTATTTCTGTCCTGTTCACATCACTGTTGTTTCCAGAAGTCTTCACTGTGGACCGTTGCACTACTCAGTTCAGATATTCAGTCCCTGCCCCAAGGAGTCCTTGGTCCAAGTATAAGCAAAAGACAACAGATGAATGCTGCCATATGGAGTATATGCAAATGAGATAATATTGATCAACATGATAAGCATGCTGTGACTCTTAAACTATATGTAAACCTTTTTTACAGTTTGCAGACAACTTCTTCACATTCCCATTTCAAGTCTTCTACTGAGTATATGTACTTCATGGTCACAGCTGCAATAATAGTAATAAAAAGGTTAATAAAGAACCTCCAAGCTGTCAAGAATAATTTACATTGTAGAAAAAAATCAGATGTTGCCGATGTCTTCAGAAGTACATACTTTTAACAGTACATTGTACTGTTGTGTATACTTAAAATACAATATTAAATTATATTTGCCTGAACAGTATATGATTTTAAAGCATCAGTTCTTTTATTCTTCAAAAAATGCTAGTACTCTAGCAATCAAAGGACTGAACACAGATGTGTTGGTGCATATGTTTGCAATATGCATGACCATGTTTCATGTTATAAAAATTAAACCATATTCAAATTTTTAGGTGATTAGTACAAATCAAGAAGGAAGTAATGTATAAAACAAACAGTAGAGGATTTGAAGAATTCAAAGTGTGACCTGGAAAAAGCAGGATTTAGATATTTAGAGTAAAAAAATTCCTTTGGTTTCATACATCAGTGAAACCTTATGTTTTATATTAGCAGTATTTGCCACTATCGTATGTTTGATTCTAAATATATACAAATTTTATTCTGGTTGGATCCGAGAAGGTGACATGAGTGTGGAAAACAAGGTGAACACGTATAGAGTTCACTTCTTATTCATCTAGGTTACTCTTATCTTAATGTTTAAACGTATCCTACTGCAGCAACAGACAACGTTGCTTTCCATGTTGTGTTCCACATAGGAGCTTGCTATTTTTAGGAAGTTGGTAGTCATCCCGAACTTAGCTTACGTGCTCGGAACGATGGTTTGGCACATCATTTCTCTCATTAATATTGTTTTTAAGCAATAAGCATCTCATGAAAGCTTGAAAATCCTACCAGGATGAGGCAGCTCTGATCTTGCAGAGTTGGGTGTCTCTTCTCTGTTACAGGTATTCAGTGGCCCATGGGAAATGAGTCGGTAATTTTGGCATAATATATAGTAGTCGTCCTGACACTGAGACTGCTTCTCAGTTCCAGAAGTAAACTGAGGAGTGAAAGGGCATGGGATTAAATTCAATTTCATCTCTTGGTGAAAGTAGGAGTGGGATTTGAACCTTCTTTTTGTGAAGGCTGATATTGTCCCTGCCTTCAGGTTTTCCTTTCATAAAATGTCATGCAAAATGATGGCCCAGCCTTTGGCATAGTCTTAAACTAAACCCAACCTTCCAGCTTACTTTTAGTGCTGAAAAATAGCTTTTTATAGAATATGCTTTGGTTTGCTTCCTTCTCTAGCCAAAGCATGGGAGAAGGAGGTGGGTGTTTGGGAGAGCAGGGTTGGAAGGGGAATACAAATTGATCAAGCGTCTCCATGGGATTAGTTCAGTGATGAACTGGTGCCTTCTTTCTTTCACTAAAAGAAAAGCTGCTTTACAAGTGTTACGCTAATGTAAGTGTTAATGTTTGCTTAGGAGACTAGAAGGAGGCTCGCTTGAGGCTGTTGGAAGAAATAAAAGATCTTTAATATGAAAAGTGGAAGAAAACATGAAAAATGCAAGTGTATTAAATCAGGAATCAGCATACAGTAGGTATGTTTGTGTGTAGGATTTCTGTATTGAAAAAACCTCAGTACTAACACCCCTAAATTTTTAGAAGCACATTCAGGAGATTTAAAAATGTTCCTTGGATGAAGCATTTCAGATACTTAGCGAGGAATTATTTTTCATTATTGTTGTGACTTTAACCTCTGATAAATGGAAGTAATCATCTGTTCTTATTTATTGCATTTCTGAAAATATTAGGTGTGGGTTTTTTAATATGGCAGTTAGGCAATAAAGTTGCTTTACAGGATACCAAAATATCATTCAGTGAAAATACTACACATGGTTTATATTCACGTTCTTCATTGTTCAAAATTCAATTTTCCTCCACCCTCGTGCATAATGTTGATGGTGTTGACTTTAAGGGGTACATTTTCAAAGTCTTTTCTTCAAGATTTATAGCTAAATAACTCCCATTAATTTTAATGGTAAATGTGTGGCTAAATCCTGTGTACTGTTTTTGAAGAATGTGTCCCTAAGGTTATTGTTTTACACACTTCTGTGTAGATCCAGCTATCAAAGTTTATATTTTTCAGCTGTTTTATATCATACACACATGAAAGTGTAATATATGTAATAACGTTAAACAGATTTTGGTCTAAAGATACTGGCTTTTCAAAAAATCTGTTTATATATTTTTCCAAAAGATAAAGCAATATAAATTGCAGTCAAAAGTTTCACCGTGTATATTTTATGCAAATCGAATTTACTGCTGTTTTGTTTGTTATTCTTATCTTGGTTCTGTAAATATATGTTCAGTTAGGCAGTTCCCTCTTATACTTACCATTATCTGCAAATTCAACAGTAAGTAACCTTTGAAATAACAAATTCTGCTATTTCTCATTAAAATGTGAAGAGTTAATTATGTATTGTATTCTATTCACAATAATATTTGTAATGTTTCTGTGTTAATCTTAGCTCTCATTATTCACAAATGCCTGTGGCATCTATGGGTTATTAGGGCCGCCTTCTTTTGTGGTATAAACATGCTCTCCTTCTGCAATGGACATCTGTGTGGCTTGTACTAATATAAAAATCATCTTCTTTTCCTCCACAGAGGTAGAAAATGTGCACAAAACATAGTATCATCATCTTGTGCAGTTACAATGTGGGGTTTTTTTACTTCTTTATCTTAATCATAATGAATTCAGTGTTTGGAGGAGTGTTCCAGTGGATAATCGGAAACTAGCAAGACAAAGAGTATATGTTGCTTTAGCTGAGTGTATATTAACTATTTTGTTGCAATTAAAAAAAAAAAAAAAAAAAGTAAGTTCAGTGAACTGAATAAATGGGATAATCTAATTGGCCACATTGCCTGGCCCAAAGTATAGTAGTATGGTTAAAAAGTACGTTCTTGTAAAAATAAGTAAATGAATTAGAAACTGAATTTCAATTTCTTTTGGAATAAGAATGATAGCAAATGGGGAGGGGAAAAAATGATGGTAGATATTTACTAAAAACCACAGACAATATGAAAGGATTAAAATGCTTTAATCAGACAGAAAAAAAGGCTTTGGCTACTTGATTAGGGCTGATTTCCACCATCTGCTTATACTTACTGAGGATCTAGCCCTGACTGAACACTAATTTGTGCACTTCCTAGAAATTGAAATCTCTCAGCAAGCAAATTAACAAGAGCAGGGATTCAGCAATAATGGAGCTCCTCGGCTTTTGTTTCCCTCTGACAGATGGACAGGGTGCGCTCAAATTGAATTCAGCTTTAATTGCATTGTGCCATTTAAAATTTTATCTGCTCCACAGATTTTGTTTACAGGTTTCAGGATTCCAAACCTTTGGAAATTTTTTCAGCCCTGGGTGAAATAAAGAGCACTATAATTCTGTGTGACTAGTAGGTGTTCATTACCACTCTTTGCCCTAAAGGGTGGCGTGCTGAAAAAAGGCAAAGAATTCTATTTTCAAGCCTTAAATTGATGGGTGGAGAAGTACAATTTTTCTCACTGTAAATGCTCTCTTATTGAGTATCTATTCATAAATAGAAATATTGTTAAAAGCTAGGCCAGAAAATAAGATATGTTGGAGCTGCTTTGATTTTCTGTTTTTATTGAGGCATCCCAAACTTTTCTCAACTGTGAAGTCTGTTGCCTAGAGTTATAAATTTTTTGTGCTTTAGAGATAAATTTTTACCAAATAAATAATGACATTGTAAAACTTTCTGCCTTTTTCCTGACTGAAGGTTGGTCAGATTGAAGAGGCTAATGAGAACCTGCTCCTTTCGGGTGAGGTGTGAAATATGACTAAATATTTTACTTAGGTTCTAAACATTCCCGTGACGCCAATGCTGGCGATGCTTTTGTAACAAAATTGCTTGTCAGTCTGTGAGCTCTTCTTCATAGATCTGCGGCTTGGTGGATGCTGAACTGTGGCTTTTCTGGTGGTGAACCAGAGATCTCAGAATTTGAGTCAACCATGATAACTGATTTGTATTTTAGCTTCAGCAAAAGCTGAAGACTCTGCATTGCTACCAGGGATCCAGGTTTCATACTCTGACACACTTTATGTAAATGTTCTTCTCATTTTATTTTTTGCTGAACATCTGCAGCAAGGATTGCTGAATGATGATGGGGAGTACTGGAAACTCGTCTTGCTTCTTTGTACAGAAGTACGAGAGTGTTTCATGCACCTACAAGCTGGTTGTTCCAGAACTAAGTTTCTGGCTGTGGGAAGTACCACAGTTCCCATATGAACCAGTGGGAACTGTGATATTAAAAATATGTTTTATGAAGTAAATTCTGTAGTCATGGATGAAATTTCAAAGTCTGAGGGAAAGGGAAGAGCTAACTTACCTTTCTTTGCGTTGCAGAATAGACTTACTTTAGGGCTAACCTAAATTTCCTTTTTTTTTTTTTTTTAAACAGAAAACCAGAAAAATACATTTCTTTTTAAATCAGTTATTTGCATTTATGGATGCTAACCAAGCTATACATGTGTTTAAGCGGGTTCCAACAGGGAAAGAATAAAAAAAAATATAAACGTGACAATCATGGCAAAAGGGAAGATTTTGTAAAAACTTACTATATGCAGCTTCATGTACCAGGAGGACAAGTCTGTGATGTTAAACTTTCTTCCGTTAGCTTGGAAGGTCAGATGTGAGCAAAGGCAGTATTGACAGAGATTACCACCTGATGCTGCTCAGTTTGAATACAGTTACTTTGAGTTGCCAGTTCCTTTGAGCAGATCTTTGTGAGGATTTTTAAAGAGTGTCATACCTGGAACCCTTGTTGCAGTGGTGGCCCTCCAAATGTTGTCTTTCAGGGACTAGGCATATTACTGAGAGTCTCAGGGAGATCTGGCAGGGGATTGCCCTGGCAAACTCAAAAGCAAAATCCTACTGATTTTAGTGAAGCCAGGATTTGGTCCTTGAGCTACAGATACCAGTTCCGTTTTTAGCATCTGATAGCGATCTCAAATGCATTTTGTGATCCTTCAGAAGCACTGAATTCTCTTACTTAAAAAATAAGAGAAAGCATGACAAAGAGATAGAGTGAGTAACAAGCACCTGACATTGCTTCCCTTGAGCATTTCTAAAGGGTTAAATTGAGAATTATAAAATTCCATTTTAATAACTTTAATATTTTTCCAGTCTTTTATGATTTGAGTTAGTAAAATCTTGAGAAATACTCTAAGGAATCAACGTCCTTACCTGGTTTTGACCTGTACTGAAGTCTTCAAGACAGTTTCCTGTGCCTTTCCTGGTGCAGGGTGTTGAGCAAGTGTAGTGATGAAATATCATAATTTTTTTTTTTTCATTACTATTTTGTACTACAGTAGTACTTGAAAGCACTAGTCAGGTACTGGGACTGTATTGTTAGATGGTATAGAGATAAGCTGTTGCTGTTTTGAAGAAACAGTGAAGGTAATAGAAAATATTAGAAATGGACTTTGAGACTTGGAGCGTAAGAAGTATTAAGAAACACTGACAGAGATGGTTTCTTTACAGTCTGAGTTTCCTAGGATTTCCTCAGTCTCTGCATGACTTCAGTCCATTGTGTTCTGCTTAGCAATAAAAGTCCAGATAGGTAAAAGTGAGAAAATATCTTCTGGCTGAGATAACAAAAACCTTAGGATACATCCAAGTCCTTTGTGCTGTACAGTAATTGGGAGCTGATGAATTCTTTTGCCAAATTCAGGAATGAAGGAGTCAATTGGAGTTTTGCCATTGTCGTCAGTGGAAACAGGATCATGCCTATTCTGCCTTAATCAGTTATGATAAGCGAGATTTATAGGTAGGAAGTATATACATGACAGTTCCCAGCTCAGTGAGTTTACACTTACAGCTATAAGGTTTTTGGCTAATTCCCTGGAGTCCTTCCATCACATTTCTTCTCTTAGGTCAGCTGCATTAGATTCTCTGGGATTTTAAGCAGGAAGCTGTCCTGATTTTGGCTGGGATAGAGTTAATTTTCTTCTTAGTAGCTGGTACAGTGTGTTTTGGATTTAGTGTGAGACTAGCCCCCTATGGTGGCTTGATTGTTCTTAACACAAGATGGATTTAATTTATCAGCTTAAGTTTTTGAAAGGAACCATGAAACTGTTAGTACTGGTGTTGGAGTCTACTATATGCTAAGGACCAATATTACCAGGTTTTTGAGACACACTCTTAGACCTCTCCCATTCCACACAATTAGGATCCAATTGCTGCTCTGATCTGGTCTCCTGTCTCTATGCATCAAGTAGCTGAGATTTGGTGTTAGCAGTGTAGTAGCTGGGTTTTAGAATGGATAGCTACAGTATGTTTTCTTCTAACAACTTAGTTTACTGAGAGATAGTAACAAAATCCTTTTTCTCCCTCAAAGTGGAAGAAAATCCAGCTAAAGAAATGTAACCATGTTAATGGGCATGTATCATATCCACAAATACTTATGTACACCTAGGTTTAACTTTAGTAAGGGATTTATCAACAAAAATGTGCTTAACTTCTGGAGCAACACCCAAGAACATAGTTTCCACATATAATAGGTGAAGGTGTTTGTTTTACCCTAGAAAAAAATTTAGGAGTGGGACTGTAGGCTACTAGTGAGTGCCCTAATTCCTGTCACGTATTATTTGTGATCATGAAAAGTTAAATAATTTTGTGGCATGTGTCGCTCAGTTTGACTAAGAGCCATTTGTAATACTAATTGCCTGGCCACTTGTCTGATGTGTATTTCCGAGACATGAATTGATGTGGGTTTGAACTTTCTCAGGTTGAAGGACCTGAACCTTTCCATCTCATTGTCTAGACAAATTCCCAGATCTCTGAAATGTTCCAGAAAAGGTGGCTTTGGGGGAAGAAAACCACAGAAGGCCACTCATGGTGACTCTTTCAAGGAATTTAAGCCATGTACTGTGTGCTAAGTGCTCTCCTAGCATGCCAGTTTGGTTGAGTTCTTTAGAGAGTGAGATGTCCACCAGTTCATGATCCCAGTTGACTTTATAACTGGGTTGAGTCTTTAACGTATGTGTATTCAAGAAACTGGAAAAAGTAAAATAATAAAGCATAGGAACTTACAGGACTAGTTTCTGCTTTAGAGAAGTCGTCAGTTTAACTGCTTTCAAATTTACATTGAAATTCTGTCTAAATTGCCTCAGAAGTTTCAAGTCAAATGACTTGATAGGTTCTTAAATGCATTTCTTTTCTTTTCAAGATGAATACTGTAGTGATTGTTAGAAACTTGGTTCTATTAAAAATATTCCTGATATAAGGGTAGTTTTGCAAGTCTTTTATTTTCTCATGGTACTTTTTTTCTAAACAGGAACGCAAAGGAAGTATTGTCTAATTCAGTTTAGGTGATTAGGAAATTATAATTAAGAGTAACTGTGTCTCGTATGCTGGCATTTTTTTTCTTATCCCTCTATTGAAAAAGATTGATTATACTGAATTAAAGTTACTCGATGGCTGCTAGTTGTGTTTTTTTCACTTAAAAATACCAACCTTGAAAGTATTTTTGGTTGCTTTTTCAAGCAGTGGCATATTGTGTTATTTTCTTTGCCCAAGGATTTTTACATTTTGAAATCAAAGTAGATATTTCTAATGTCACTCATTTTAACCACAAACATTTGCTTTTATCATGTTGTTAGTCTTGGTCACTTGGAGTTAATTAAGATTTCAGACGTAGAGTTGCCAATCAACATACTAAATGTACCTCTCTCTTCTGTTTTCACAAGCAGGCACCAGGAGATTCAGCACAGTAGTTGATAGCTGGTATGTGATATCTGTCTCCTGGTTTATAGCCTGGTACAATAATGTCATTGCCCCATGTGGCAAATGGTGTAAGCTATTGTAAAACTGTTTGTCTATGTGATTAAGACATTGCAGCAGTGTGCAGCACCAGCCAATTACTTTTTTAATTTAATTATAGCAGAAAAAAGAGAATAGCATAATAGAAATTCTTGTCATAGGGAATATGTAAAACGTAAATTGAAGAGCCATGAAAATTTCATGCATTGGCAGGCTGATTTGTTCTTATTTTCAACTTGTTATGAAGACTGAGTTTCTTAAATGCAATAAAACAAGACATAGCAGTGTTTAGTAATTACTTAGTTCTACATCAAAATAATTATATACAGTATGTGTTTGCAATCCACTCTGCTGCGTATGAATGTAAAAATGAACACTTCAGGGCCCATATCAATTTTGTCTTTTAGACAGTGTAAATAAAGCTGAATCTTCAACTTTCAAATTAAAACTGATAACCTTGGGCAATCAGGGTTTTTATAAAGAAGGGGAAAAAAACTTTAGCTTGCCTCAGAACAGGTTGTGTCTCTGGAATGCTTCTGGGACTAAAGAGATCAATTAAGTGTGTATAAACAAACAGTTGGAAAAAAGCTACTAAAACAACAGAGGAGAAAGCTCTCTATTGGGCTCCAGGGGCCTGGGGGAGCGAAGTTTCATTAACTGGATCTGAAGTCCTATGGCCTTCTATAAACAGGCATTAATTAAAGAATGTAAAAAATAAAGTTTCAGACCTTGCAATATGTTAATGATCATATGATTCAGGGCCTGGGAAGGAGAGGAGCAGCAGAGGTCATAAAATAAGCATGAAGCATTTAATATGAGTGCTTGGCAGGGATTTCTGCAAATTAGTTGGTTATTTGCTGGTCCAAAGCAAATTAAGGTGATTTTGCTTCACTTGCTAATTTTTTATGTGCATGCTTGGCAAAATGTTTTTCACAAATGGATGAAGGTTATTGTTAATGGCATAATGAGAAATATTAACATATTTAAATAAACCAGTGTATTCTGACATAGGCCACAAGCGCTTACTTTTACATGTGTATTTAAATAGATCTTCTGTAGCATAGCAAAAGCATTTTGGATAAAGTTCGTAAAAGAGCTTATGTTATTTGTAATATCTTGTTTATATGTTGTATTATTTAAATCCAACTAACACCTGAAACTTTATCTTTGTGTAAAAGGACATTATCCTTCTGAAACCTTAAAGGTACACTTACAAGTTAAAACTCATGTGTTAAATACCATTCTTTTTTCTTGCATACATTTAAGAAAATCTTAATTTATAAATCTTAATTATTATAATTGATTAACAAATTATTTTGTTTTCAGTGCCTGCGATGTTTGCTTTTTATATCACATCCAGCTTTTGAAATGCCTTAAGTTCTTTATTATTTCTAGGAAATTTAAAGATTTTTGAACCCGTGGGAGCATAAGTATATTTGCGTGTCTATTTCTTCCTCTCCACAGCTGTAAAACCAAATCAGGACCAAATGTAATCTCTTTCTTGTTTACTATTATGAGTAGAGTGAGAGTGATGGTTGCTCACATCTCGCAGCAGCTGCTGTCGAAAAACAAAGCGCAAAACAGAAAGTCCAAGGAAGATGACAGGACTTGACTATTCTTAATTCCGGGTAATGGGATTCTAGCTCTAACTTGTTCAAGTAGGACATTTTTCTTCTCACTTTTTGGTATTCTTCTGTTTCATCTGTTCACTTACATGCACTACTAGTTTCTTCCCTGTGGCATCTGATTACTCCCTTTATCTGCATTTATTTTATTTCCCGTACGTAGTGGATTAAGAAAAGGAAGTGCTTGAGGAACTGTTTAATGTGTAGATGGAAGAAGCTCCGCGTCTTTAAATTCTCTGAAGTTAGGAGGTGGCTGTGGCAAGAGTGTGTAGTTGAGGGAGGTAGTATGAGTAGGAAGCTACTATTGACATTGTTCTGTTGCAGCAATTTTAGATGGACAAATTGCAGTTGAGAAAATTTCATGACTCGGTAAAATGAGCAATGATGACATCTGTGGATGCAGGTCTGTTCATATCTTTGCAGAGCCTTTAGGGAAATAAATATCTCGGAACATTCGGTGAAGTGAAGCTCACTCAATAAATCAACCTGACACAATAACACTTCTGGCACATGAGCTCTACTTCTCCTCAGCACCACCTACCCCTCTGTGTTCCTGTGCTACCAAATGGTGTCTCCCCACAGGCCTCTAAATCAAATCAGAGCACACAAATACAGTGAGAATTTATTGGGAATTGGTTTTGTTCGGCAAAAACATTACTTATTAGATGAACTGAAATGATAAATTTTGACCCTTTAAGCGCTGAGGAAGTTCAGACGCCTTTCTTAAGTAGAAAAGGGAAGATAAACTTTATGCTAACTTATGGAAGGTAAATGAATAGGAAGATAATTTTACAGTCCGATTTGTCAAAGCGAATATGTAAGTTCCCCCGAATGAGATAAGTTAGCTTTTGAACTTTTAAATTAGTTGCTCTATTTGGAAATCAGTTGGAATCTGCGAAGTTCTAGCAATAAGAATAATAAACGTACCAGCCTGTTGCACTGGGACAATACAACAGGGAACATCCCACCCAGTTCACAGGTAGATGCTGTTCTTACATAATAACATTTAATCACATTATTTCTGTGGACTGAAGCCCAAATGTGTAGAATAGTGTATTCTGTCCACTGATTAGAGTTACTGGAAGCAGAAGGCAAAAAAGAAGAGTTCAATCCTTTTTCTCTTATTCTTTAGAGATTTGGAACAGAAACATTTAGAATAAATGAAGAGGCCCTGGGTTAAGCAAAGTAAAATAGGGCTTGGTAAGTAGTTTTGATAAAAGTGTATCACTTGGCTGCAAAAAAAAGTCTGTGGTATATTAAATCTTCATTTTATTCTGAAAAGAAAGAATACTTTTAAAAATTACAGACATTTCCCGGAGAAGTTGCAAAATGACATTTTCGTGAACTTAAGGATGCAGATATACATGCATTCATAAAATTATATGTCTATAAATAAATATATACATATGTACAAACATGCAATAATTAGGGAGGATTGCCATTGGGAGTTGTTTCAACAGATAACTTTCTTATTTCACTGTGATTAACTTGTTAAACTCAATGATTTAAGAGGTAAGCTGATTTTCGAAAGAGCAGTTGCTTAAAATGGCACTAAAAGATGGGGCCTTATTGTGCTGCTGTTTTGCCCTCCATCTAAAAAATCTAATATCCTTTTAGATGATTATCTAATTAATAAGATTTCTTTCTAATTAGGTTGAAATTGTAACATTTTGTGAATGTCCCCTTACTAAGCAAGACACTTCTTAGAATACCTGCACTCTGGGGAACATGAAATATCTTTTCTTGAGGGAATTGTAGCAACCTTAAGATTGTTAAACTGGAACATCTGATGGATTTCTGATTGAAATGCCAAATGCTACTTTACAGAAGTGGATTTAAATCTGAACAGTATTTTACATCCTATCAAGTTAAGAAAATACAGAGATGGTGTAAGTCTGATTTTTTTTTTCCTTTTATATTTCATTTTGAACGCAGGAGAGTAAGCTAATGGACTTGTTCTCTGTATTTTGCTGAAGATCTTAAGTTCTGATATTTCATTTGTTTCTACTGAGCCAGAAGCTGTTTATAGGATTTTTTTACAAATTATGATGTCTGTCCCACTTCATTTTTTATAGGAAAGGAGGTTTTAAGGAAAAAAACAGTGAAAGATCGGGCCTTATATTTCACCACAGTTCTGGCAGAACACCAAACTTTTCCGTACATCAGTTGTCCTGCTTGAAATGTATTAAAGCAAGAAGAGCTGTGCAACCCACTGAGTGGAATGCAGTTGTATCATTTGTACTGTTAGAGTTTGTTTCTGTACCTGGAGGGGAAGCAGCACAGCGATAACCAAGGCTTGTCTAGCCCAGACAGTTTTGTTACTTCAGGATAATTTTGCAAAGCTTCTGTTCTGTTGTGCGGTGTGAATGCAGCTGCATTGGTATGAAGGTGACAAAATGATCCGAGTTTTATATTGGGAACCGCTGTTCCTTTGTCAGCGTGACTTTTACATCGCATTGAGATTGGTGTCTAATACTGAACATGCTCCTATTTTGGTGCAAAGTTGAGGTAAAAATAGTTGTCTTGCACTATCATGTAGATATATTCTTGAGAGACGCTAACCCAATCAGTGATGACTTTGTGAACATGTGCCAGGTAGAGCAGGCTTTTAATAGAACCTTGGTAAGGAACAGTAGAAATTCTAACTGTAACCAATACGGTTGCACTTGTTTGTGTGAAGCAGACTTAAACTGATGAATGAACATTTGTCTTGAGATTGGTTTGATTGTCAGATTCTCCCTTTTGTCCTAAAAGAGAAAAGAGAGTTTGTAGTACTTGAGAAGTATAGAAGTACTTAAACAAAATACAGTTATGCAGGATCAGACTGTGAAGATTTTTTTGGGGTGAGGGGGTGTGTATGTAGCATCACAGAGATGTCAACTCCTTACAGGGGTAAGGGCTGTGATTTGGTCCATCGTTGTAGGGGTCGGCGTTCGGAAGATCTCGCGTTGTCACGGAAAGTTAGAGGGTTAGTCGCAGCCTTGTGATGTACCTGTAACCCCACCTCCCCTTGTTAGTATAAAAGGAATTAACTGCGCAATAAAAGGCGGAAGTTGGCGCTCACACTGTGTGTGTTATCTGTCTCTTTCCCTGGTCCGGGCCGACCAGTGATCTAAGCGTGGCACCTTGATATGTAGCGAATGCTACACATCGTCTTCCCTCAAGGCGCACGTTCCCTGATGCAGGAGGTCGCTAAGTCAAATACTATGGAAGAATTTTTAAAAGGTCTGAGTAATTGTGTGACTACAGTAACATTTATAGTCATGCGTGTTAAAATACAGACAATCCGATCCCATGCTTCAGGGTATAAAATTACGATGATTAGGGTTCTGGAAGGAATTTCTCCCGTGCACGGCAGTACACAACTGACTGCGCCTTGAGTTACTGATGTTTCTTGGAGGCTCTGGGAATTTACTGGGCTCACTGTGGTTACATTTCATGGACTATCTACATCTGATAGACCGATAGCCCAAAAGCTGTGGTGAATTTTCAGCTGTTATGCATCTGCCTATCTGTGTCAGCTACTGTTTGTTCTACATTGGCCCAATGTAAGCTAGCACTGCTGTCAGTAGGGGCTGGACCAGAGGACATCCAAAAGTCTTTTCTGATACAAATAATCTACAACTGCATGTTTCTGGGGGGGCTTTACTGTTGGGGGTTTTTGCCAGTATATAGTATAATGGGCATAACAATATGATGCCACGAAAAATATAAATTCCAAATAATCAGACTGCAGCATGATTTCTAAAAATGTATTCTTCCTTGCTTCCTTCTTTTCCATCTTTGAAGTATATGATTGTGCTTCATCTTCATGCTTCATCAGTTGTTCTGCTGTATCAGTCGTTCAGCCAAACTTCCTACTGAGAGAACTTTGGCTTTTAAAGTTAAGTTAAATTTTCATTGCTTATAAATGTTTACTACATTTTCTTTGTTGAATGTCTCACATACATAGGGAGCAAGTAATTTTTTTTTTCCCTTTGGAGAAAAACATCTTAAGAGTTTTCTATAGAATGATGAAGTTGTCTTTCCTTCCTGTCCCATCTTCAGGATTCCAGAGAGAGCATCCTGTTACCATTTTCATACCTGGGACACGAAACTTGGTCAGCACCTATCATTCTAAGAGAGGTCTTAAGTATGAAATAAAACTACCTTCAGAAATGACTAAAAGGTATAGCCTCAACTAGGAGCTCCGTTTGTTTTTCTTTTACACTGGTTAAAAAAAAAAAGAAGGTCTGTTTCAAATCCTATTTGTCCCTTATCTCTGTTTGTTCAGTTGTTTTTAATATCACGTACTGAAAGAATTTCAATAGCTGTTTCACCATGAAGTCATTTGTTATCCTTCAGCAGGCCTTTGCCTGCTGAATTGTAAAGCAGCCTCGACTATTTGCATCCTCCAGATGGAGCAGCATATAAACACTCCCAGATATTTCTGGTAAGTATGAAAAAATATCTTATTTGTCCTTTCTGTGAATAAATAAGAGAATGTCAAATTTTATAGACTAATAAATTTGTATGCCGGCACTGACATTGAATCTCTCATGGCCTGCAATGTCACAGACCCTGAGAAACACAATTTTTTTGTTTTCAGATGTATACTAAGTCAAATAGAAGCTCAATAAAAAGCCAGGGAATTTGATTGCATTGTTTATGTCTGCCCAGTAGTCTAATTCAGTTGCAATTTGCTATGAGGAAACACAATTTACATTTTTCCCAGGCTTATTGCATAAGCAATCACTCACATATACATGCATGAGTGTATGTCAAGGAGAACTCAAATAATGGGTTAAAGTGTCATTTAATAATATATTCTAATGTCTGTTTTTATAACGAACAAAAAACTTTGCTGTATTGCAATGTATTCTCCTAGCTACCGAAAATTAATTCAAATCTTATCATTATTATTATTTTTTATTCCTCTCATTTACAACATATCCTAAATCTCAATTGCTTTGTGATACAAATGTATGTATCAAGTATCACCACACGCAGCAGTTCCAGACATCACTGTAAGTCTACATTTAAAATTCTATTTTAGTTCCTGAAATTAATCTCAATGAGAATTTTAATTTATGTATTTCTAATTTTAAACAGAACACGCAATAGAATAACTTATAATGCTCATGCTCATCTAAATAATGAAGCCTGACAGTATCCTCTGTGGTTGAGTAATAGGCTTTTTATATTTGTTAGTTTTCGTAGTTTGTTTTTCAGTTTCTTTCTAAATTAGATCCAGACTTCTGGAAACAGAATAAAAATATACATAGGACATAGAAGTCAATGAATGTATAAAGTGTTAGGGATGGAATTTAATTCACTGTATTTACACATGATAAAATACTCCTTGATTGAATGCCTACTGATTATTTTCTGAACTGTTTGATTTTCAAAACAAAGTTGTAATAAGTCATATGCAATATTTATCTTGTTTCATTAGTGCCGTTAAATGGAAATTAGTGCAATTTACTTGCGTTTTCCAGCACCAGTCTAATTCCTTGAAAATTAACTTTACATAGTAGGTTTTTACCTAACTGAAGTGAAATGTTTAAAATCAATATTTGAGTGTTTTTCGAAATAGTGCTCGGTAGCAGCAACAGCTCATCAGGGGAGATGGAGGGGGCACTATCTTATGCTAAGAATAAGCATACTTTTTCACTGTAATGGTTACTGGACAACTGTTTCATTCAGGACATGCTGCTGTTTTTCTGGGAGAAAGTTGCAGAAGATGTGCAGTTTGTATGTATGAATGTAAGAAAGGCTTTAATTTGGTTTTTATCTAATTCAGTTTTCTTTCATAATGATAGCTGATTTGCCATGATTTATGTCATAACTGGTTTGCTTCAGTTGTGTGTATGCTCGTGTAAATAGAAAGCAAATAAGCTATATATTAAAAGGTCAGTCCTGAAGTATTGTCTATCTTAAAAGGCTTTCACATGAAGCCAAATGGAAGTCCTACAGATCTTGCAAGTCTTTTTGCAGATAAAACATCCATTTACTTAAAAAGTTTTTCCAAAGTAACAACTGCAGTATTTGCTTTATTGTCATTATAAGATAGCATTATTATTGTTACTTTGATAACAAGAGAGATACGATATAGAACACAATATTGTCTGGCACTTATTTTTCTTCTCCTGTGGTTTTTTTTTTTAAACACAATGTACTCTTTACTTGATAAAAAGTCAAATTACTACAAACAGTAGAAAAGTGGGAGGCTGGTAGGAAATAAAAGAGATTGGAATTCGGCATATTCTGCTGCACCAGGACTCCAGCTGAAGAAAATGAGGACTTTTGAGGATGAGACTGGGAAGAGGAAAGAATCGCTTGATTCAATGGATTGCTTCCCAGTGACGTTGGAAGACATGTAGATGGAATCTGATTTTAATTTCCAAAACAAAGTTATCCTCCAGTTTCTGCAGAATAGGCAGCAAATATGGATAGAGCCCTGACAATACAGTTCTTGTGAGAGTTACTCTGCTCATTATCACCCAGAATAGTCTGATAGTGGGATTCATCTCACTAACTTTGGTCATCTAGGAATTAGTCATCTAGTCTCAGCTCGTCATCTGGATTCTCTGAGGTCATGGACTCTGTTTTTAATGGCGAGAGACAGTCTCAGAGGGTGTTGTAAGACAGTTGTGATGAATTGCTCTCTGGGGGTGCTTGTCTCTGTCTCCTCCCTCTCCTTCTCTCTACTTGTTGACCGCAGAGGGAGCTTAAATGACTAACTTGGACCAAATGCTTCGGATTCTCATGGATTCTCCCCTAAGCATCTAGTGGAAGCTGGCTGGTTGGGTAGAGATAAATTATCATCTAGGGGTGCCTATCCGTTGAGTTGAAAGGAAGTGCAGGCAGATAAATTAATGAGGTAAAATAAAAGTTTTTGAAAATAGATAGAACTAATATTAATGTCAGGCATACAACTCACACTGAGTGTGTTTATCCACAGCTTCAAGTTTCTAATGGAGTTAGAACTAAGCAAAGAATTGTTGTATGTGTTATGGCCAACAAATATCTTCAAGATTTCTCACCAGAACAAAACCTTTTCTTTTTCCAAAGCTCTTTTTTACATTACTTGAAGTGTGTTTAATTCACTTCAGTGCTTTCACTGAAGCTTCATCTTCCTTTCTTTTCTCCACAAGCAAGTTTTCTTTTTCCCGGTCATACTCAATCACTCTTTAATACATATGGGTCCCAGCAAAATGAGTAAGACTTTGATGACGTTTGTCACAAAGAGCCGCTTAGAAACTGTCAAGCAATGCTATGTTCTTGTCATCGCTTTCCTGAGTTCTGTATCAAGACTAGGAAAGCCTCAAAGGTTTGAGGATGGGTAATATGTGCAAATTTTGAGATATAGAAGAATTGTTAACATTGATGGCTTGATGTAAAGAAGGGCTACTACTTTTCTGAGTGATTGGTGTCCTCAAAGGAAACAGAAGATGGGATTAACAGAGGATTGTGCGGACCTGCACAGGGAGTGGATGCACTGAAAACTGTATGGTTTTTTCATGCACGTCTTGAAACTGTCCTAATTATCCATGCCATTAACATGTGTTTATTTAAATGAAGACGAGGGTGAAGAAGAATTAAAGGTGTGGACTGAAAGTAGGGCAGAATGCTGCTTTTTCTTGAAATCAGTAGTTAAACTTCCCTGAGTTCAGCGAGATCAGGAATAGATGCATTCACATTAAATACATGAGATAGCAATTATATTTTTTGTGTTGCATATTTGAACACATAACTTACTTGAATTCTCTGCTGCTAAAACGTCAGTGAGCTAGACTCACATCGCTGTGCTAGCTGTACTTAAAGATCTTAGTTTTATGTTTCTGAAAATGTCATCTATTCCTTCAATCACTTGTAAGCCCCCTGTAATCTCTTTTTAATGTAAGCACACTGGAGTTTTCCCTTTTGTTTGCTGCCCTTGCATTATTTACTTTGATCCGCTGTGAGAAAATCTGAAAGTGTGTTGTCCTAAATGCTAGCATCTCACCAACAAGATTTGAGGCCTTGTACTTCACATTGAAGAAAAAGGCTCTTGTGTGAAGACGCAGGTTTTGTTTAGTTCTCTGTCCCTGGTGGGAGCCTTAATTGCATTTTCTCTCTCACACAGTGGCTGGCTAAGGAGTGCCTGCCTTCCCTGCTGATGCTGGAGTTTTCAAGCTCTATTACTCTGTGACGGAGAAAATTCCTTGGTCCAAGAAGAAAAGACTCAGATTAAAAAAAAAAAAAAAAAGTAAAAAAAAAAAAAAGTGTTTAAGTATTGTCACTTTACCATGTGTGGTAAACAGAACAAACAATAGACTTGCTTAACCTTCCTCCCCACCCTCTGAGACTTCTCTACAAGTTTTGTATGACCTACTTCATAGAAATCGCATCATATTTAGAATGCTAAATATTATGGAAAGTATAATTCCCTAGGGCAAATAAATTAGACTTCTTGGGAAAAGTGGTAAACAGAAAATTATAAATGCTTTGTGTTCTCTTAATCTGTGCCAGCCCATTCTAATGCATATTTTATAACCTTTAACTGGAGTTAAAACAAAGCAAAAGTCCCCAGTTCATTTTTAAATTCTGTTTCATTTACACTGGGAAAATCTTTGAGATTTCAGATGTTGCAAATAAATATTTAATATTTGAGCATGGTTGTGACAGAACTTTTGATAAAGAAAGAAGCTTTGCAACAGATTTTAAATTGCAGTTAGGACTCATTTGCACTGCATGTTTCCTAACACACTGTGTGCTGTTCTGTGCTGCGCTGTGCACTGGACAGGGCTCTCTAGAATAGCTGGAAATAATGTGAAGAATTAAGGGCTATGTCATTTTAACTTGCGTGAACATGCTGCTGGATGGAAGCATGCTAATATTCAAGCAAGCTTGTATATTTTTAGTAGTCTTATGCCTGCATGTGTCTACGACAGCTTGGTGATTTTTGCACTTTGATCTGCGAATTCATGTCCCACTTAAAAATTCCGTATTTTGGAAGGCAAAAAACCCTTCCTATGGCAGGCAGGGGAAAAAGGCCTCATCTTTTTTTTTTTTTTTTCTGAAATTTTGGCATGTTCTTCATTGATCCATGGTTGCTAATGGTGAAACAATGATGTCACAGGTAGGAGATTATTTTTTTCTGTTAGTGTTCAGCTGTAAAACTTCTTTTATGTGTTTGCCTTGCCTGTCCATGTCTTCCTTTGCTCAGGATTAGAGTCTGCAGAACTTAAATTCTGGAATGATTAAAATAAGTACTTATATTTTTAATCCCGGTTATCCTGCACTTAACAAGAAATCATCAAGACTTTTGAGCAAAAACTTACTCAAATTTTGGATAGAAAATTTGGACTTTGGGTAGCCCAAAATCTACCTGCCTGCTAATGAAGTTTCTGATGTTGTACAGATGACACACTTTGCTTTGTACTTTTCACTGATGGGCTTTTGTTTCCCTGTTTGTTTTTCCAAGATGTTTTAATTCTTAAACATGATTTATCTTTAAGAATTATCTCTCTTACTGTACATCCTGACAGTGGAGATCACCCAAGATGCTTTTGATAAACAGCTCTCGGGTGTGAGCCTGAGGCTGTTGAAAGGATTCTGAGTTGGGGAGGGGAAGGAAGGGCCAAGCTCTGGAGTTCACTTCTGTAATTAGTCTCACAGAATTTTTTGGGGTACCTTACAAGATCTGTCTGTTTACTTAAGTTTCTCTGGGAGAACGTAAATTTCTCTTGTGATTTGGCAGAAGTCTGTTTTGAAACAGAAGGGAATTTTAAAGGCATCTTGCTACAGAGATGACTAGAAGAATCCCAGAAGAAGCCATCTTCAGACGTAGTTCTGGAAGGGGCAGAATAATTGCACTTTTCTTCACTACACTATCCTACTCAGAGGGTGGCTAAACATGTTTTTCTACACATAGATATCTGTTGTTAGAAAGGTCTCAGTGCAAATATTAACACTTGATAAACATCTTGATGACTTGTGTTTTTTTCATGTAGCATTCAGAGGATGCTTAAGACAGTTGTCTGCTCTGTTTACTGAAAATACATTGAATAGATCTGAAATAGTGTATCCTTCATGGTCTGCTATATGTTTTTAGAATGTACAGAAAGGCCAGTTGAATAACTTCCCATTACATGAGGAAAAAAAAATATTTTTTTAGTAATTCCAGCCATTGCTAAATATACACATACTAGAAGAATTAAATACTTGGGTCTTTCTCCTCTCAGTTCTCTGGTCTCAAAGAATATGTAGTTCATCTAGTTCTTCAGCCTTCCTCTGCCCCCATCATGCGTATATCCGCTCCCAATATACCAGGCATTTATCCCGAACCTCAGTGAATGTGTAAAACTCCATTAGATTTTGAAGATTCTGAACATTTTCACTGAGGCTTTAAATCAGTTCTAAGATATTCATACAAATAGCTTATTATGTAGATCCTTTTGTCTTCTCAAAGTATTTTTAATAGTCTTAAGTTCAGTCTGGCTGAAGGAAGATATCTTTCTGTTGTATGAAGTATTTCTTAATGATATTGAAATAAAAAAGAGGTTCCTTTACATGTATGCTTTTGGAAGACAACAAACAGCTTGATGTTCTTTCTCTCCCTAGTTAACTCATTCTGAAATAGAAAAATAAAGGAAATTAGTTTCTTGTTAGTATCAATGTCCTTTGTAGGCATTGTTAAGGTTTATAAGGTCCCAGAAATGTGCCTTATGTAGGTATGAAGAAGACTATTACATAAAAGGAATCCTGTTTCTCAGGTGAATCACATGCATTTGCATTAACTCTTTTATTTTTTAGTTGTTTTTAAGAAGAGAAGAATAATCTGAATGGTATAATTATAATTTTTCTATTACATTAAGAAACACTGTAGCTTAGATGCTGCTTTATTCATCAGATGGAAATTACACCTGAACAGAGCCTAGAATTCTCCTCCTCTTCTGTTACATTGGTGATTTCCATCTTTTCCTTTGTTCAGAGCCCATTCCCTGAACAAGATGTAAAAATCTGAACTATACCTGTAATATTTTTTTTTCAATTACCACATGGAAAGGTGCTCTCAGCAAACCTATCCTAGAAGGACCTATTAACTTTGCTTATACTTTCATTCAGTTGTTTTTCTGCTATTCCATTTAGATGTGCTTCCAGTTTTTATTTATTATAGTATTATAGATAAGACATTATTAACTGGAATAGCAATATTGGGATCAAAAGGATGGTCAGCCACAGGTTTGCAGTGCTGGCATGGAGGATGCTGCATAGGAAGCTGCCTATATACCAACAAGAACTCTCAAAGTGTGCTGAGACATTTTACAGCTGCTGTGTTTCTTTATTCTTTTGTTAAATGTAGATGAGTCTTCAGGTTCCTTACTGTGAGCAAAAGCAACTATGCCCCAGATTAACTGAAGCATTCAGATAGTAAGAGATAATATTTTAGGAAGCACCTAAAATTGAAGACAAGGTAGCTTTCATGAGCAGCTCAGCACTTAAACACAGCTTTAAAATTAACATCTGGTGGAACACTGAGCATGTATTTTGAGCAATGTAGATCTGGAAACCTTTCTCATCTGTGGCCTTTATAAGCCATGTGACAGTGGAATGGTGCAAATTGAAATTTTTTCCATCCCAGTTTTACAAAAAAAGCCCTGAACAGTTGGGTGAATATGGATATCTGATAAGAGTGTGTGCTTATAATAATAATTAAAAGAACAGTAATGTCTTAAGTCAGTAATATTGCCTGTTTACTTGTAAGCAAGTGACTAACCCAATCTCAGTTTCGCTCTCCCTTTACATAATTACTTGTTGGAAGGGCTATAATTTGGTAAGAAGAGAAAAAAGACGTGACTTGACACCGCTCCTCATAAAGGTGGGTGGAACTGAGACTGAGGGCAAATGTCTGTTGCTCTTTTTTTTTTCTTGTGCTACCTTATTTTGATTCTTGTTTTAAGCATTAACCTTTGAAGACTACCTTTGCTGATATCATCTGTTTGTTTCTGCTGAGTCAGTCTACCAGCTTATAAAATTTATGTATACAGAAACTCATGTAACCAAAGGCACTGTTCTGTTCTAATTGAATTCAGTGGCAGATCTCTCAACGATTTGATTAGTTGGTTGAACTGTATAAAACAACATCTTCCACTTTTTGTAAAAGAAATTCTTGCAACCCTTTTCTTTTTCTGCTTGGTTTGGCACCTTGCATCTATCTAAGGAAAGATGGCACATTCACATAGCAATATGCAATTGGAGTTGATTGTCTATGTCCAGCAGGATAGTTTTTCCCAAGGATTATGAGTAGATATAACATCTAGTCAGCTTTTGTATAGGTAGATTACAAGTCTTTGAGGGGAGAATGTTTGTCATAAGTATGTGAAAGGCCTTTCTAACTGAATTATAGTATCATTTTTAAACAGTGAATCATAAAATCCATGGTTAAAAGGACCTAGAGTAATGATTTTAGTCCATCCCTTGCCCAAATACATGATTCGTGTTTCTAGGCCATTTCTGAAATGTTTGTGTGACCTATTTAATACACACTGATGCAGCAGGACTATTTTTAAATATGTTAGATTTCTGAAAGTTTACAGTTGGTCTCCAGAAAATGACCCACACGTATATAAATACAGAAGAGAAGAATACATAAGTTGACTTAAAGTTCAGATTGTAGGCATGAAAGAAGTCTTTTCTCCTTCTGTTTTTCTGACCTATATGTTGCATTATAAAAAATACTACAGAATGAACTTCATCTACTACTTAAAAATGCGGAGGCCTGCATTACGTGAAATTCTTAGTCTGTAGCTGATTTTGTAGGACACAAGAAAAACTGATAGGATGTGCATTGTGGACTTAGAGATCATTGTTGCAAAAGAGATGCTCACTTTGGGGAATTTTCTGACCCTGGGTTGATATAGGCTTCTTGGATAACCATGTGTTTATGTCCTGCTATTTTAAATACATCCGTACTATTCCTTACACTAATATAATCTTATGGTTTCTAGTTAAATCTATCATGCAGTGAGAAATTTGGAGTTTGTTGAATTCCATTTTTCAGTCCACCTTACCAGTTCATTCCAGAGTGGGGTGTCAAAAAACCTTAGGAAGCTAAAGAAAAATTGCTACAACAACTGTTAATTTATTGTAGAGACATTATGTGACTGAGAGGATATTATCTGTAACTAGTGAAAGATATATTTTGTACCATAACATTGCTTTAGACGACTCATACATACCTCTGAAGGTATTGGCTTCAATATGGGAGAAAGTCAGGATCCTGTGAAATACTCTTATCGTAATACAGTTGGCTCAGCAGCTCAGAACATGACTTTCATTTTCTTCTCTTTTAAAGTCTTGGAAGTTGAATATCAATTTTCAGGAAAGTGTTTTCAAAAATGTTTCATAGTGTGGTGATGCTTAGAGCTTAGCAGCATTTGATGTTTCATTCCTGGCAACATAGCTAAGCTCTTTGTGGAGAACTCAATGATGTTTACTGTGCTGATCCTAAACGTAAACTTTTTGAAAACAAGGTGGTTTAGTTTGCAGTCAGATCATTGTGATTTTTATCACTATATTTGATGTATTACAGACTGCTTAATTCTCTCTTCTTAAAAAAACCTTGTGTGAAAGTGTTAAGAACTTTCTGCATTTTGAGCATTGTGGCAGGAACTGAGAATTTTGTGCAAAGAAAGATGGGAAACCAAGTAAATGCTTTTTCTTGTTGGTGTGGGATAGCGAAGACAAATGCTTTTGAAACATACTGTCTTTCCTCTTCTTGATTGTGTTCCTCAAAAATAATTTATTTTGACCATTGTAATGTAGGGCTGGTAGATAGTCAGGAAAATGAAGAAAAGTAGAAGAGGATCCTCATAGCAAATCAAAGTAAGCATGTGGACTCAGAGGTCCAATTCTGCCAGCTTTGAGGGGAATCTCCAGAGGAAGGAAACAGCGGAGGACAGGATGAACAAGACTCTTCATAGCCTGGATCAGCTAGACCTAGTCTTGTGGCCCTGATAATTCATTTCAGCTCCTACAACCTTCTACTGCTTATTTGAAGATGATGTTCAGTAACTAAATATTTTATGCAATGATGAAGGCTAAATACTCAATTAACTCGGATGTACTGTGAGGCAAGAGTGGCATATATGTGTATATGATTCATATTACAAAGCCAAGTCCTTAGAAGTCCTGAACACCCAACTTTGACTGCCCATGGAGCATTTGCACTCAGTTGTTATTACTAGGATACAGTTTTTAATTTATGTATCATATGCAATTTTTTATTTAGCATCCATGTCTTTTTCAGTGCACATGATGGTTGTTTATAGGAACTTTGGCTCATTTTCTGCAGGAACTGGAACAAATCGGGGACTGCAAAAAGAGAGAGGATGCTTTTGTGATTGAGTCAAGAGAAAGACACTCTAGCAAACCCAGTTTTGTCCCTGTTTCTGTCACAGGCTGTCTGCATGATGCTGAGCAACTCAATTAAAACATTTGGCAGATGGCCACTAACTGCATATAATTCATTTTCAGGGTGCTCAGCTTGAGATATGTGGGCTCATACTTGCAGCAGTTGTTATTCTCCTTACAGCCACTGAAATCAATGGAAGTAGTGGCTGCTCAGCATGTTCGTTAGCGAAGTGAAGGAATGTGCACGTGGGGGAAGTGAAAGGTCCTGAAGCCTAGTGCCATCTTTCTCACTGATTCTCTCTGCCAAGATAGGGAAGCCCTCCTGTGTTGCATTACCGATGGTTATTTTATGCTGTATGTGAAATATTATGTATAGGTATATATTAGGAGAAGAATGTTCTTGTTTCAGTTGGAATCTGTGAAGTTTATAATGAACATCTTACAAAAGAGTGCAAGAAGGAAATTATTTCTATATTTCTTGTCTGATGAACTGTGAACAAGGTGTAGTCTACCAGCTGGATGATGCATACAAAATTACTGAATAACTGCCCCATTTCCCGAGTTGGCCCTATCCAGAGTGTGGGCTAAAACATAGCAACTTTAGGAAAAATGCCATGTGATCACATAATTAAAAAATTATTACATAATGTAACATGTACAAGGAGGCAGAATTCAGATTACATCAGAAGCCATCTTCTGATATCGCTCAATTTCAAAATGCTTGATTTGACAACCTGAATGTTGTTCTGAGTAATGTAATATATGGTATGGGAAATTAAAGTATGGCTGCAAAGCTATAAATACAATTCACAGGCTAAAAACTATTCCTATTACCATTGCGACTGAAAGATATAAATCAGTTCATAAATATGAAATTACTTGCATGCTTGAGTTTTTGCAGAATCGAGGTCTAATTAGTGAAAGGCATGATCTTGTGAAATACCGGGGTGGGAGTTGTAGTTGCACCTTCTAGGACTGGGCTCTACCTTGAAATGATTATAACTATATGTCTATTTATAGCTAAGTAGAAATTTAAAAGAAATATTTGTTTTATTTGTCTAGCGTTTTCATTGGTTTACCCTAAAGATATATGCTAGATGATAATAAAGTAATAAAAGATTGTTTTCACAGCTGTTTGTCTTTGATTACATATTTCTTTGAAGTATTGCAATAAGACAGACTTTGAACCTGGAAAGAGATCAAATAATGAATTGTTCTGCTTTGTGAAGCTTAAGAAGGGATTTTATTGTTGAAACATATAGTGCAACATAGTTTTTTTTCTTCTAACAGTTAAATAATGGTTGAAAGTACTATGAGATCATTACAGATGGACTAGATTAAAGAGCTTGGGGCCAAACATTAGGAACTGTGTTAGTACTAACTAAAATAATTTCTTAAGTTCTGTCATTACAAATTTATTTTTGTTATTTTTCTTTTTGAATCAAAATAAAGTTTCAAAGAAAGTGTTTTAAATCTTTTAATTATCCATTTACTTAAAGCAAAGGATGACAGGAAACTTAATAAATGTATGAATCCTGTGGGATTCTGTTTGTAATATGGATCATTTGGCTACACTTTATACCCTGGATGATATATTTGGTGTTAATTTGGAATAAAAGTTGTAGAGCTGTGAATAAACTTCATAGGGTTTTCTAAAAGTAAAAGGATTATAGCATTTAAAATGTGTCTGAGGAGGTTCAAGTAAAATATTCAATACAGAATTTAAAAGCTTTTTGTATTGCTTTTGCTCAATATTATATATGACATTAACTTCACTGCCTCCCCTCATGAAATTCATCTTGAAAGGAAGTAAGTGACAAATACCTAAGTGACAGAGAAAGATACTTAGTTTATTTTTTTCAAGGCTAGTGAACAATAAAATATCAAATAATGCAGGTCAGCATTTCACATGATGTATTTGAGTTCTGGCTGGTTATGTTGGAAGAATATTTCTCTCTACAAGAAATACCTGAAAGTTTATGATCATATATCTTAGATATATAAAAATGTTAGGGTGTATATTTTTAAAACCCCTGAAATGTTTGCACTCTCTCTATCAGTCGACTGAAATTAGTTGTTGTGTTATTTAGAACAAACTTTTGCCTCTGTGGAAGAGAGAAACCTTTCAAATGATAATTTCAATAGAAACATTAGACAAAGGAATATTGTAACTTTAGAGATTTTTATGATGAAGGTGTGTTTAAGAGATGTCACTTTGATATTTTTACATTATGTCCTACATTTGTCAGCTAAAACCAGGATATTGCCTCAATGAGAAAAAGCATGTTCTGCACTTGTCAAAAGGCAGTAAGTAATGATTAAAATAGCAGTGTGAAACGCTGGGAGATTAAAGTGATGCTAATGATAAGTGAGAGAAGAAAAGGGCAAGCTATATTTTAATCCCTGAGAGAATGGTTAATGACTTCTATTGCCTGAGATTAAACTAAACCTGTCTCATCAGCTTTTTCTGCCTGGTGAAAAAAAGCTCTCTGCACTTTAATTTATTAAAGTCTTTTAAGGAAGCACATTGATCCACAGAGGTTAAACTTTAAAAAATTGTGCAAAATACACACTAAAAATGCTTTAACAAAAGTGTGACTTTGTTGCTTTAGGCAAGCTCACAGTTTTATAAAGAATTCATTGTCTATGGCTTGGTGAATTTAATTAAGGAATATTAATTACTTAAACTGGGAGGTTTGTTCCTTTTTAAAAGAGAACATTTTTTTTCAATTCTGGTGCAGGAAAGATAGCTAGTATGTTTTAGAAGATATCAGCAGAAAGGGACAGACTAAGTTACAGTTAAATTTACTGTATGATCTGTTATGATAGTGATATCGAAAAGCCATTTTAAAAATGCTTTTCAAAATATATGTACTACTTGGTATAATGTAATGAGTACATTTGTTTATACTGAATTACTGTTAATCTATTTCTTTTAATAATTCTTATGACTGCAAGACAGTGTTATAAAATCATCTTTATATTGAGAAGCTGCCCAGTTCAGCATTGCCTTTTCAAAAAGCGTGTAAAGTCTTTCTTCACATTAGAGAGGGATGGCAGGAGAATTGTTAATTAGACTATTTTTTTAATACATGTGATAAAACTGTCAAGTCTGAGTTCTTAGGATAAACTGCAACATTGCAGCATGCTTGGGAAAATAAGATTTTCCTCTGAGGCAGCTTTGCAAGCTTTTGTCACTTTTAACCTCCATCCTTTCATTACACTTATTTCACATAGTGTCTGTATCCTCAGCCTACAGGACAGACAATAGGTTTAGAAACAGAAAACGGAGAATATTCAAGCAAATATGCATGGCTTGCTTAAGCCTTAGTCAAGTTCCAACTCCATTTGCTTTTTGCTTTTCTATTTTTTTCTCTATAGGTAAGAACACTGGAAGTAAACAGTGTGCTTTTGTCCTGTTTTGCAAGTTCAGTACCCACAGTGCCTTTCTGGCTCTGTACTAGCAAACTGCAGCGTGCATCCCAGCTCGGGGAATAAATCTGGTGCTCGTGGATACCAACAGTTCTGCTCTATATCCTTTCCCTCCTGCCTCATGGCAAGCATTTTGCCTTTTCAAATCTCCGAACCTCTGTAAATAAGGAGCCCATTTAGTGACTATCTTATGTGATGGTTGTAATCCAGGTTATTTTTTAAAGCTGTTTTTTAAGTATAACTTGTTTGGTAAGTGAGTTTAAACTTGATTCATGCTTTGATGTTAATGAAACACCAATTTATCGGAAGGCCCTGCAGCCCTAATGAGCAGTTTCTTTAAAAAGAACATTTAATCAAGGTTTATTTTTAACTTGTTTAAACAGATCTAATAGTTTGTGCTGATTTCATTTCAGTATAATAATTGCTAGCAATCCTATTAGTAAGTCGTGGTACATGGAAGTTAACACAAATTCCATTCTAATGAGCGTAGTGTAACAGCAAAACCCTTGTAGTCAAGGAAAGGTTCATGTTCGGGAGGAGTGACAGAGGCACTCGGACGTTTTGCTGACAGCAGATTATTTTTGTTTTTATACAAATGTCAGGCATGACTTGCTAGTATTTAAGTGGGTTTTGTTATTTTGGAGAGGTGAAGCATTTTCATATTAACTTTTTAAGGTGAAAGGAGCCACTTATTTCCTGATGTTAGGAAAAGTACTTGATCTGCTAGTGTAACTCATATTTGTCTTTATACTTTACCTGTACGTGAGGATTTAGCTGTAATATGCTATTTTATGAGGATAAATTCCACAATCTAAAAATACAATTTGTGGCATTTATTTTAATGAATATAAAATCTTGGAGGCAATTCAGTGTGAAAAGCAAATGAAATTTCAGCGGTCAATTTATAGTTAAGAAAAATCTCTAAAAGAGCAGATGAAGCTGAAAAACGTGTGATCATCTGAAATACTGTTTTTAATGATTTGCTTACAGCTGCATCTGTACATACTGGAGATTGCATAGCCACATTTTCATTGTGACTAAAGTCTTAAGTCTAAATTCTGGTTTATTGGCAAAAAAATAAAGAAGAAAAACAATTATTGCTTAATTTGAAAATATAATTATCCCATCAGTATTTTCAGTCTGAAATACAGTGTTCAGGTGTTACTGGTCAAGTTCAGTTATTAGCTTTTAAACTTTTTATTACTTAGTCTGACACCATGACATTTAAAATATGCGGAAGTTTGGAGATAAATAATACAGAGTGATTTAGGATTTTAGAGATGTACTAAAAAGTGTTCCAATGCACTGAAGGGCAGCTGTAAGTTCCACATTGTTTATAGGTTTCTGGGTTTCTGATTGGAATCCAGGAGCCCCATGTTTTACGAGCTTTGGAGCTGGGGTGGAAGAAAATATCTTGAGAGAACATTGATAATTAGATTTCAGCTGTGCAAGAAGGAGTCTTGGAAGCCTTTACAAGTTCAGGGGTCCACCCAAACAGGCAGCTCGCAGGGTTAGTACTTGAGCCCGTCATTAGGTGGAATAACTAACTCCTCATTATTTGCATCAGCATCTTACTGGGAAATTATTCAGTGGGATACTTCTACCTCTGGGGGCAGAGAGGGAGGAATATCTGCATTCGTATCTGAGCTCTGGCTTGCTCTTGTGACACTAGTTTCCTCATTTTGAAAGTTAGAGAATAACAGTAATGATCTACTTATTGTACACTTCCCCCTTTTTCTTCTTTGCTTCTCTGCGTACAGAATAAATAACCTGATATGCTCATAGTACTTATGCATGTGACTTCAATTATATTATTTAGAAGATGTTTGTAACCACTACAACAGAAAATAATGCAGCTGCTTTGTGATGATATGGGCGATATGGAGCAGATCGTCTGACGCTGATGTGTAAAGACTTTTTCTCTTCTCTTGTCCTGAATATCTCCAGGATATGATTTTTCTCCGCCCAATAGACTCCACTTGTGTGACCTGTGTTTGTGCCGAGGAAAGGATGCAGTCCTCGTTTTCTTGGGGAAAGAATAGTTGTAATATTTACACATCTTCCCGATGCTGTCTCCTTGCTAGAAGAACACCCGTGAGCATACAGTATGTTTCAAGAGTTACCACAGCTGGCATGTTTGTGCAGTTCGCGGGGAGCTGATGCTTGGGAAGCCGTGTCTGTGGGTCCCTTGGCGGACTGGCCCTGGCTCCGCTCTTGGTCTGGCTCTCCTCAGCCTGGCACCCTCTCGCTCCCAGGGAAAAGACAGGGCGGACTGCCTTGGTGAGGTGTTGCAGGGCGATCTTGATGTGAGAAGTGTTGCCGAGTCGTCCTCCCACAGCTCTTCTCGGGGAGCAGGAGGCCTGGCTACCGTCACAGGGAGTTCTGGTGCTCGGGGCGCTCGGGTGTTCGGTACGATAAGGAACAATTGCCTGCTGCGTTGAACGCGTGAGTAAAAGCAGGACACCTCCACAGTTAAATTTCATGATGGCGTTTTAAAAAGGAAGGAAGATTTTGGAATGCGTATTCTTTGGGGCTTCTATTTTGGGGACCTGCTATGAAAAAACCTAGCATGGGTGACTGCAGGAGTCAAAGCACAGCACCAGCTCAAAGGCTGCTGTGTTAAGCTTATTATTCGCATTGATTTTTGAATGTGAATAATATCGCATACCTTGAAATACTTTTAAAGTATATGTTTTTACGCAGATAAAAATGCTCAATGCTGTGGTGCAAAACTAAGGTGAAAAAACAACTCCATCTGGTTTAGGTCCTCAGTTTCTGACAAACCTTTTAAAGGGAATGCCAGTTCACATCTAAATACTCTTTTCTAATGGAAGTTTGGAGACTTCTTTAAAGACGAGGGACATAAATGGGGACTCATGTGTTCATTGACAAATGTATGCTCCAATGAATCACGTCATCTGACTTAAGTCCTTTTTTCTGCCTTACTAAAAACAAACTCATGCTATTTGTACTTAATGCTGATACACACTGCACCCTGAATACTAAGTTGGAATGTATTTACAAATGTGAAAGAACCTGTGGTCCTTTCATGCATCAGGTTGTCATAGAAACTAATTAACTTTCATTTCTGTGTCAGGGCAAAGTAGTGTGATGCAGATGTAAATTGTAGTTCAGAAATCACCACGATGGAACTAGAGAAAAAGAAAACATCAAAACCTTCAGAATTCCTGCAGGACATCGGGAATGCAAAATATGTGATGGGAAGTTACAGTGTTAAATGCCTCATTTCACCAGGTCTTTTTGCATAATCTGCTGCTTCAGAAGTGCTTGGAATGTTACTAAACTGACAAAACAGTATGGTTTATGTATATTATGTTTGTGTATGTATGTGAAAACGGATGGGTCCAGAGAGTGTGTATATGTGCACATGGAGTAGTGAAATTCTGATCAGAAGTGGTGCCTAAAATATAAATGGCAATTACAGACTACTAACTGCTAGAAGAACTTTAAAAACTTATAGTATAATCTTTGCTTTCTCAAATGAATTAAGCTGATTTCTCTCCAGTTAGTTTCTCTCTCTTTGAGTTATTATAATTTTACGTGAAATCTGAATACATTAATATTTTAACTGTGAGAGGTATACTTTGACTGGCTTAAGTGGTAAAGGAATGTGATTACAAGATGATTTATTGGAAGTCATTAAAAATGATTTATTAAGAGAAAAATGTTGTGTTACTAAAGCTTTTTTCCCTCCGCTGAAGATGGGGTTATGCTGTCACGTTGCCTTCTTCAGAAGAGGAAAGCAGCCTGCAAAAAATCAGGAAAGCATTTTGCTTTGTGGGTTACTGACATGAATAGATTGTAAAGAGGGCCAGCTTGCTTTTACAACAGAGATGTAGCGGGCCTTGTCCCCCGTCGCAGATTCACTCTTAATAGGTCCCAGTCTTACGGGGAGGACTGTATGCATCTAGCTGGAGCAGCGGGGCTGGGCAGCAGTTTCACGCACACCTCCAAGAGTGGTGGCCAGCCTGCGCTACTCTCGTTCCTGTGCTGCTGGCTCCGTTTTATGTGCTGTTTGTGGGGCTGCGCTGTGAATCAGATTAGTAATCGATCCAGATTAAAATACCCCCCCCCCCCTTCCCCCTTCTTCTTCTCCCCTGCCAACCCCCAGCCCAATTCTGAGGAGGGCCATACAAAGAACGAGTTGGAGGGAAGGGATGGACCTTTGATGATTTTAAAAGAGATGGCTTTCTTTAGATGACATTTCTTAGATTGGGAATGGAAGAAAAGGAACGCAAATCTGTAGCGGAGTTGGTGCACAATTTATACTTTATTGAATAGAAGAATCTCGCTCTTGCGTGTTCTCCCAACTTGGAGTACGAACTTAAAACAGAGTTGATAATATTGCACTTAGAACAAAAAAAAGTATAGAGGAAGATGTGCAATTATGCAATTTTCCTATAGTCGATTCCTTCTCACAGGAAGAAAGGGGAAAATATTTTTATAAATGAGAATCATGGCAAAGCTAAAGACAGTCATAGAACTTGATTGTTTTTCAGCTAAGGCAAAAAAATGTGTGCAAATGGAAGGTACACGAATACCCCACCCCAGCAAAGAAAGAAAGAAAGAAAGAAAGAAAAAGAAAAAAAAAGTTGGAGGATTGATGATGTATTATCTCTTTTGTGCTCACATGATTTGTTAAGTGGGATTTTTTTGTTGTTGTTTGTTTTTCCTTCTGGCTACTCTGCAGTTTCTTGTTCTTATGAATAGCTTTGTTTCATTGTTTTGAAGTCAATGTACATTTCTTTTGAAATACGATGTAAAATGAGATAGAGGAGAAACAATTTATCTATAAAGTATGTATTTCCCCTATCTTCTTTCACTGTGTGTATATATATGTTTCTATATTCAGGAAAGTCATTGGCAACTCTCCAGTTGACTTCAGCAGGACAGGACCTGGCAATATAATTAGGCATATATTATTAAATGGAGCAGTTGATGTGTCACAGAAGAGTAATAGTCGTTTGTGGTAGATGTTGTAGAAGAAAGGTAATATGGAAAGAGATTTAAAGGAACAGTAGGCTAGATCTGTTGAAATTTTATCAGCGTAACAATCAAGTCATGGCTAATGGCAGACATTGCTTCCAATCAAAGTCTTGTTGAACTTGGTCTAATCCTCTCTGTTGTTCCATAAATGAAATAGCACATACTCTTGTACCAGCGGCCCCCAACTTCTATGTATATGGATACAAAAATAGCTTAACTCTTGTGCCGAGTACTAAGGGATTCCTGAAGCCAAGCTGCTATTTGCACTTAATGTATTCCATAGGAAAACTTAACCCTCAAGTCTTTTTTGGGGCCTTAGGTTCAAGGTCTGCAGCTGAAACATCTGAACCACCTGAGACGACAGCTCCAGAATTTAGACTTACTTAAATATTCAAGAGAAGACCAAAACGAGTCTGTTACCATAATGTCGCTTCAGGGATGTCCACTAAAGGACCACTGTGGCTTCAGATAAACAGATGCTCTTCCACGAATCTGTTCTGTGTGGAAGGAGCATCCGAGGTGGCACTGGTGGTGGTGCCATCAGACTCAGCAAAAACTCAGAGGGAGGGAGGAGTGAGTTTTATTTGTAAAGAAATCTGCGTAACAGGGTAGCGTGGCAATTGGGAGGTGAGGGCAGCAGTCTTCAACATCTCTGTCACAGCAATACTGCTTGCCATAAAATCCAACCAGGCAAGGCATTGGTTACATCTCAGAGAATATAAAAGCTGCATGGTCTGATACTGCATCTTTTTTTTTTTTTTTTTATTACTCTTCAGCAAACTAAGGGGCTCTTCAGTAACCTTTGTTCTCTTTCCTGCTTCCCAGAGCAAATTAGATAGTTACGGGCTGACTGGATAACTCCAAGGCATCCGCAGGAAATTCACATTACTATCAAACAAAAGATTAATAAAAAAAAGTCCTTTGTAAGAGCGGTTGTGAGTGAATACGGTTTGATAGTGGGCACAAGCACTTGGTGGTATGTTGAATCTTCCCACAAGGCCATTTTACATAATTTATTAACAAGATCATTTTACTTTCTGATTTAAAAGATTTGTAACTATAAGCTCCTGTGTTTTCCCTGAACAAGTCACACAATGCACACAGTAGGCAAAGTGTTAAAGGGCTAGGAAAATATTATTTCATCACTCCTGTTCCATTAGAATTCACTTGGGTGGCTGAGAAAATGGTTTATGGATTAGAGAGAGAAGAACAAGCTAAAACATTTCATACCTTCATCTCTGATAAATTCCCCAAACTCATTCTTCGCATCTGAGCCATAAATAACAACCATGCTTTTTGCTAAAAAGAGCTTTTTTCCTGTACCAGGTCTTTTGTCTTGGAGATGAATGCTATAATAAATTTGAAGTCTTAGGGGGGGCATTGTTTGAACTATAACATTATGGTTTACAACTGTTGCTTCTATTATGAGGAGGATAAAAAGCGACTATGAAGCTTGATCTCTGTCATAGAAACAGATTAATATTTCAGCCTTCAGCTTGGGTCAAGTGTATGATTTTTCCCAAAAGCACCTTAGCAATTAATTATTATTCTGTTTGCATTTAAAATCTTACCCCTTTAACCACCTTTCAACCTTATCCAAATGTTATGCTTACTTTAATTCTATATTGAATGATTTTTTTAAGTTTAAAAATTATGGTATAGATCAACACACGTAGGAAAGTTTTAGATGAAAACATTTTTAGAAAACAGATTCATCAAAAGGCATTAATTTTTTTGGAGGTACTCTTTCCTTATAATTGGACAATATTTGTTTAAAAATTAAGATTACACTTCTTCATGTCAGTTGTGTTTCTCAGAAGATAAATTCAAACAGCTCAAATGTTTGCATTAATAAGCAAATGAAGCATGTTTGTAACTATGAATTAGAATAATGAAAATTACTGTACCCATAAGCTCTAGCTTTCAGAGATTTTGGTCAAAATAAAGACCCTTAGGAAGAAAATAGCATGCCTTGTCTTTTAGCTTCTATTATGCTTTTGCTGCACAAGGTGAACTGCTTGAATTTTTAGCTTTGAATAACCTGGGTTTGGTACACCTAGGAAAATTGAGATCGGGTGAAGGTCCTACTTGACTACACTGCTTACCTACTGGCACAAAGTCAGCTGTGGTGTAGTAGTGCAAATCTTCTGATTAAATATACCAAGAAATGGTGAAGAAATGGTTGGTTCCTCTCAGTACCAGCAGGCTTTCTGTGCCTGTTTGGTCTTGGTTATCCCCAACACCTGTGAGTTTCATTTTTTGGCTATCAAGTCCACATTTACTAGTCTCCTTGTCTGGATCTAGCCCTACAGGTGTGAGCTTGCAATGTACTAGTTATCTTTTGTGCGAAAAGTGGGTTCAGTTTTGATGAAACTGGGGGAGTTGGGCCGTCCTGAGAAGCTGCGCTTGGAACTTCTCGGGTCAGTGCCGAGGTGGCTCGGGTTTTAACGAAAGACTGAAGACGTGCAGACTGGATGAGTGTGTGGAGATGGAGAGTGCTACTTACATAATGTAGTATTTTGTGTCAAGTATTTTTCAAAAGTGTAATCAATTTTAATTGCAGCTTCTAAGACATCAAGCCTCATCTCTTTTCCACCTACTTAATTGTATTGATTATGTGCAGCCCTAGTATCACTTGCCCAACCCCGAACACCCTTATTCAAGCACTCGTCCTTAAAATACCTGACTGTAGATCTAAGGACTTTCTTACCGTTTGACTGTATGAAGACCCATATCTTTATCTTCAAGTCACCTTTTGTGTATCTCAGAGTGGTTTGCTTCAAAATTTATTTGTCTGCAAACATAAAATCAAGTTATCAACAAGTAAGGAAAGAATACCTTTGACATAACCAAACCTGATATTAATTTTATCTAAAGATACATAATTACAGCTAAGAGCAGAATAAAGGGAATAGTATGTGAAAAGTTGTATTGATTACATCTTTTAAGAAATAATTTCTAGCTATAGAATACAACATTGTGCATTCCTTAGTGAGATGTTTACACTCATATATTGTTTTGTGTATCAAAATTTTCAAAAGCTATGCAATAACCAGTCAAATTTATGTTTAAGAAAAGACAGTAAGAGAAAATGAAAAACAACTGGATTTTTCCAAACAGTTTGAAAGGAATTTAAAAAACAGTGAAATTGTATTAAGAAATTATGGTTATTTTTCATTTTTTTTCCTTAATACTTTATATTCTATTTTATTTCTTCATGTGTATGTTTGTTGGTAAATATTTTTTGTATGTTAAGTCAGTCAAAATATAGGTACATCTTAGCGCTATAAATATATGGAGTATGGCAATGGAGACTATTATAGTGGAAAAAGATAATCCATGTTGCTTGTTCTGTGTGTTTTTAAAATTATTTTTTTTTTTTAAATCACAATCATTTGGAGAAGAGTAGCCACATTTAAAATAAGGGGCTAGCCTGAAGTTGATAAGCCGCTCAACTATATGGACTTTGTGGTTACAGTGGGGTTTTACCCCTCACTTTCCCCACAATCCAGGCTGGAACAGGGTGGATCCATAGCTGTTGCAGCTATGTTTCTGAACAGCTTTCTTTTCTCCACTTCCATCCCTCTATTTATTGCTCTATGAAACTAAAATAAATGTAAAATGAAATCTGATTTGTCTTGTAATCTAGCTTACTAAATCTGTTCTCCTTTTTAGACTCCCAGTACATCCTATATGAGAATTTATTTATTCTTTTCCAAACTGATATAGCATTTTAGATTTACCAGGGAATAACATTTGCTTATTTAAGCAATATGCTTTCTGTACTCAAAAAGTCTAAAACTGTAAAGTCTTAATCTTTATCTAATGCATTTTATGAAAGAATAAATATCTTTGTAAATATCTTGCTGTATAATTTTAAGTCAAACTTAATTTTGTTAATTTGAACATATTAAGAAAGTCTCTTATTTATATCAACGTACATAATATAAACGCAAATTTTGAATCATACCTTAGATTGAAGTTCATCAAAGGAGTTACCTGGAAATGAAGGAGCTGTATTCCAGTTTTTAGTTTTGTTTATAGGTCATAAATTCTTTTTTTCCCTATCATAGCCTTTTCAGTTAGCAATAGGAAAAGGAGACTAGGAACTCTTGGCATTCTTATTATTACATATTTTTGGAGCGAATATTACCTTCAATTGAGAAACTGTAATACTTTTCTCCAGTGAAAATTCTACTTTTATCTGAAAGATCAGCATTTGTTTAAAACAATGTGTCAGGAGTCAAAAACCAAATAAACCATTAAAAATGCCCTTTTACCTAGACTTGACCTAGTGGTTAGTATTATGTTTGAATATTCATATGTAAGATAAGGAAATTATGTTTAGCACTTTAAAGCATTCAAGATTTATTTCACCATTGATTAGCAAGAGTTGAGGGAACTGTGCCTGGACTAAAATCAGACTCTTCACGTAAATCTTGTGATTTACAGATGTGAAATAGTGAACTGGCTTTATTTATTTTTTTTTCCTCTTCCATTGGAAAAGCTGTATATTTCTGTATCATAGTTAAGCATTGAAGTGGAAATGAAAAAGTGAAAAATAATTTTGAAGGGATAAAAATGTGTACAGAATAACTGAAGAAATAAAGACAATGCAATCTTTGGGGGAATACTTGTGGTAAATGACTTCTTTCCTTTAATTCCTGTAGTGCATCCTTACTGATTGACATCTGAATGGCAGTAATTTGGGGTAATGGGTAGCTACTAATTGAGGGTGAGCTTCACTACTTTGCAGAAGAACATTCTCAAGACCTTCCAGTATAACACTCAAATCCTGTTTTAAGTGCATAAATTGGTATAGGATTTTCTGTTAGCCTTCTCTGTACGGGTTAATTTTATCAGGTCCACTTATGACAGGCGCTAAAGCGTGCTTGAAAGATGTCTGTATACATATGGTAATTTCTTACTTGTGGCTCTTTTTCTGTATTTATGCAGCGTGGTATCTACCAGCATTATGACCAAAGATAGGTTTTTATTGTGCTATTCTGTCAGTGTTTCCGCGACTATTTCGTTCTAAGAGTTTTAGTTGGGTATTCTGTTTCCTTATCCGTAGAACTGCATGCTTGCAACCAGTCACGTCTATCATTGCATAGATAACTGGCTTACATAGGTGTGCTAGAACATTATTGAGAGATAATACTGCTTTTTTCAATGCAGTTCTCAAGCAGTTGACTTACTAAAACTTACTTAAAATTTACCTCCTTGAAATGGAGTCTCTGAAATACTGTAATTGGGGGTTATTTTTTTTTGGTACCAGCTGATTGTAGGTGATGATGTGTCAGGCAGAAACCATCTAGCTTGATTCCTAGTGTTTTGCTGAGTTTTCAGGACGACCGCACAGAGCCCAAAATAATGCCTTGTAGGGGTATTTTTAGCATTACACCCTGGGTTAGTGTTGGGACATGTGGATGACATGGGAATGTGAGCAGGACCTAAGGAGACTGCTCAGTGAATATTTACTCTAGGGAGGTTTAAATTTTACATGCTGACTTACAGCTCTCTGCTCTGAGATCTCAGGATTTCTTGTATTTCTCCAAGAGGCACTGGGTTTCTCCTCTGTGAACAGCTGATAGAAGAAAAGCCCATTTCATTTGTGTCAGAAAGAGAGGGAATGACAAAGAATACCCCCCCCCCCCAGTTGAATGGGAGGGGGGGAAGAAAAGGAGGAGGGGAGTGGGAAAGTCCTCCAGGAGAGAAGGGCAGGAGGAAGGGGACATCTCTAAAAATTATCTGAAAAGAGACGCAAGACATAAACTTATGGTAGCGCTCTTCCTGTGGTAAAAATTGTGGATAAAAAAGCCTGGCTACATTAAAGGTAGCCCAAGTTAATCGAAGTTTATAGAAGGGATTTTATGACGTCCTTGCCTAAAATAGCAGGGGATAGCGGCGCTGCTGTGTACTGCGAAGTGGGTTTATTACCTTTGCGTTATCTGAGCTAGGAAGAGGCTTGGGGTCCTGAAAGAACTGCTGCCCAAGAGACCCTGTTACCTGTCATTGCCTGTCTTGGGGGATTGTAAAGGTGCAGACATCTTCCCATATTAAGTATCCAGCAGAAATACTGCATGCGAGAGTAGAAAAAAAATAGTGGGGAGATTTTGAGACTTCATGAACTTACTCTTTTTTTTTAAGAAAAACCCGTAACGGTTCTATTAGACCAGTGTTAAGTTAATGAAACTAGTACGCCTCGGTTCTGAAAGCTGCCAGGGAGCTGCAGCTGGATGCGAAACGTGAAGGGGGCTGTGGGCCTGTACCGTCCTCAGCCGATTCCCAGCAGGTGCCAGGATCGGGCCCAGTGCACAAGCAGTAACTGGTAAAAAAACGAAGGTGTTTTTGACGGCTGAAGAATATTTGGAAAGACAAAAAGGTCAAAGTGAGTAATAATATCCCCACTACCCCCCCCCCCCCCTTTCTTGTGAATCTGCTGGGGAACCTTTTTTTTTAAGGTTATTAGCAGACAGGCCTGTGTCCTTTCCTTTGATGATGGTAACAAGTTCCATGACATTGCCACTTCGAGTTCTTGCTTCATTAGATTGGGTGACTGTTTATTTGAAATTGTAATGAAATATTTACTTTATAGAGCTATAAGGATTAGCGGCGATAATTGAGTGAGGCTGATCCGGAGCTTTCAGTGTAATAGGGCCCCCTTGTTTGAATACAGAGCGCGGGGAGAATGGCGGGGCGAGGGAGCGTGTTTCTGCCTGTCACTTTCCCTCTACATGTTGCTTTTTCTCCCGGAGATAAGTGGGCCTAATGCTGAACAAATACTGGAAATCAGAAGCCACTGAGAATCATTCGCCTCTCGCTTTCCCATGGCAGCGTGATAGACGCCGGCTCAAAGGAGCCCCCCCCCTCCTCGGCGGCCGGCGGCGGCTCTGTCACCGCCAGCAAATCCAATTGAGGCGGCCGCGGGCCGGCGGGGCGAGCGGGGCCTGTCAGCGGCCGCCAGCCCGCCTGAAAGGAGGCGGGAAGGGGGGAGCGGGGCAGCTGGTGCCGCCGCCGCCGGCCGTGATAGGCCGCCGCCGGCCGTGATAGGCCGCCGCTTTGTGCCGGGGAGACGTGCGGCCATTTGCGGGTATAATGGGAGAAATTAATGCAAATGAGTGAATGGAACGAAACGTATTTTCATGCAGATCGGAGGGGCTCGCGCGGGCTGCTTGATAACAAGTCGCGGGGAGAAAAGGCCGACATTGTGAGGACTCATTTTTTCCCCATTTCTTCTCACTAGTGCCTCATAAGGGCCCTTTGTTCTCTAAGTAACTCTTTCTAAACTATTGACATTGCTCATTTATGTGGATTTCGGATTTTTTCCCCTTTCTCCCCCCCCCCCCCAAGTAGCCTTGGGTGATCTGGGAAAGCGTTAATTGCAAGAGGACAAGGAAACTGGCTGAAACAAGAAATGCAATCATTAAGCGTAATGTTGCAGTTGTCCATGCCTCATTATAACATGCATACAAGGCAATAAAATGCGTGTTTCACAAACAAATCTTTTAACAAGTGTAGTTCAAGAGCCTCCAGCTGCCCAGATTTACACCTATTTCTTTTCCCTTTTTTCAATCGTTATTGCAAATAAACTTTATGCTATTTCAGAAGATGTATTTCTACAACAACAAACTTCCTGCATTCAGAAATGACTTTTCACTGCTTCTTCATTAACAATTAAAAAAACCCCCACAAACCAGTAGAGGGTGTGGGGTGTGCTCTTTCAGGTTTCCCAAAGAAACCCGGTTGCCCTAAAGAAAATAAACTCTCTGCAGCCCTTTTCTAGAAACACCCCGTATCTCTAGCTGTGCGCTTCATATACAGAATATGCCTATTAGACTTGCAGTAGTTAAACCCGTGGTTTCCTCAAGCAAGCGCAACTTTTAAAAATGGAAAACACTGTTGCTAACTTGATGCATTTGTTTATTTTTGAAGTCTTTAAAAAAATAAAAAGAAAAAGGAAGAGTAGCTAAATAATCAGATGTAAAGGTCATCAAGTGTAAGTGCAGCTTGGAACCGGTGAACTATCGGACCCAAGAGTAAAGCAGCCAGAAAGAAAAAAAATAAAAGGTAACAGATTCAGCATTGTCCAAAAGTTCCAGACCAGTGATTAATGTGTAAGATAATGGACTTGGGAAATGAGTAAACACTCCCGTGCTCCCTGCTTTGTGCTTGAATGACTTGATGACAAGGGCAGAGCAAGGTGAGAATTTAAACAGGACTACAGGAAAAGAGACAAAGACTGGCGACAACAGCGTGGGAGGGGTAGTTCGCTGGGTTGCCTTGCTGCAGTGCACAGGAGCCTGTCCTCGGGACGGAGGCCCCGAAATGTCATAATTTCAACTTTCCGTTTTTTTAAAAGGCACAATAATTAGCCAGTCTTTTTTTAAGAAGCGGCATTTGGGCTAAACCCCAGATCTCGCGCTAATTAGAGATAATACTCGTTTTAAAACTTAAGCTAGAACTAGTGATGGTTTCTCTGAATTACGCAACTTTGATACACTTCACCTTAGATTTGCGTACTACTAAAGAACTCCTAAATTATGTTTTAACTTAAGCTGTATGATGATGCATTATTAGATATTTTGATGAAAAACGTACTTGGAGTTTATGTGCCATTACATGATGTTGCATTCGATGAACTTTCCTAAACATTTACTGTACTCTTCTACAGAAATGATATTTTATTAGTCCATGACATACAGATAACCGGTCTCTGTCCATTTAGGAATCACTAAAGGCACAAAGATGATTCGAGACAAAACAATACTTAATAGCAGTCCTAGTATTTAACAAATCTTAGACTTTTGTCCCAAATTGGGTTTGCTGCTACTAATGAAGGTGGAGCCTCCTGTTTTTCTAATATTTTTTTTCTCCAATACATCATAGGTCTTCTCATTCATATAAGTGATTTAGGATGTAGATATTACAATACTTATCTTCCAGTGTTGATGTTACTAATAACCTGTTGAATTTTTTTAAACTATAGGTACTTAAGAAAAAAAGTTAGATTTAAGAAACTGGTTTTTTTTGTTTGTTTGTTTCATATTGTTTTGTTAGGTGATAATATTTCAGGGTCTTTCAGAAATGTTAGTTAATTTTAGGAAGAAATGTTTAATGAAAATTTGTGTAAGAATTTCAATCATTTGATCTTTGCATATGTGTCATTTATAGTCACTCAGGTTTGTTACAATACTGACTTGTCATCAGAGCACCACAAAGCCATAGTTGTAGGTCTCATTGTACTAAGGGGCTGTAGAAAACCTAAATAGCTTATATTGTAAGGGTAAAATCCTGATTGACTGAAGTTTTTTTTTCCTTTTTAATATTTGACACTATGTTCTAATTGGTGTTTTAGAGAATTTGCAAGTCTTCCATGGAGTGTCTCTTGTTTAAAAATGCCCATGTTAACTTAGCACACATACTGCACTTAATCAGTGTATACTGATTATGGGAAAGTTCTTGTAATTTCTTGTAAAACAGGTTTTATGGTATTTTGAACAGTACAGAACAAAGGAAGTGGAACCAGAAAGGTTCTGTTACAGTAGCTAAGGGTCCATAAAGCTATAAAACTAACGCAATCCACATTTAAGCAGTTAGGTATTTTCCTAAATGCAATACAAAACTCGCAGCTCATAGTGGGGGGTTTTGCAACTATGTAGATAAATAATACTACTCCAGGTTTTTCTTAACTTTTGGTTTCTTCAGTCCAGGTTTCTTCAATCTTTGAACTGAATATGTCTGAATTTGATCTCAGAATGGTTAAATGGAAAATTTGTGTTTGTTGCTGAAAGTTTCTTATTCTTTAGGTGTTTATTCCCTGCTTTCTTTATGTAATTATCCACTACCAGGGGTTTAGTTTAGAAGTTGAACAAATGACAAATTTTGATGTAATATTGTGCAATATGTAACAGAGTTATCGGTATTGTTCCTTCCTTACTGTAGAGTATTTAATGAGTTAGATCTCAACTCTCTAATGCCTGTGCATGAATATAACTTTTAGCAGTCTTGTCAAGTTCAATGAACGTATTTATACACATGTATATGTATGTATAAAGAACCAGCTTGATTGATCATCTTGCATTCTTTTCATCTTCTGTAAGTCAGCCCCACCATCTTTCCCGTTCAGGATGAGAACTTTGCTGTTAGAGCAGTGCCCAGAATCTGGGCAACGCTGTACTGTAAAACAGAAGGAGCGACTATATAAGTAGGGCTTCAGTCCTGTGAATGGTGTCATTGCCTTGAAATATGTACAGCTTCTCTATTGCAAATTAGGAAGATAAAATTTTAGTTAGCCTGGTAAACGGACTTGGTGGTAACTTTTACGCTTTCTTATGGGCCAGATTTCTTGGATGCTGCCAATAAAAGCATGCATGGGAAAAGTCAGTGAGTGACTTGAACCATGGTTCCTAGCCCAGTCAAACACAAGTTGGTGTGACATCAGGTGGTTGCTCATACGTAATCAAATAATCACTCTTTCAATGAGAGTATATTTATTCTTTGGTATACTTTGGTATTATATTCATGTGCGGTTTATTTCTTAATGTGAGTTCAAACCCTGTTACTTTATACATTCTGCTGATTATTTCTTTTGTCCTACATTTCATATCTATTTAAGGCTTCCGCTTAGAGCATTGAATTGTTGCTTCTTCCCCCTTTAAGTAATGCATACACAAAGTACATACAGAGTTAGAGAATCTGGGTGCTTAATTCATCATCATCCCCTCATTTGTACGTCCAGAAGGTTAATGAAAAAGGGACCAGCACTGTAAATAGGTCATCGCTTTCATGTCTTCCACTTAGTAGGTAACTTCTGTGCTTTGAACCACATTAACAGAGACCAGAATGAAGCCCAAGAAGTTTTTTTTGTTCTGGCGGGGGGTTTTTTGCTCATGAATTCTATTGTTATTTTGTTGTAGTTTTCCTTCCTGAGTTTTCGAATCCTTTTCCATGAAACTCACTTGCAGGGACTTCTGTTACAGTATGTATCCTCGTGTCCTGGAGAGACAGCTGAAAAATCTGAGTCTTAAAACTCAAATTTTTGATTCATTCTGAACTACAGATTTCTCAGTCCTTCTGGATTAGGTCCAATTTCATACGAGAGTTAAAATTTGTTGTACCTTCTTGTAGGAAACTCTGGCACTTGATACTGTTTGTCACAATTATTGCACTGGTGATGGTCTGTGGTATATAGTTATGTATCTATAAGCTAGCGATGGAGTTAAACAGTTTGGCCCTGGTCTTTCTCACTGTAATAAAATGTTCAGCTTCTCTTTCAATTTACCATACCACAGTTAATTTTCACAAAGTCCTTTTAACTACACATTAGGAATGATGTGATATTAACTATATACATCATTAATTTTAAAAATTAATTTTACATTACATAGTAATTTCCACTTGTATTTCCAAACACTCTGTATCCTTTAAGCAGTGTTACCTTTGAAAAAAATAATCCAAAGGGAAAAGAGAGAGAGAAAGTGAAAAAAAGATGTAAAATGTCACATAATCTGTAGCTATTCTTGAATGTAACAGAAGTTTAAAGTAGTCTAAATTTTGACTTCTACAGTTTATATTGGAAAGGAGAACAATCACCAGGAATTAAAGACAGCTGTCAAACAACAGAATTAATTCATTTGATCATTTTTGTTACCTTCCACATTCCCAGAGCTAAAAATAGCTATATTATTTTACCTGTCCAACTATACACATTAGGTTATGTACAAGACAGGCATTTATGGCATTATCAGAGTGAAATAAAGTCCAATATTATTATTCAGACCAGAGAATTTTTTTTTTTCCCATTAGTTTTCTTCTGAGAATACTGGGGAAGATGGAAAGCAAACACATATTCTGATAATGTCTGCTTTATAGTTTCTTTCTGCTAGCCTTGAATATATTATTTTTACCAAGGCATCATATTTGTTTTCTATTTTGAAAGCTACAGTAGTTGCTATAAAAAGGTTAAATTTGCAAGCACTTATCACACAGCAGTAACTGAGATCTCCCACTCATTTCCTATTTGAAGTACAGGGGAAAAAAAAAACAACTGTGATTGCTGTTGGCAAATGAAGACTTTTAAAATGGTACCCGCTGTAGCCTCAGTTAGAAATGTTCCTATGTCTTCATAGAAAAAGGGGAGAGAAGGGACGCACTGACTTGCTAAGAAATGTTTGATTAATATGTAAAGTAATCTGTTCCTGAAGAAAGCTATTCCTGAAGGAACCACGCAGCATACATAAAACCCGTTACTTCTCCGTCTCCAGATATGTTTATCGTTGTGTTTGTGGTACACATAGGTAGATTAATAGATACATACATAGAATCCCACTCACTTAACTGCTTTAAGCTATTGCATGTTCAAACAGATGTTGAAGCCAAGATTAGCCTTCTTTTTGCATGTGCTAGTAGTGTGCAAACCTTTTAAAGGCATCTATGAATTATTGCTTTGGTTCAGCATGAGTGCAGTAAGAAGAAATGTACCTCATCTGTAATACACTGTGTAGACTAATATCAGCTTCTTTTTTTCTTATATTGCAGTGAGATATTGATCTGGTAAAATGGTACCATATTGGAGCTGTCTGTTGTGGTATTCATCATGCTGTCACATCCCTAGTGCCTTGGAGTTATTGAAAAGCGGAATTGAGGGAGTTCTGTCATTGTGTGTTGCAATCCATTCATAAGAAAGTTCACTAAAACATCTGAAGTAGTATTCTCGCTTATTTATTTATTCACCTCTAGTGAGAGCCGTTTCACTTCTTTGGAGGCACAGAACCCTCCTATTTCAGGCACAGGGACGTTAATAGTCTTAGTTACCTCTTCTCAGGCGTCTTTCTCTTGTATAACATTTGTTCTTTAGTCAAAGCTCACACCTGCTGCCTTTACTGATGCTGATGCATTTGGGTTCTGTCCTTTGGGAGTAATATATCTGAGCGCTGTGGCTTCATTGCCCTTATGCTTTTATCTGATAGCTGTGAGAAGGTAAACGATGAACTTTTATATGTAGAAAGCTTTTAGTTTCTTCCCACACTAAAGTATCAGCTAATGTTAAAAGAGCTTTCAAAAATATATAAAGATACTGTCAATCTGCACTGAGTAGATTAAACAGTTTGAATGAATTATTTTTGTTTTGGAGTCTGCCTGGCAACCTGATGATGAATTTAGAAGGATGTCATGTTTTCTGTAAGGCCATGATGAAAGAGGGATTTATTTATACATATAAGCAACAATCTAACTATTTAACCCAGCGAAAGTAAAGGTCTCCTCTGCAGCTACAACCCCCTGACTTCTGTAGTTTATACATACACTGTAAATAATCACCCCCAATTTAAATTCAGTATATAAGAGATTAGCAGAAGAGCAATTAAATTGTCATTTGCTGATTTTAAGAGTTATGAAGAGAATAAAGGAAAAGCATAGAAATTACAGGTTGACTTCACCTTGAAAGGTGCTAAGGACATCTTGTGACTCTCGGAGGGCTCATAACTCCACTCAGCTGCGGTGGGGATTGGAAGTGTTCATCAGTTTTCTGAATTGGTCACAAAATTCTTCATAACTATATGAAATGTGTTCATTCTTTATACTCAAACATTTTAAGAAAGAAAAATTAGAATACGTTTGTCAATGTTGCAGTTCCTAGAGCTATAAAATTGTGTTAGTGTTACTGCAGTTTAAATAGGCATTGTTGCTTTCATATTTTAATAAGAATTTATAATGTGTTTTGATATTGGTGCAAAACTGACTGTATTATGGATCGATAATAGCCAAGTGTGCAGTATTTTTTAATACACAGCCACAGCATGCTCTAGAGTTGCTCATAAGGAGCCTTCTGTGCTCCTAGGATGTACAACGTGAATGCATATTAAGATTTATCCATGTTCTGTGTAATATTCCTAAGAAGTCCAATAACTTGACAGAAGTTAACGGAAGGCATAGAATTCAAAGCACATCGCTATTACTTACTAATTTATATGCTCCTTTTTTCCTCGCTAAAAAAATGGTTCTTTAGGTTTGCGAATCAAAACAAAAACTTACCTTAAATACCCCATAGGAAATTAAATTTAGGGCTGAAAGTACACTCTTCAGGCAGGTCATCTACGGCTGGGCGACGCTTCAGATTACGTGACTTTCATATGTGGCTTTGTTGATTTAAACAGCTCAGCTGTGTCTATGGTTGTAGAGTTGGAAGAATCACCAGTTGAGCTTCTGTGAACTCTTGTATTACCTTCCCATTGAATGTGTGTAGAATTTCTTTATATTCTCTTGAATTCTCTTCTGTGCAACCACTGGGGAGAGAAATGTTTTAACTTCTTAATGCTTTTGTAGCATGTCTTTTAATCAGTATTACTTAGTGGTCTGTTTTCTTTTGAAAACTTTTTATTGGGTTGTGCAACCTGTGTTACTTCTCTGCTTCCTCCCTCTGTTTCTTGCTGCTTCTTGTACCTTACCCAGAACACCTCTCATGCACTACTCAGGCAAGTGCTGTAGCAAGATGAGTTCTCTAGAAGACTGACTTCTTTGCTTTGGTCCATCTGTTTTCTTGGGGCAGCACACAGTCAACATTTCTAGTCGTTTGCATATAGTTGAGGGAATTTTTGCTGCAGTGTAGAAAAGTGCTTGCATGGAGTCTGCTCTGTGACATGTTTCAGGCTTTTCAGAATATGGCTGTCAGATATGGCCATGCTAGTCTTCTCTTTGAACCCCACCTCCTCCAATATATCAAGCTGATTTTTTTTTTTCTTTCAAATTCCCTCCAAGGTCCTATCTAACTGTCCTTGGCTCCATATCTCTAGATATCTTTCATCCCTCCATCTCCTATCTTTTTAGTTTTCAAGAACTATCTCCCAGAACTATCTTCACACCTCTCCATGCCTACTAAAGACCTTTTCCTGGATGGTCTTCAAAGGCCAGTGTTGCTCTTGCGAAGTTTCCTTTGCTTCAGTCCTACGAGTGCATGTTTGTGGTTTGCCAGAACCCCTCTCTTCATTTCAGTGGTTTGTGTGAAGACTTACTTGTCTTTATGGGAAGGGGAGGACTGAATACTGGCTCTGAGGAGAAGAAAGGACAGACAGTTCAGCAGCACCTGGAAGCTGATGAGGGAAGAAGGAGGAAAGAATGAACCGTAAGAGGGTAAACTGAGGGGAGCTCAGCATTATAAACCTCAAAGATAATGGAAAAGCCTCTCTCCCTCAAAATAAAAATAGTGAGGCTAATAAGACCTGTGCTTCTCCATATTACAACCTTTTTGTGGATCTCTCATTCTTTTTTCCGCCTCCCCTGCTTCATCTGTCATTGTCTTTTTATATGTACGCTGTCCGGAAATGTGTCTTCATCTGTGTTTGGAAAACATCTACCATACTGTGGGGTGTTATCACAGTGTAAAAAATAACTCCCAGGACAAGATTCTATTGCTGTATTTATAACCGATTTCAGAAGAAGGAGGATCAGGTTCATTCTTTATGGCTTTTTCACCATCCCTGTATATTGAAGACATTTGATTTACTTAACATATGGCCAAGCGAACTGTTGGGCATATTGGGAAAAATATGTGAAACTACTTTGAAATGTTGCAAATGTGTTTGGAGACCTTTGTGCCACACCGAGCGTTTCTGTTGTTATTCAATTACTCTGGTTTATTTTTTTCTTTCTGGTCCTTCTAAACACTGGATAATTACATTATTTTTTTGAATCTTACCAAATACATTGGTACATTAACAAAATATTTCTGTACTTCCTTGAGTGATACCAATTCATCTCTCTCTAGCTAATCTATCCATCTTCTAAGTTCTCTTTCTTGTCCAGTGAAAATGTGTATGCTGCCATAATGAAATAATTTCCATGTCCTATGGAGTATTTAGATCAACAAGACCTTCACTTATTAGAAAGGGCAGAGTAGTAATGCTTTTGGCAAAGCCATTATTGTGGTATTGGTATTCACTAGAAAGGACAGAAATAGAACAACACTGGCCTCCATAAACAATTTCAATTTGATCTGTGTACATGATAAAATCTTGGCTTCTCAGTGCATTTAGGTGCTGTCATAGCTGTTGTTGCCAAATAAGAATGCAGTGTGATGTTATTATAGTAAACAGCACTTAAGCACAGCTGGCAGAATTGATCAGGGCCACATTAGAGTGAACTTCAGCAGATGACTGACGCAGCAGAAACAATAACTGAATATGCAAACAGTTCTTGCAATGAATGCTCTGGGGATCAGGCACCATTATTTTTGACTTTGAACAGGGAAAAGGGGCAGATTTGTAACCTCCTTCCACACAAAAGGGTTCTGGGTATTCTGTAAACATCTGACTGCCATTTATAATAGTAGCTAGTTACAAAGCAAAACTCTAGACTCCCTTGACTATTTACATTTCATTAATTATTAAAGAAAAAACATAAATATCAGATAAGTTTGTTTAATGTTTCACACAGGATTCTTTTTTTTTTTTGCTAGAAAAGCCTTTTCTCAATTAATGTTAATCATCGAGGACTTCCTGTTTAAATTGCACAGAAATGTGTGTTTGCCTCAGTGAGGGCTTTTTTCCCCTTCTAATTATTGTAAAGCTAATTATGTGACCACGTATTGCTATTCTTTTATTGTAATAATTTGGATTAGTAAAAATAAACAGAGGATAAATAGTGTATGAACCTCATTCTTGCACAATGTAAATCAGAACTTCTCTTCATATCTTGGTAATTTGCACATTGCACATTACCAAAATATTTAAAATCCATGTAAACAGCCATTCATGATTGTACTTTTACATTGTACAGTGTCATCTTTTGATTTATTTGACCATTAATGCGAAACAAAAAGCTCAGCAATCCAAACCAAAGCAATAGAAAACTTCTTCTTCTATGTTTTTAACTGAGTTTGTCTACTCATATAATGAATTTTTTTCTTCAAACAAGATGTGCTTTAAAAATGAACATGATTAAAATGGAGGGAAACAGAAAGTGGAGGACAAGAAAGAAATAAAAAAAGGCTGTATTAAATGAATACTTGAATCTGCCTTATGCAAGGCCCTATGAAATATTTTAAATTTCTTACTGGCTCTCCTTGAGGAATGTGGGTGGAAGCTGGGGTGAGGATTTCATTCAAGTGTTGTGTGATGTGGAAAAGGCTGTGGATGGAGACTCGGCTGAGTCCAACTTCATTGCCCCGTGGCCTCAAATTCTGCTCTGAGAAGCACCAAGAGGCTGCCATCGCTTTGTCATTGCCAAAATTAGACTAAGATGCATACTGGGGCCTCACAGGGTGCTTGTGAGGTTCTTGTAACAGTCGTTAAGTTATCCTGCTTACTCATTAACAACTTATTATAGTCAGCCTGGGCCCCCCTCCTGTATTCTGGGAACAGAAATAAGTAGCTTCCAAAATGTACATATGTAATGTTTCCTGTTAATTTTACTTCAACTTTTTATTTTACTCTAGTCCTCTGACTTTTATAGAAAAGTCATAGAGACTCATAAAGAAACTGGAGTTTCTCTTCTAATTTCTCATATCAGAGGTGGGATTTGCTATAAATCACACAAAGTTTGCCCCAGAATAAATGCTCACAATTTTATGGTCATTTTATGGCTTCCTCCTACCAAAACTAATTTCAGTCATTCCCCCAAAAGCAGTTTTACACAAATGGAATATTCTTACTAATCATGAGAAAACATTTGAGCTAACCTCCTGACCGCTGTCATGTTTTACAGCATTTTGTTTCATAAAACTCATTTATCGAAAGATGAGGGGCATAGAGATGAGTTACAAACTTCTGGAAACAGTTGCACAATGCTGTGATGTGATAGAACAATTCAAGCCTTCTGTCTAGGTGCACGTAAAGAAGCCATGGTCCATCCCTCTGATACCTGTTGCTAAAGAATATGCTTTAGCATGGGTGTCTTCCAGACCCACCACCAACTCACAGCCCAAGGAGAGATGATCTCTTCAGAGTAGTTATATATTCATCCAACTTGAAGCAGGAGAGCCTAGGGAGACAGCAAGCATGTTTTAAGGTTTCAGACTTTTTCTTTCTGTATGGGATGGTCAAAATCCTGAATAAAGCCAGCCAGTCACATGGAAATGACTGTAGTAGGTCTACAGACTTACCAACACTGTGATTCACTAGATGCTTTACTTCAGGATTGCATGTTGTGCAAGATTATGTGAAAACAGAGTAATGAATCAAAAAATTGTAATCTGGATTGAAAGGGAGGAAGAAAAAATGCTTCAGAAAATGGCTGGTTAGAGTGTGAGTGTGCCTCCTTGTCCTTGGACTGATGTAAATAGAAGTATTATACTAAATATTTCTCACCAGCCTCATGACCAGAATTCATGAAACACTGAAACAGAAACTTTTTAATGAGCATTCATCATACAGGTGCTCCCAAATTGTTTGCTCAGGCCTATTACAATCTAGAGATGTAGTCATTTGGGAAAAGGTGTCTTGTAGACTGCTTTCTAATGCTATATAGAATAAAGTTTCTAAAGTTTCTGTTGTATGACAATTTTTTCAGCCTATGAGGTTGCATATTAGATTACTTAATCAGTATGAAAATAAGTCTTTTGATAAGTGGGATGTGAATGTGCGCACACACACACACATATCTGTATATGTATGTATGTATGCATACACACTTATGCACTCACTGTATACTTGAAACGTGTTCTTTCCACATTGGAGAAGCCCTTCCATTGCAGAATCCTATACACTAACCTGTTTTCTCATGCATAGGGTTTTTCTCAGCATAGGGGAAGTTTACCTGGTCCCTGAGAAAGCATCTGTAATCTTCTGGAGCTTTGACAGGAGCAATGCATACATTTTTGTTTATGCTGAGGTCCTTTTTATTAGCTGAAGCAAATATCATTCAACAAGCACAAAATTATAGCATTGGATTATACAGGTCTTCACGTACTGAAATAGTGGCTGCACGTTTTTCCTTGGCTGCCAGTTCTTTACTGGAACTGTATGTCCAGTTTGGGGCTTTTTTTTTTTTTTTTTTTTTGAAGTCATATATATGAGCATCAGTATTTATTCTCAGTTGGCTAATAGTCTTATGCAAACCTTCTGTATTCATTATCTATTTATTTGTCAAAAATCATGGACTGCTTCACCACCTGAAATTGTAAGTCCTTGTTGGCTGAAAATGACCCCAGTTGTGCATTTCCCCTAGAAATAGCAGATGTGGGCTTGAACTGGTAGTGCTGTGGACATCCCAGTTATCAGTAGTAGCAGTGGACTGATGTTGAACTTCAAAGCTACTGCAGTCAGTGTGTTGGTCTTATGATTGTTTTGTCATTAGAGAGCTTTTCCTTTTGTCTGAGGATTGTGAATGTTGCCAATCTTATTAAGTTGACAGAACCATGATTTTTTTGGGGTATGATTTGTAAGGGAGATGGAGAGTGCCCAAATTTTGCATGGTTTGGCATCCTTTAAAAAATCTCAACTGACTGAGTCTTTTTGCTTTCCATTGACATTTGTCAATACCTTCCACTGACATTTCATATGGAGAAAACCAAGCTGATCTATCCTGGCAAAAGGTAATTTATTGTGGCTGGACCAGGACATTGATTTGTCCTTAATGTAAAGCCAGGAAGCAATGCATTTTCCTGGTTTAACTTGCATGTTTTGTTTCTCACTAAAAGGGTCCAGCGCTCATGTTACAAGTTCAACATTGGTATCATTTGCTTTTTTTGGCAGGTCCTGTAATGACAGCTGACAGTTGGAAGCTTAACTGGGTAAAAGTACTAATCTCTTCAGTAGTTCAAGTTCCCATAAATATTAAGTTAGTCAATTTTATCTGCCTTTCCTTCATTACTGGATCTATGATCAAATTAAAGTAATAAAATCCATGTCCATTATGCTATTTTGTGGTCTAATTTTGATTGCCAGTGTAGATACAACTCACATAGACAAGCATTTATGAAAGTCAAAGTGAAATACTTGCTGCTTTTTTTCTAAAAATGTGTTTCTTTTATTCCCCCTCCCCTCCATTTTGGATGGCTTACATTTTAGAAAACAAAACAAAACAAAAATCTATCCATATTTTTTTTGTTAGTAATTATGCCAATCCTGATGTCAATGAAGTAAGCAGTTGCCTTAGGATGCAACAGAAGAAAAATGAATTGAATGAGTGTATTGTTAGGATCAATGAAAATTTCTGTCAGTGATCTGGTAGAGGATCAGCTGTGTTCTGCATTTGAAGATACCTCTTCAGGATCTAGGCAAAAGAGTCTCCCATTTTCAGATATCCAGTATGATACATGAACAGTTAGAACTTTTCAGTGAAATGTCTCTTTTAAAAAAAAAAACACCTTTTTCTGTAATTAACTTTATGGAAAAAGGTCTCTATTGTATTTTTTGTTGTTGTTGTTTGTTTTCGTTTTAAGGAAAGAAACACCACAAATTAATTTGATCCAGTTCTACTTTTCCTTTACCCCCTTGAATATTGGTAATGACATGATTACTGTCAACACAATCCTGGAAGTTCAGTGAAAGATATTTTGAGCCCAGTTTTATAACACCAGTGGAAAGGCTGTCTTGAAAAACCACATATTTTAGAAACATAGATGTGACTTTGTTTTTTGTGGTGCAACATTTCCACACAAACAGTTTTTGCAAGGAGCTAGTGTGTATGACATACTGGAACATGATGCTGAAACTAGATAATGTAACATTCAATAATTTCAGAAATGCATATTTAGATAATAGAATATGACAGCTAGTGTTATTATGGTCTCTTTTGTCGGTCTCAGAAGTACCTGGATGTATCAAGAAATGGTTTTATTTTTCCTGTTGTTTTTTTTTTAAAATTTCAACAGATATAATAACAATGTAATTCAGTTCCCATTAAAAAGTGAGCAGTTTATTTTTAATTTTTCTACAGATGATTATTCTATACATGTTAGACCATTTTAATATATTGTGATGCTAGTGAATAACAATCACGTTTCCATGTGATACAGTAACAAGGACTGTTTTCTTCCTGTCTGTTTTGATGGAGGAAATTCCCTGTTTATGTAGGCCAAAGTATCAGAGTTTTTAATTTTGTGCCATTATATGTACCATCATATGGTTTTTGATATCCTTCTTTAAAATACTGGTCTTGGTTTTAGAATAGGCTGCACCAATACATTTAACTTCTATGTGGAAAAAAATAAAAGAACTATTTGTTTAACAGTGTTTCTTCACCTTTATTTGAAGATGTAGGAAGTACATATAGCTGGATGAGAGTTTCTGCTTAAAAAAGTTAATTAGGAACCTTTAACTCATTCGTCAAATTAACAGATGATAATATAAAATTAAACTATGGAATAGTACAGATTAACCTTGTGCAAGCTAAGTGTAAAAACATGCATGCCTAGTGAACTTAGTAAATCTGCTTCCCTGTGTAATTATAGTGCCTCATGCACTCACAGAGAAAACTTCCTTGAATTAAAAAGCCAGTATTTCTGTTGGGTGGAAATTAAGCATTTTTGGATTGGACAACCCAGTTTTTGCCAGAGCAGCTTCCTCCTGTCTTCCATTATCATCTCATAAAAGGAAGGACAGAGATTTATCTAATCCAGTACCCTTTCTGCAGTATTTGCCAGTAGGGGCTGCTTAGGATACAGATCCTTCCATGTTCGCACACACTGTATTCAAGCAACCAGTGATTTACAAATTTCCAGGCCTGAATTGTATCTTGACTCTCTTTCTTAGCTGGATTTAAATTGTCCAGTCTCTGTCTGAGCCGAATTAGAGTTTGGGTGTCAAAGAAAGCATCCTCTGGCATTGGCTTCCATGGGCGTTGCTGAAAAAAATATTTCCTTAATTTGCTCCAGACCTGTTGCCTGATGTTTTCAATAGGTACTCTCAAGTTCTTGTGAAGAATTATGAAAGAATAAGATAGTTCCCTTGTAATCCTTTCCACCTTACTCATGATTTTATGACTTCTTGTCTGTCTTCATACAGGTGTATCTGAATACCTGGTTGCTTTTTTTTGCATCTTCTGTAGTTCCGCAGTGTTTCTCAGTGACATGGGTTACGGAAGGGGTTTTTCACATAAAAGCCAATTCCCCCCACCCCTGCAACTTGCCTAAGAAAACTTGCAAACATGAACTGAGTGCATAGTGAATCATTTAGCACCCAGGGGTGAGTAGAAAGACCCAAAATATACTTTTTTCTTATTCTAGTTTATTGTACTGATTTGGGATTGTGGTCTTTGAAGGCAGGGTTTGCTGATATTGCCAAGATGAGATGGCCAGATGAGAGAGTCCTGTTGCTACAGGCTCCACAAGACCCAAAGGACAGTTCTTGTCTCGGCACAGAGGATAAGTATCACTAGGCAAATACATACACGATTGCAGCTGCATAGAAGGGAGAAGTGAACATGCCTCTTGGGAAAAAACTTTCCTATGCCATGTAAAAGTTTCACAGTTTTTGCTCCATAAATGTCAGAGTTCTGTAGGGAAGCAAAATTACTTGAAATGTGAAGTAGTAAATAAAATTTGGTTGGTAACCAGAACAGTATCAGTTGTTTAGTTTTCTAGTGTAATCAGAGTCTGTCCAGTCTTTTGGAGATTTCCTGTTGATTGAAGGAGCTGCCCATCTTATTTCAAAGTGTTTGGTAGCACTAGGTTTAGTTTCACCTGCCTCTCAGTTGATTTACTTTCTTTTTTAATTATTCTGAAATTCTTCTTTCAGTCTCAGGTCAAACCTTGACATTTAGAAATAAACTTATAATTTAAAAAAATTAGTTGCTTACATGTAATAGTCAGAAGTAATCGTAGCCGAAATCCTCAAGAACTCAGGAGAAACATAAGAATATTCAAAAGGCTACAGCAGTTCCAGAAATTAAAAATAATTAAAAAATGTCTAATGTTAAAGCCCAGTTCACCTAAGCTCTGATGCATGTGCACAGTTCTATGCATATTCTTAAATCCGGTGGGACCTCAGCATATGGCCAAGTGATTTGCTAAATTGGGACCTAATTAAGAACAATTGTAAAAGTAGCTGCTATTTAAGCAATTATGGAATCTTCAGTTAGATTTTGACTGGAACTCTGAAGTTAACAGCAAAGTCTTCTAAAATCAGCATTTAATCTGTATCTCTCTTTGTTTAAAATGAAAGACTAAGTAAATGAAATAAATTGTTATTCGTTCAACATTACTTACCACAATTTACAGCATTATGTACTTCTAAAGGATTTCACAAGTATTTATTTTAAAAAATTAATATTGAGAAAAGTATTTTCTACCAGTGAAAGGAAAAAAAAAAACTGAGGGAGAAATTACAGTGATGTATGCTCTTTGGATCACTGGTGCAAAGCTATGATTCCTTAAACTGTTGACATTTTAAAGGTTTAATGTCTTACATTTCTCTGAATTATTTACAGTGTGATGTTGTCACTTACCTATAAAATATACTTTTATGAAACTATGTTAGAATTTAAGCAAAAATACAATTTTGTGACGTGAAATGATATGACTGAAAGAAGTAGTGCTTTGTAACTTTTAGGCTTGAAGCTATTTAGAATCAAGGAGTTTTAATCTTGATATTTCTTATAACTACTTGTAATTTCAGTTTCTTTCAGAATATTTTGATATCCAAACTTTTCTTTTTTTTTTTTTTTAATAATTTTCAATAGATTTCTCTCATATTATGGAGTTTTGAAGCAATTGCATATTGTGGAATGCAGACAGAAGTAAGACTTGTCTCTAGTTTATCATAGTGGGCGATATTAAATTAAGGTATAATATCTAGACTGCTTGTCCTAGTTTTACAATACTGGAAATAAGCCTTGCAATCAGCTCATCCCATTAGTAGCTCTTCTTTATACACGCTTTCTAAAAATGTCTTGAACTAGTACGTCTTCTAATGTAAGAAATTATTCACAGACCATTTTGGTAGGCATAGCATAAAACCTCATCACATAACAGATAGGTAAATAATAAAAAAAGAAATACTGATATATATGCTGTTCTTTGTGAGTCTTTGTTTTTGACTTCTTCGGTACAACTTAATCAGGGTTACGCTGGACCATACCTGACAACCGGGTGTATCCCCAGTGAGATCTTTCCTGGTGCTTCCTCAGTCACTCATACTGCGGGAACTCTGCAGGGTAGCCCTTCCTCAACCAATTTAACTTTTCACGAATCTATAGGTTAAAGTTATTTTTTTTTTTCACTCCATGGCCAGTAGCACCAATAACTTTGTGAGACCAGGCAGAGAACTGACTGGAGCAGTAGTTTTCACTGTTGTGCTGCTTCACAACACTGTGACTTGGAGCACCCTGCAGTTTCTTTCTGTGTCTGAATCTTCCCTTACAAATCCATCAGACCTTTTCTGTGGTTGTGAAAGAGAATAATTATATCCCACCTCAGCCTTTGCTTTTCCAATACTAGAAAAGTCAAACTCTTTCAACCTTGTCTTGGAAGCCTCCTCATTCTGTGATCATGCTTGCGGTCCTTCTCTAGACCTATTTCTGCATGAATCTATCGTTCTGAAGGTGGTTGACTAAGGATATTTCAGGCAAAATATCCTATTGATGCCTTACACATCAGTCATAGTTTCTGATCTACCAGAAGTATATTGCCTGATACGTTCAAGAATGGTATTTGTCTGTTTCATCGCTGTGTCACACTGGTGGTTAATAATCATCCAGGGATCAGCTAATAAACCCAGATATTTCTTCTTCTTGGTTATTCCCAACTTATGAGTTCTTGGCTTACAGCAGCTACTCCTATTTATGGTCCCTGAGTGAGTGACCTTGCACTTTCCTCCATTAAAATTCATCATTTTTCCTCAAGACTATCCAGTTCTTTCAGTGTGATGCTCAGTCCTCTTCCAACTTTGTGTCATCAGCATGTGTTGGACATTAGTTAAATTATCAAACAAGACTGATTCAAAAAATGATTCCTGATGAACCCTGCTATTAGTTTCTCTCCACTCTGACATGTCCTCTTTTCAAGAAGATGATACTTTTCATTCTTTGTTTACTTACCTTTAAAATTAAGATCTTTATATTTTACTGCTGAATACCTATCTTTTCCATAATTATTAGAATGCAAGCTTACCTTTCAGATCTGACAGCATAGGAAGGAATAATTTTTAAAAACTGAGATAATTTTGAAAAAGCCGTGACTGTTTTGTCGCTTTTATTGTTGTATTGCAACTGAATTTATTTTTACCAACTATGGGCGTGATTTTGACATTATATGCATTCTTTTATGCAGAACTGTAGTTTCAATTAAGTTATATAGCATGCTTACACTGTAGTACTTGCTAGGGGATATCACAAAGGATTCTAGTACTCATGAAACAGAAAAATTAATGGAAGTCAGTAGTTGTTAAGATACTAAGAAAAATGACAAAGCTTTACATGTTTTGTAGGCATGCAAGACTAGTCATTGCTAGAAAGAACTTGGCCTAGCATGTTGGCTAATAAAGAATGGATCTACTTAAAAAAGGTGAAGGGCTGAATGCACACTAGTGGGACTTCACATAAGAAGTCAAGAGAACTCATTACACCATAATACAGAGTTTAATAGATAATCTCTAGCTCCGTCTGTCCTCAGACAGCCTTAAGATGTACAGTGACTGGAGATCTAGCTGAAAAAAACCTATCCTTGTGTTTTGGTATGGGCATTATGCCATGAAAATAATAGTTTTGTTTAATGGGAGATTTTAGCTTTTTTTTTAATTAATTTGTGTCTGTATTGTGTATTTTTACAGAGAGTACATTTTAAGTACTGAAATGACCTTCTGTGCTTAATAATGTCTAGCTCCAATTCTTGTTTTATGTTTTGTAGATTTTTTTTGTTGGGTCAAAAGTAAACCAAGTTTAGCCAAATGTAATTTTATTTGCTTACTGGAATCTGTAAAAAACACAAAGACAATTAATTTGAAGTAACATTTGGTGAACTAACTCAACCCTGCATTTTGTGCAGTTGTGTTAGCTGGAAGCGCTGCATATGATGCTTTAAGGGACTTCAAAACTTGACATCATCTTTACCCTTTCAAGTGCTCCTATAAACCATTTCATTTTTTCCTGTTTTTTTGTCTGAGAAATTTTTACAAAATGATTTGAAGTTTTTTAGGCCTGTAAACAAGTTCTAAGATGTGATATTCCATCAGTTGTCCCATGTTACAAGCTGTTTTGCAGTTGTTACTGTATCTGGTGCAGCAACTGTCTGGTTTATCTCTTAAACACATTGCTTTGTAAATTACTAATTTTAAAATACATTCTGAATTATGATAATTCATGAAAAATATGAAAATATATGAAAATAATCTGAAAATAGATAATTTTCATATAATATGGCCCCAAATCAATAAATGTTAAAAAATTTTTCCTGTATCACATTTCATGACTGCAAGTCAAAACACATGAAATAAAGAAAAAAAATCACAAGAGAAAAGTAGAGTGCATGTCTACATCTGTGCATAACTGATCATGTCTGACAGAAGTGTAGATGCTGTTAAACTTCCCAAGAGCAGGATCTACTGACAGAGATGTGTGAAAAATAGAACAGTGTCTGCCTTATTTTCTCTGAGTGAGATGCAAAGATACACCAGGCTTTTGAGATGAAGGTTACATATTTTTGTAGTGTGCAAGTGGTTAAAAGAGATGCAGATAATTTTAAATGTACTGATAAACTTGCTTACCTTTTTATTGTATTCTCTGTATGTTTCATTGAACTCTCCTGGAGCTATTTATACTCATTGTATATAAATTGATATTGTTGCCCTTCTGAAAAGCTGGAGGTTGATTTAGAAAAAAAAGTTAAATTTGCTTTAATTTAACATGCAGCAGTTTTTTTCCCCATCTCTTCCATTTAAGCTGGAACAGATTCAAAGCTGATTTAAAGGAAACACATAATGGAATGATACTTACTGCAGGAACTTTGCCACCATTCTCAGAAGAAGAATTAGTAATTTTTAAGACTGAGAGGCTACTCTGTGCAAGGCAAAGCAGCTCGGAGTACAGATTCCACCACTTTAGGCTCCCCCTTGACTTTAGGCTAAAGTACAATCAGTGAATTCAATTTTGAGAGAGCAAGGGTGATACTGAGCTTGCTTAATCTCTGTAGTGTACAGTGTAAATGTCTGCATCTGAGCTCGACTTCTAGACTCCGCATATAGTCAGCAGAGAGAAATTCTAAAGAGCAATTAATAACATTCTCAGGTAGGCATAGAAAATAAGTCAAGTGAATTCTGACATAGAAGTGCTTATTTCTCAACATGGATTACAAAAAGATCATAGAGTGACAAATTCAAATGGCAACATCTGCATTTTAAGTGTCTACACATAGGGAAGATAAGAGGTCTTTTTATTGACCTATCTGTGAATGAACTGTATACTATATGTTTATTAAAAAGCATGAACACTTTTTTCTGTATGCTGAAAATGTGAAGTCAGACTTTTTAATAACATTTTGAAGCATTATCCATGTTAAATATTATCTGTGTATTCTAAACTACTATCAAAATATCTGATCTTCACTTTGGAAACCAAAACCTTTTTCTAAAGCATTCAGAAGGTTTTTATTAGTCAGTCACTCAACTGGTAGATAGTTTTCTGGCATATTTTGATTTAAGGAATTTTTATTTCTATATGTCATCTTCTGGCTCTCAAACACAAAACTTTTTTTGTCCTCATTTCATTACCTGAAATTGCAGTCATTCTTTCTTTCGTTCAGAATAATTAATTTAGAAAAGCATTATCTGAAGAACAGCTGTTTTTGCAGAAGTAGCAGTGTTTCAGTAGGTAACTGGAAGTGTTATTCCATGGTGGATTATTTTAGACAAAGTAGAAGTTTTACATGAGCTACACTGTTGAAATTTCTGCAATCAGTAAATAGGTATACTTGCATTTCACCAAGGGGCTCACTACCGCTTTGAAATGCTCTCTGGGCTTAGGGCAGTAGGGAGCAACACCACTTCAGGAGAGACCTGAGAATCAAAACCCTATTAGTTGTGAGAATAATTTAAATAACCAGTGAAGCTAGAAACTGTATGTTTAAACATAGAAATGGCTGTATGTTCCCTAAGCTCTGCTAGAGGAAAGGAAGACTGTCATGTGATTGAAGGAGCCTGAAAACAATTAACACCTTAAGTTGCCTCAGCCAGAGATGATCAAAGTGTTAACATCTCAGACAGTGCCACCACTAATGCTGCCCTTCAAGTAAATCTATTCTGTGGCAGAGTAAGTCAAAGACGTGGCCTTCTTTCCTTTTGCTTGCAAGTGTTCTTCCTTGTACAGCTCATGGGAAGAATTAGAGTTTGACCCTACTTGCTCCCTCCTAATACTCTATGAATTCATGAAAAACACGGTGTAAGTACAGCATTGAGTGCTTTAAGCACAAAAAAAAAAAAAAAAAAAAAAAAAAAATAGCATGCATAGCAACCAAGTCATCAAAGTTCACAGGCCTGAGCTGTGCTGTTATTGAATGCTTTTGATAAGTTCTACTCAGTGGTTTCCTTTGGCTGAAGTCATTCATCAGTGTGTGTCACTGCCTCTGATGGTATTTTGGCTGTTTCCGAAACTGTAAGTATTGGGGAAATTACGAATTGCTCTTTAAGTCACATTATTCTTTTAAAGTATAGAAACTGGAATTGAAAATGACCCTTCTAACCATTGGCATTAGTGGATCTGAAGGTTGATTGACTTAACAAAGATAGGTGTAAAGCTGTGAGTGAAAAGAGAGTAAAGCCAGCAGTGGAAAGTCTGTAGATCTGTGACTTTGATGGGGATGTGTAGATGAACAGAAAAATTCAAGGTGGTGAATGGAGAATCTCTGTACTAGTTTTTGCTCACAGCATCTTTTTCAAAATGTTATGTTCAAGATATTACTTTTATGAAATTGCTTTTCTTGTGCACTGTATGTTGTGCTATGTTTGAAGTCTCTACAGGGACTTCAGTTTAATAACTGCACTGCACATCTTGTTCAATTCCTTAAAACTAAATTCATTCAAATATTTGGGACTGTTGTTTTCGGTGGTTGCTGTTGCTGTGCTCGGTTCTGACTCATGCATACAGAATTCAGAGGTTTAAATAGTTCATATGTCTGTACTTTGTAGAACACGTTTGTAGCCTAAGAGGATACAGTTTAATGCTCTTTGGGACTTTTGGGGCCCCTTGTGTTTCTTACTGTCTTTGCTTGTTATGATTTCTCTGGAGATAGGCAGCTTCCGCTTAGAGAGTGTGGTAATTGTTGACATTCCATAGGTAGGCGTGATGAAACCTTCAGCACTATATAGTGTACTACGTTAGGCTGTCACCTAACAAAGAAGTTTTCTCTGCAGATGATGGGTTTCGTCATAGCCTCACTTATCATATTAGAATTCAAGCAATCATCAATATCCCAAAGCTAACTTTTGAATGTTTGAAATAACAGAAGAGGGAAAGCTGTCCAGAAGTTCAGAATAAAAATGAATTGTTATCTGCCATGTTTGGTCATGAGCATTACAACTATTGCTCTAAGCTTCTTGAATCTCATATGAGTCATTGGTACCAAAGTTTTTCCACAATCTGTTTAACTGTTGTGGTTTTAGGAAGACAGAGGAGGAGGTCATTTGTCTTTCCAAGACTGTTTTGGATGTTTCCAGGCACTCTGCTTCAAGCTTGTTATTTTAGCAGTAATGATAAACATGTAACATGCTTCCATGGAGATCACTTATCGTATCACATTGCATAAATGCACAAACATGCCACCTGCATGTGCCCATGTATTGTGAAGTGACATGCAGCAGCATTCATTTAATTTCCAGTTTAATACAGTTTACCATTTCTGCAGCTGCCAGTAAGGTGTTGGGCGAGTTTAAATAATGCTTGACAGGAAAAAAAATTATCAATATAAAGAAGCTTTTTTTGGAAGGAATTTTACTAATTGTTACATGAGTTGATACTTCATCCAATGTATTACTAACAGATTTAGTGTGATTCAGTTAGGATTTAGTTGTGATATATTAATACCTGAGTAGCTATGTGGTAGTTGCATCATAATAGTAGACGTTACTCTTTAAAGATTCAAAAGTAATTTTCTTGTTCTTTGCAAAAATAACCATCTCTAAAGACAGTTTTACATATTAGCAAACTTTCTTTACTCCAGTGGCCCACTTGCCTAAAGTCTAAGTTCCAAATCACCTGTGTTTATGAGTATTAACATAAACTGTAAACCAGATAGTTCATTTATCTACTAAAAATGATCTTTCATTACCATTGTTTCCTTACTTGTTTTAAATCTCCCCACCATTTTCAGTGAAACTCCATCATTTTTTAAGTAATAAGTGATATTGAGTGAGTCTTATTTACTAGTAATATATAATGAAGGATTGGATGTAGTTTGATTTCCTGTTCAATTTCCATTTAGTTGAAGCTCCAGCAGTGTAAGGACTGCAAAAATGCCTGTGAAGAGAGAAAGGAGAAGGTGGCTGAGGTGGAGGTGCCTATGATTTAGCACTTCCCCAAAGTACATTTAAAAAAAATCTTCTCATGCAAGATGCATCTAGTCAGCCTTGGGCTCTTTAAGCTGCAAAGGAAGTTTAAGGCCATATTGTGTTTTTATTTTCACCATGAATTTAGGATCATAATGTAGTTTTCGTTCAGAATCTAGTTCTTGGAAAAAATGGAGTCTTGAGTTATTTTAAATTATGTCTTTTTGCAGCTGACTGTGATGGCATGGAAGAATAATTAACAAACACAGATGAAATGACTGTTCTAGGTATTTTAGGTTCATGTGAGTGTATGGAGAAGTATTCAACTGGTATTTTTAATTTTAGTTGAGATAGTCACGCTGTGAATAATGACTTCATATATACTGTAATTGCACCTGTGTAAGTGGATTCCTTCAAAAGGGAAACAGGGTTGCGTAATCCCTGAAGAGGTTTCTAGCTTTGTATATATTTGTATATATTTTTGAAAATTTGAGGATTAGATTAGGAATACATGTAAATTGTAACAGAAATAAATAGCAAAGCAATGTGTGGCATTGATAACCAAGCGGTGCGATTTGTTTCTCAGATTCCAGCTCTTTAATTATTTAAAGTGTGTAGAGTTTTTGCAAGGAAATGATAATGTTTTGGTGAGGTTACAGGAACTCCCATGAAATGCATTTTCAATCCTATCTTGTTTTAATAAAGATTTTATCTAAAAATTTCATAGGTGTTTGAACCAGCTCCAGCATTTAAATCTCACTGGCACTGGATTGGCAACCACAGGAGGGGTTTTGTGCTTCAGCAGGTATTATCAGACCAGAACTTCTGTCTTGCAGACATTCATGAGCTAATGAAAAGGAAGGAAGAAGGTGTTATATCTACACAGATTTGAAAATAATTAACAGGAATGGAGAAAGGGAAAGCTTTTTTTTATATTAACAGTAGAGGTGCCTACATAGACCTAGGTCTAGTGCCTGTATGTGTAACATGAAAAGATGATCTGTTTTCCTTTGTTGCTCTACCTGGGTGGTTCAAGAGGAATAATTTCCTCTTTTCCATATACTTAGTGCTAGGTTTACCCTCCTCAGCTTTCTTCCATCATATTTACAGAATAGTGGGGGAGAAAGAAAGGGGCAGATAAAGTTAACAGTTAAGTAGGCTGAAGAGACATGAAGCAAAATAACTATTTATTTACAAACCTTTTTTCATAACCACATATTCCTACAGATTTCTTATTATTCTTTTTTGAGATTCATACTGTCTATAAGAAGTTGCACCTCTCCTCTTATGTCTTCAGAGGCATAAGCCTTGTTTCTGATACATACTTTAAAAATCTTTGCTATAATCATGGAAATAGGTAGGCTGATCTTGTGTGTAGGCTGACCCCTCTTTGCCCAAATATCCAAGAAAGGCTGAATGAGGCTTTTCCTCAATCCAAAAATCATACCAAAGCTTGTATTTTGAAGTGTACATTTAAATAACAAAATGAAAATGTTGACAAATATAAAGGGGGAAGTTTGAAAAATAAAAAGCCCAGAGTAATGTTAAATAACTCTTCTTTTTATTCCATTGCCCTCATTCCACTGGATTTGAACCGCATTTGATCCGTGATGATGTCAAATGTAAAAATTCAAAGAGATTTTGGAAGATGATCTATTTTATAGTGGTAGGCAAAGTCCAATGTTAAGTTTGGAATCATGTTTCATCCTGGACACATTTGCTTGTTTTTGTGTACCTTTTTGGGATGTAGTTTTTTAGATGTGCTATTTCTTATCACTGAGATAGATGCTTGTAGTAGACTAGTCATGAAAATACTGTAATAAGCTGATTTGTCCTAGATTTATACTTTCAGACTCAAAGTTAATATAGTTAATTTTAACAACTACAGAGATTTGAAGGTTTCAAATTAAAAGACGTTCTACAGTAATTTATTACTGTAGAGTCATTTATTGCTGTTTATCTCAAAATCTCTTGCAGAATTAAATTTAGAAATATTTTGAGTAGATTTCACATAAATAAGAAACTCACTTGTAAGATCTGTTGAGAATTTTATGAAGTGAACCCCATCTGACCCTGGAGCCAAGAAGCTGCTCCATAGGTGATGCTTTTTATTGGACTGAGTTTGAAGAAGTCGCAGCTTCATTCCGACTGCCTTTCATTTCAGCATAAACGTACTGAGGTAGTCAGTTGCCTTACAAAGCTTTAAATAGAAAAAATGAACAGGTGGTTTGGGTTCAGGAAATAAAATAAGCTATATTATTGTAGACAGGGAAAATTCTTTTCTCATTACGCACTACTTGGATAGAATTAAGCAGACAGCTCATGCTGAGAAATTTGAAACTCAGAGAATGCAACAGTTAAAAAGACAGACAATAAATGCGGTAGTAATTCAGGGATGGACCTAAACAATCTACAGTAGAGCAGCTAACTCAAAATAAGCAAACCAAAATAATAAAAAACCCCTCTGTTATGTTATCTTTGACAATGGAAATCTATTTTATAAACCAAGCATAATGATGACTTCATTTCTCTGATTAAAGTTAGTCATCTGTTTATTTTTCCAGGGTTAGTTAACTTTATTCGCATGGGATTATGTTAGCAATTATGTTTAGAATGGAATCTCTCTTCATTTTTAAACAGATTTGAGGAAGGAGAGAAGAGAAGAGAAAAAATATTTGTTTGCCACTCGGTAATCCAGTCCAAATGTTCAACAGTCCCTCTGTGGCAAGAGGCAGCATGACTTTTAAGATAGACTTGGTGCTGAACACATTTGAACAATAAAACCTTAGATCACTAATATTTGAAGTATTTATTTCTAATTTGCTCACCATCTGCTCCAAGATTCTTTGGTTTATATTACATTTATTCAAAGGCCGCAATACTTTTTATACTGAAATTAAAAAAAAATTCTGTTAACTTGGTCTGGGAGGTAGCACTATGAAGTGTTACATGTACTCTCTAAGAAGTTCAGAAATGTTTTGTGTTGGATTGTTATTGTTTCATAGCTTATCATCCTTTTATTTGTTAAACATAATATTTTTTGGAGGAAATGGCAACTTTATTTTGGTATTTTTATGCTACTTTTTTACTAGGTAATTAACAATATAAAATGAGCCAATAAATTTAGAGAGAGCCTTACGAGTAATTTTAGACAGTGCTGATACATTCATATATTTTAATTTAGAAACTCCCAGACATGAATGAGTGTTATGCATTAAATTCAGCACCTGATCACATGCATGTTGGAAGGTATCCAGAGACTCTGCGAGCAAAGACTGCTACTTCCTAGTTGTGCCACTGAAATTAAGATTAACTCCCTAGAGAAGACAATTGAATTAACACAGCATGTTTTATGTGCAACAAAACCAAACTTACCTGTATCACTACTTTGCCTACAACTTTCAGAAGTGTAGTGAGGTACACACTTCAGCGGCTGTGAATAAGCTGATTTTTCACATTAAACATTTGTTGTCTCTTCTTAATTATATTTTAATGTTAAATTTTAATGGTTTAATTATGTGCACATTACCATTACACTCTAAGAGAAATATTCTGACTTAATACTCATGGCTGTTTTAAAGGATAGATTTATAATTTGGTATTTTTTCTCATTGCTTAGGTTTTTTATTAAGCTCAGCTAAGCAAATTAGTGATGTTAAACAGAAAAAACAAAACCTGAAAATGCTAATCATTTTATTTTAACTCCGATGTGTGCATTGTGCATTTATATAAAGAAAACATTCATGCCATATCATTAGCAAACAAATAATAATCAGTCAGACATGAAGTATTATTAAAAGACAAGAAGATTTTATGATGAAGACAGGAGAAATAATAGAAATTTGCAGAAGGGCTGTTGTTGTATCTTGTAAGGAATAGCTAGAAAATTAGATTAATCAAGGAGCAGACATTTGGAAGAAAGTTTGTGTGAATGCCTGACAGTCTTGCTCTTTCCCTCATTTCAAATGTTGGCAGGGTAGCATGCAGCTCCAAGGGAAATGTGCTCCTTTCATACTTGAGTAATTGATGAATTGTATGCAATATGCAAATGAGAATCCATAAATCTTATGAATGACAGCTTAATTTATGTGAGCCTTAATGAATGCAGGATTAGATTTTAATTAAATATCCTCAAAGGCACCCTGAGTAGTAGGTTTTTTTAGGCCTTGTTTTTTTGAAGACTTGTTTCACATGCACTGCATTTTATGAAAGAAGAAAATCAGGCAAAGAACTTGGTAGAAATGTTCTTGTGTTTTAATGATAAGCATTGTTCTGTTTTGTGAAGCAAACAGTACTTCAACTGATAATAAGCATTTAACAAAATATCTACAGATCTTTTTTGTACTTCCCACACAATTTCCCAAATTTGATTACCTTTAATTGCTGCTGGCTTCTGATATTGTATGCTATTTTTAATTACCGGAAAAGTTATTAAAACTTTTCCAAAAATAAACAGTATCTGCAGAAGAGTTCATTAAACTTTGATTGGCTATATGAATGTTTTAAATGCTAAATCTAATTCCACTAAAACAAGGTGTTCCCACCCCATTTTGAAAATTGCATCTCTAGACAATACATAATGAGATAAAATGATAAATAACACAGAAGGTTGTAAATAACATTTAGCAAGCAGAATTGTAAGATAAAAGTGTTCTGCAACAGTGCCTCCTATTCCCAGCTGTCTTTCAAATAAGGGGACTGATCCTGTTCCTCTCACACCTGTTAGAAATTAGCCACTAAGAGTGTGGCTAGAATCTGCTTGAGTTGGGAGAGAAAGTTGAGCAAACTTCAGAAATTCAGGCATTGAAGTTGTGCAAGATGTGGTTCCTCAGCCTTATTTCACTGATTGAGTTTGTCTGTGTTACTTGGTAGTGTTTACGTGGCCAAATCCCCAGTCCCTTCAGGTAATTTTCTACTATGCTGTAATGTGATTCTTGCCTTTTGATAAGAATAAAGGCAAGGGCCTCCATTTATTGGCAAGATCTGATCTTTTCTTTGGTGGTGTTTACTGCTGTCAACTGTGAAAATTATTGTCTCTTTCAAAAAAAAAATCTCTTTCAGTTGACAACTGTAAGCTTTCCCGTAAAATTCAACAACTTCAAAAAATACAGAAATTCATAATTTTTCCTTCCAACTACAGCAGTTTATCAGTAACTCCTTTTCCAACTTTGAATAGTCAAGATTCTTCCTCATCAGTATCTCATGGGTGCTGCTCTTCAAGGCTTTTGTCCACGGTCTGGCTGCAGTAATGGCAACAGGGGTGATCTTTCTGTTTCTTTTAGCTGAAGTAGTAGCAAGGACATGGAGAAGGGTAAAGAAGAATTAGTCTTTTCCAGTTAATGAGTACGTGTAGAGGAGTCCTGCACATCCTCTCATCTCTGAGACAGACCTCTTTAAAGTCAGCTGTGGGTGGATGTGGAGAACCTCTGGGACAAGTGGACTTTGCGACAGTGCAGCAGTGCTTACTTCTGGATGCTCCTGCATAGCTGGGAGCGTAAATAAAAAGCTATACAGGAATGTCAGTAAAAGGAGGTATAGGACAAATGCACAAGATGAATCCCAAGGGCCCAGTGGCATTCTGGTTTAAAGGGAAGTCAGATAGGAAATAGCTGACCAGTTAATGCAAAGATGTAACCTTCTGTTTAAAACTCTATTGGTGTTGGTGGAATGGTGGCAAATAGGATGCTCAAAAAGAGTCCTAGAGGGTGTTCAGAGAAGACCAGGAAGTCTGGATTTATACTTCAGAAATAAGTAGAAAGAATAATGCTAGTGGGCATTAGATAAATATGATATACTGGGGAAGAGTCAACACTGCTTCTGTAGATGGAAATTCTAAAAGGATTAATAAATATTCAAGAAAAGGCTATCCAGTTGATAAAAATTACTTGGATTCTCAAAAAGCTTTTAGCAAGGTTCCTCAGCAGAGATATTATGCTGCCATAGGTAGTTTGGAAAATACCTGGTTAAAATGTAGGAAACTAACCATTTTTTATTTGTTTTGTTTGCTAGTTGAGAAAGATTGCTACTGAAGTCTCATGGCAGTCTGTATAAGACCTATGTTTTTCAGTATCTTCATAAACAATATGGCAACAAAGGGAAGTAACAGTGCATTAAAAATTGAATGTTAGAACTTTTCTGACTAGAAAAAAAGTCACTGGAGCTGAGGAGCAGAGAGAGTGAGGGAGGAAGGGTAAAATAGAGGTCTGTAAAATTAGGAGTGGAGTTAGAAGGTCAGAAGGGAGCATTCTTCTAATAAGAGAACTAGAGGTCATCCAATGAGACTAACAGATGATAGATTTAACAAAAAAAATTTGAGCCACTGCTTCACACAATTCATGCTTAAGTTGCCAGATATACTGCCACAGGACATTGTAGGTGCCAAAAATTGGTAGAGGTTCAGAAAATTATAATTAAAGTTTAGGTAAGAAAAACCCATCAAAGACAGTAAAAGACCACTGCACAAGGTTCAGGAAATGTCTGGGATGCAAATTACTGGAGGCTGGGAATGTATCCTGTTACGGTATCACTATATGGTTTTCCTTTTCTATAAATCTTCCTTAGGCAGCTGGTACTGGTCATCATCAGAGACAGGATACCTGGATAGATAGGTCTTTGGTTTCACCCAGTATGGATGTTCTTTGGTTACCATGATACATGTTGCATCCCTTGTGTATCCCTAGAGACATACCTGGGATATAAAGAGAAAGCATAGAGCATTTGTAATTGAGTGTGCACTCTCAAAATTCTAACATGCAGATGAATTCTCAAATTGTTTGATGGGGAAAGGAAAAGAGAAAGTGGGACTGGCATGAAGAATAGCATATTTGGAAAAGAATATATTTGTTGACCACTATCCAAATATAGATGATTGCTGTCTGTAATTATCAAGACAGTAAACAGATCTGGCAAATGCTTAAGTAGGAAGTTTGAATGGGTATTTGATACCAAATTGGAGTGTGGATGACATGTATTTTTGGACAGTTGAAGAAAAAGAAAGGGAAGAGCGGGAGGTAAAAGTGATTTTTTATTTCTATTCTCTCATTCTCTTCTACTGAAATGGAACCTAGATATGCATCCTTTTCAGAACTGTAAGTAATTTGCAGCACTTTTTTTGTTTTAGACAGGTGTTGGAAGACATCTTTTTTCAATTATTTTATCTGAATGCTGACATTTTCTTTTCACAAGCTTCAAATGGTGACTGTGTCAACAAAAGGGTGTATGAGTCCCTTCAGCACCCTGAAGAACTTAAATAAGCAGCTCCAGTAATGACCCCATATGTGGTAATAGTTTATTAGTTAATGAACTTGCAAAAGGCAGGGAGGGAAGATGTTCTATTTTCTATGAGCATAACTCTTTACAGGAAGTATGTTTAATTCAGCAATGTCAGCGTTACACAGGCTGTATGAGCTATTTCAGGCATGGCTTTGTGTTTACAGTATAGACTTTTATAATGTCAGTTAGGCTGGGCTTTACAAATGAGCTTTGAATGATTGCTTACTGTTATTTGCCTAGAGACTCTATTCTGGTTAGTGACTTCCATTTGTGAAATACAAGTGATAGAGGGAAATGGAAAGAAAAATCTCAACTTTTATATTGAGTTAGTTAACGTAGACTTAGATTGGTTTTACTAGTGGATGCATATAAAATAGAAAGACCAGTAACCTCCCTAGAGAAATAAGCAAATAAGGTAGCTGAGCCACTGAAAGCTCAAATTTCTTCCTATATGAAGATTTATACCTATATATCTATATACATACATGTATATATAGTTTCATGTATATTTATCAATCTGTCTATCTATCTATCTTCCTATATTTCTTCCTAAGGAAATCGTAGAAATTCATACAAGAACTTTGAAGCCTGTAGTTAGAATACGTGCATATATATTTTATTCCTTGTATACTGATTTTATTTACTTGCTCTTTCTATGCTAATTATGAACACTCAATTTGATCTTAAAAGTAAAAAGGATGGATGAAGGTGAAAGAAAAGGGAGAGTCTTTGAATTCATAATTATGAGATCCAAATAGAGTTCCAAAAGATAAAATGTCTCTGTAATCGAATTTAACGAACTGTAATTCTCAGCTCAGCTGTATGCTACAATTTGCATCAGATTCACTGCCTATAATGCATAGTTTTTTTCAAGAAGACCTGTATGAAGTTTATAACAAATAAATTGTTTAAGTGGAAATATGTATAGAATCTCTACAAAGCATGAATTTCATGTTGTGAGAGGAATCAGGCCCAATATATCTGCTGTAATTGTGAGAGGTAATTATAAGATCTCCTTGAAAAGGACGTTTTTACAGATCTCGATTTGGCTTTCAGCATTTATGAATTTGAATTGACATCCTCAGCACAGTGCCAATTCCGCATGACTAGATTCATTCCACAAATGGAGTTTAAATGGCTGCGTGTATACTGCTAAACTCACCAGGGCAGGGTTTTGTGCAAACATCAATTTGTTAACCTGGTGTGGTTTTGGGAAGAAGGAGGTTTTAGCTGTGTTGTGCCATTTGGCATCCTGACCAGAGTAAAAAAAAGGGTCTGGTTTATTTACCAGTATAGACAAAGCCAGGTCATTTTAGACTCAGGTTAACTTCTAGCTGGTTTGCATGGAGTGAGGAACCACCAATTTTTCCAGTCTCACAGGAGCAGAATCATTCTTCTGCGCCTGTCCTTGCCTGTGGAGGGAGCAGAAAGATCTCCGCACTGCTTGAATCCCTCTAGATCACACGTCTGGGCCTATTTACCACCTGACTGAATTTACACTATAAAAGAACTTTCAGCCCACTCCTCCTGATATATTTTCTTTCAAAATCCATCCTCTTCCAGTCAAAAGAAACATAACAATTTTTCTTCAGGCAGGGATTCAACCTCCACCTTGTTATCTGAGAGTTTTACTGGTTTCACAGAGATAAGCCCGAGAACTAACTGAAGTAAGTCAATGGCCAACATGAGCATGCTCTTCCAGTGAAGATGGCCACCTGATCCTGGGATAGCAAGTGTGTAGCCAGCATGTCAAGAAAACTAACTGTTCTCCTCTCTTCTTCAGCACTGGCAAGACTGCACCTGGAGTACCGAGTCCAGTTTTGGGGTCCCCAGTACGAGAGAGATGTGCATGTAGTGGAGTGAGTCAGTGGAGGCCACCAAGGTGGTCAGGGGCTGGAGCACGTGGCCTGTGCAGAGGGGGTGTGGGAGCTGGGGCTGTTCAGTGTTAAGATCAGAAGCAAAGGGAGGATTTTGTTGAGGTCTTCATCTACCTAAAGGGGGGATATAGAGAAGACAGAGCCTGTCTTTTCTCAGGTGAGTGCTGCAAAAAGACAAGGGGCCAAAGTCCCAAGTTGCGACAAGGAAAAGTCTGTCTAGAGAGAATGAAAAATAAAGTTACCATGAGAGTCATTAAACACTGGAACAGATTGCCAAGAACGGTTCTGGGTCCTCTAACCTTGGAGATACTGAAAGCTCACCTGGACAAGGCCCTGAGTAACCTGGTCTTGTTGATATTTCCCTCAATAGGGGCTGGACTAGCTGATCTCCAGAGGTCCCTGTCAAACTAAAATGTTCAATGATTCTCAGTTAGGACTAGATGTGCCTTGTGCCTCCTTTGTTTATCTTTCACTGTTCAGATTCTGTTCAAACTCACTTTTGATTCTACTCTATTTTCATGATAAAAAAGTTAGTTTTGGTAAATTTAAAGTGTAATGCAATATTTTCTAATGGGTGGAGTTAAAAAGTCTGTACTCCTTTGGCCACTTGGTGAGTCCATCTTGTTTCAGTTTTGTGTGTAACCAATAATGTTACAGCAAGCAAAAATTTAATTTAGTTATGTTGAACTTTGCAATTTTTTAATGTGCTCAGCTTTTAGAAGGGGAACAATAAGCAGTGATATTCACTGGAACATATTATTCCAGAAGTTTGGAGTATGTGTCTTGATTTGTGTATATTATCTGATTGCTTACTTTTGCTCTAGGCCTCAGTATGTTCACCTCTAAAGAGGTAGGTGCTACTGAGTTGTTTGATTTAGCTTTTGATTTTGCCTTGACGTAGTTGCAAACACAGAATGTGTTCTTGCATACAATAAAATCGACAGCCTACAACATATGCATTGCACGTAAAGGATTTTGAAAAGTTATTGTAGGTGATACTGTCTGTGGTAAAGTGTCATAAGCCACCTAATAATCTGATCATAACTGACATGGGAGATGCTTTTATAATATTTACAAAACCATGATAAGGTGGATTAATATGACAGTTACATTTTAAGCATCTAACTGAAATCTATCTGAACAATTGTTAGCAGTGATGGTCAATTAAAGGAGACTCTAAATGGAAGAACCCTGAAATTAAGAGGTGTGAAGGTATTATAACAATTGTGGAAGGTATTATAACAATTTTGGACAAGTCTTTGCAGTGATTATGTGTTTTCATGGATAGGCCATAGTGTCCCATGTCTTTACATACATATGAATTTTAGTTTAGGAAAAAAATGAAGCAGGTGACTTAAGTCATACTTGATTTATGCTACCAGTACACATTTCAGTGGATAACTATGTTTGTATACATCTTTTGTAAAATAATCTTGGTTGACTTGCTTCCTTTGGCTTTGGAAAAGATGCACTGATATTAGAATTGGGCTTTCATTCTCCTAGTTTGCTGTGCTGTGGTGCTTGAATGTACGTCCAGTGCCAGTATTATTGTGTTATTTAATGCCAGGTTAGTATTTTCAACTGGTGTTTGTATTGTAAACCCCACTATTATATTACCATTATTGTCAAAACTGAGTATCGGACCCAAGCAGTGTTGGAGACACTGAAGGAACCTGAATAAACCTAATTATTGTTAGGTGTGTAGTCACTGCATCCCAAATGCATGCCAATTTACATTGTTTTTCATGAGCCCTTTCTTCTTCCTTTACTCCTCTCCAAGCTCCAGAAGCATGTGTGTGATGAAGGTGAGGGAAAAGCTGGCCTTTGTGCACAGCTTCTGTAACTAAGAAGCTCACTGATGACAGACACATCGTATCTCATGCTATAGTTATAGCCTTCCAGCTATTTAGTCAATGCGAATGCTCACATCAGTAAAAGCAGAGTTATTAGGCCTTATTGGCATGTAGAATATTCCATGAATTGGTGCAAAATATAATCAGAACAAGGAGAGTCCAAACATATAAAAAAATCAGCTAGTGATCCTGATTTTTTTTTTCCATTTAAAGCAATATAAATAAGCTGTAATTACATTAAGCACCAATAAATAAAATTCATACTGCAGAAGTGGATCCAAGTAACAAACCCAAAGCTCTTGGCCTTGTGAAAATGCTCCAGAAATTATCCTCTTCAACCTACTGCATTGGTAACAATTTCAGGTACTGGCTAAAAGTGAGACCAGCACTTTCAGTGTGGTTGGTTGCTGCATAGAATGGAAAAGTTTGTGAAGGTCTGATAGGTAGCTTCGTTTTCAGTACCGCTGGCAAACAGCATGTATGCAGAAGTGTTACGTCAGAAGGTTTGAAGCATTTGTTGAGTAATCAAAATGTAGTAATTATACATGCAGTTTGGTGTTTTTAACGGCTCTTGACTTGCCTACATCATATAGGACTTGGCTGGCGCCAGGTAGGCTTGGCAACAGCTCTGAAAGGTGTGAGTCATGGGAATAGTCGGCAGATCTCAGAGATACTAGTACATATCTGAGAAGAAAAAAAGTTCTTGACCTCTTTCAAACAAAGCAGAGGGAATGTACAGATCAAAAGTTATAACAGTTCCAGCCCCTTTGCTATCCAGATTTGGTATTTTTTCAATTTCCTGACATCATGGGTTACCTGCTTGTTCAATGGCCATCTAAATTGAAAGTAAAGCTTATTAAAAATCAGAATATGTTACTGATATTGCTAAGGTAACTGTTGTCTTGCAAAGCCATGGTGGGTTGTATTACCCATTGTGGATATCTCTGTCTGGTACAATATAACAATTTTGGGTTTGGATTCACTTTAAATGGAAGATTTATCACTTTATTGTAGAGCAGACTGATGTACAGAGGTTGGAAGCTGCTATGCAACTGCCATTGGCAAAAGACAGAAAATGTTTCTCACCATGCTGCTGCTGCTGTAGGCAATATAGGGATACCTGCTATGATTCACTTAGAAAATGTTATGAAACATAACCTTAGAAGATCTATTCACAGATACCTACAAATGAAGTTGCAGGGACATGAAAAAATATTTCAGTCTTCTTGTAACTGTTGTTTCAAAGCAGATGAAACAATAATTGAGCAAAAGAGATTTTAAAAAATCTATATCCAGAACACTTGAGTACAAAATTAAAAGGTAGCACTGCTTACTTCATCTCTTTCTAATTCAAGTTTACTTAACTATTTTCTAAATTTCTCTTGCCCTAATATTGGGTCAGATGCTTCCTTGAACCTACTGCTGTGTTAATTAACTCATTAAGAATTTGATGTGAGATTTATGCACTGTTCTTTTACAGTCATTGCCTCACAATCAGCAATGAAAATATGATGTAGTAGACTCATTTTTTAAATTTTGTATCCAAGGGACAGAGTGTGTTCAAGCAAGTTTTGTATAAAATTCTGGGTACAAATTGTTACTCTGTGAAGAAAGAGCTTGATTTCAGAGTTTTGGAAAAACCACATTTGTTACCAGAATGAGTACAAAAACCCACTTACTTTTGTAGACCTATGGTACTGAGACTTCAATAGGCTAAAGATGTGTTAGTTTTTTATATGCCCTTCTGATACTCAATTTGTATTATTGGATCATGGCTGCTTCAATTTACCTCTATCCATACTAATTTCTTAAGTTTTCACATGAGCAGAAGAAAATACCTATTAAATATCCTGTAGATTAGGTGCAGATTTATTGTGATTGAATTGAAACATTAAAAAAAGCCTTCCTATGCAAATGTGTATGAAGGTTTTGTGCCCTCAGTTTTTAAATAGAGACCCCTTTGGTTAATGGGGAGCTTTGCTTTAGAATTATTGGTATAATACAGCTTACTCAGGTCCACTTAATCGATTTGGCCATGATAACTGAACTTTTTTTTTTTTTCATGAATTTTCTTTATTGTTTTGAAAAATGTATGAAGAATGCATTTGGTGCTTTGCATATGTGGTGCTTTCTATATATACTACAAAATGCTGACAGGGTAATCATAAATTTGCTTCTGGCATTGAAGGGCTGTATCTTGAGGTGACTTTTCTTTTTTGGTTCTTTATTCACATAATGCCATTAGTATTGTTTGTTGCAATGTAGGATATTTATAACAGGAAACATCTGTGGAGCAGTAATAAAGAATAGTTTTCATAAAGCAGTTTTACATTATCCTTCTACCAGTATCTGATAACAGTCACATTTATCTGGGTGTAGGAACGTTCTGACAGGTGTAAGGGATAACTGATTGATATAAACTCACTACTGCATGAAAATGAACCTTTTGATAAAGACATCTTAGTTAGAACTGATAAGTAAAGTACAGAGAACATAACTGTCTGCTATTATGTATCATTTTATTACCTTTATGTTGATCTTGATCTTTTAAATGGATAGTAAAGCATTGACAAAAGATGACTGAATATAGACATTTGTATAATGTACCTTTAGCGGGAGCATAATCTTTAGATCAAGGACAACTTAACAGGCAAAGGGCTCATAATTCATTAAAATAGAGACACTATCTAGTTCATAACATGGAAAACTTAAACAATGCGGTATTCTAAGGATTCAAAATTAATACTTTTTCTATTTCTTTAAAATATAACTCTATTTAGATTTTGATGGATTGAGAGGCAGATGAAAGTGTTGGCTAAAAATTAAAAACAGTTAAGAAATTTATTTCCTGTTTTATCAGTTCTCAGAGCTTTTATGGGCTTATCCATGTTAACATCTCTCTGATATTAAGTTTTGAGCAGATGGATGCCGTGAAAATTATTACTTCATTTAATAAGATAGAAATAAAAGTGTTTCTCCACTTACGTGTTTTCTGTGAACATGTTCTGACTCTAAATTTTATTAATACAGAATTCTGTTATTTTAAAGAAGAAAATAAATGGAAATCTATAATAATCTGAAATCCTGTAGAATCTAGAGACCATTGTCTTGAATATGCAATAGCATCTTACGTCAGCATGTTGTTGGAGTCGTGGAATAAACATCAGGAACTTCAATATTTTCACACACATTGATTTAATTTCATATAGAAATAGGGTCAATAAAAATAGCTAAGAAAATTCTACGTAATAGGAAAATGTAACAGACCAAATCACAAAGCAAGTAGGTAGATACCCACAGTATTTTATCATATGTTAGATATTATTTCAAAATGTTTGTGTAAATGTATGGAGCCACACAACACTAATTTATGCTTATTTAGTAAAAAAACCACAGGAAATCCAGTCCTGTGTGCTTTAAATAGTCTCTTGGTATTCAATATTTGTGATTTACTAAATAATCTTGTCATGAACCAAATATATTTTTTCTTGTGTCTGAGGCTAGAACTGTAACTGCTCAGTACTACTAAGGTGGAAAAGGGAATAATAGAATCTAAAAATTAGTAATAATTTGTGCTATTTCTTAAACACTTTTGATAGTTTTTTAAATTTTGTCTAAAAAAAAGTAAACTTGAGAGAAAAAAAATATATTTTCCGTTGTAAATCTTTATGAACTTCATTATTTTAAAATAGTAAAAGTTCGATGTTATGTATGCATGGATGAATATACATGTGAATGTTGTGTTTATTGTCAGCTCATCAGAACCTGCTAAATTGCGTGAGATGTGGTAGTCCGATTCTTTATTTTACTGTGGTTTTATTTTAAATAAAAATAAAAGGAGTGTGATTTTATGGAATATAATCTTGGTCTGAGACTCAGCCTTTCAATTGTACAGTGAAAGTGGCCTCTTAAATCACTGGTAGAACTTTGACATTTTATTTTTAATCAAAGAGATTTTCTGTCCTAAATTTAAAGGAATTTATGCACATGATTAAGCAATTTCTTGAATGAGGGCCTTTATTTTTACCACGAGGATACTTCATATGAGCTGTAGTCTGTGCTGTGTAATTAAAACACGTTATCAGATTTAGCTTAATTAATGTTAAAAAACCACAAATGCTTGATGCTTCCTTCAAGGACATTAAAAAAATGCATTCCCGCTATTCTTGGTTTGTCATGTTGTGCCAATGTTGAAAATTAATGAATTATGTTACTTGCCATAGTGACAGATTCTTTTACCTGAAATGTTGTTCTGTGTATAGCACTTGTCTGAAATCAGTTGTTCATATGCTGGAGAAGTCCATGTACATCTTGTATGCAAATTATTATCTTTTAATCTGTTTATGAATACAGCAAGGTTGAGGTAACAGAGGTCTGAAAAAATTAACATTGCATTATCTCTGTTTTTGTGGGGTTAAGTTAAAACTTTCAGAGCATGCTAATATTAATTGTGGTTAATTTTCCATATATTTATGGCAACTGAAAAAGAGGGGAGTGTGGAGCTGCCGCTTCAAAAATATACCATTTCTGTCCAAGACGGTATGTCAGCGTCTCGGTGAAATTTTCACATTTAAGAAATGACTGTATGATCCACCTCACGTGACCCTTATCTCTTCTTCTCCAGAGGCCAGTAGTAAAGTTTCACTTGCATCAAATGGCAGGAGAACCATGTGACTGTTTATATAGGTTATTGAACAATCTTTGAAACATATCAGATATGCATAATATACATTATTTCTTCTCTGAGATCTTGATCCTTCTAATACATGTTTAGTATCTGTGTATTGTTTTAGTATTTATGTTCTGAGCCCAATAGCAGTAGTAACATAATATTTTAATTTTTTTTTTTAATCCAAGGGGAACTATGTTGATAAATTCAGTTTTTCACATCATAGAAAGTATCTTCTCCATTGGTGATACATGTAGACTCAATAAAGAGGCTGAAGTCTAAGTAAACAGTGCAGCTGAATTTCTGTTGCACTTGAAATCCTGGTCCCTTTAATTAAGGAATGAGACTTACCAGGTATGGGGATAGAGGACTTTGATGTACATAGATGTTAATCTGGCACCTTCCATGAAAACTAAAATGTTATTCTAAAAATGAAAGTTTAAAACACAAAACAGAAAAAAACTAAACAAACCCAAATTAACTCTTCATTGGAGAAAATATTTTTGACTTTTCAAAATGGAATTCAGCTTTTTGAAGTAATTTTCTTTAGAAAGACATATAAAATCCTGGTTTGAAACAGTACTGATCCACACCTCTGTAACACATCATTAGAGTGCTGGCACATTTTCAAAGTGAAACTTAATGAGAAAAAAGAAAAAGGAAAATCCTGTAAAAGTATAAATGAGAAGCAAGCCAAAACCAAACCGCACAACTGACATTTTAGAATTGTTTAGTGGAATTGCATCCTGGCACAGGCTGACTGGAATAAATGAACCTCTCCTGACCATTGACTCTCAGTGTTTTAGAAACTGAATTCTGGAAGCATAACATGTATTAGCTTTGGTGCATTTTTTTTGATATTTACAGGTCTTGGCAATATCTGAGAGACCTTGTTTTCATTTCTGGTCACCACCTCAGCAAACTAATCAATGAGGCATGAACTGCTATCTGCAGAGAAAGAAATGAAAAATAAACCAGAGATAATCCTTCAGTTAAAAGGTTATTCTGTGCGATAAAAGCTATTTTGTTAATTTATTTACTTACTGGTACAGTGAGATAAAGTGAGGGAACAATTAGGGAATTCTAGTTGAAAGGATTTAAAAGGGCAATGACGACTTAATATTTTAGGTTATTTGATTGACAATATAGTTACATAGATTTCTTAAACTAAAAAAAAAAGTAGTTTTCAGTGAGTCAAAATTCTGTTTGGTTCAATTAGTATTTTCTGCTAATAATATTTTCTCTATCAATTATATGTTCATGCTCACATACTAGTTTTAAACTATATTTTATTTTTATATGGTAATTTGGTTAAACTAGGATAACATGTTTTTTGTTTCTATAAAGTATCTGCAGTAATAATTGTTTCCATATTTTATCCCTATTTTTCATATTTTCATATTTCCCATTCTTCAAAATGTACTAAGATGCATAAAAACCTTGTTAGTTTTGACCTATATGTAATCTGGTAGAGGATATTTGTAGTATGCAGACTGTTATACATTATTTAATTTGATTTTAATATTAATTTTAATATTCAGATAGTTACTTCTGAATATAAACACTAAATGTAAGAAAATGATTAGTAAAATCTGTACAAAACATGTTGCAGTAATAGTTTATTTTTTCCCAGTGTTTTTTTTAATTTTTTTTTAATTGATTTATCAAATCTTCCCAGTGTGCAAGTATGTATTTGGGGATGTAATTCTGTTTAGTTGCCAACAATATTATGATAAAATGAATATTTTGCATGTGCTTCTCTGCTGATTCATTAATATTTTGAAAAGCTGAGATACATAGGATTATCTGTCTTTCTCCAAGTCTATCAGGAGGGTTTGATCTATGCTTGGGAAAAAGTAACAGCGAGCAGCCCCTTCACCTTTTGGAAGTGGACAAGGCTTTGTAGATCCTGTACATGCAGAATAATCCACCTTTAAGAGATTCACTCTGTAGTTGTTGATACTTTACAGCTTAAGTCATTTTACAGGACTGAGGAGTATTATTGCCAAGAAATTTTCTGTTTCTCTTGGATCTTCATCTTTTTCTCTGCTTAAGGATTGGTCTTTCCTTTTTTATTCTATTTGGAGAGCTGTTTTTCACTCTGCAGTTCTCTCCTCAACTTCCATTTTCATGAAGCCCATTTTTTTCCAGAACCATGAAATCTGTACCTTTTATATGTTGCTCAGTTCTTCTATTCTCTCTGATTTCTTTTAAGTTCTAGAGACATTGACCAAAGTCTTGCAAGTTAGAAGCACTTTTTGCGGAGATGGGTTGACCCTATCTTCTGTGAACTGTCATGGGTATGATACAATTCCCACAAAAATCAAAGGGAGTCTTTCCTTTGATTATGAAGAAAAGGGCTCATGACGATTGTCACCAACAGTGGCACAGTAACGATGCTGGAAAGGTATCAAGCAAGTCCTCTTTTATGCCAAATCCAGGCAATGGAGATTCTAATAAATTCCTGTGCAACCTTTGCTCCACACTACAACACAGAGGCTCTTTCATGGTCCTGAGCTTGTGTTTCCAAGGGAAGCATTTCGGTTTTCCTCCTCTCTTTGCTCACTGCCTCCACCCCGTGGAACTGGCTCACCTGCCACTCATTACAATTTTCCAAAAAAGTGATGAACTCAGAAGAGGCAGGACAGGTGAGTTCAGCTTGGCGAGTTGGAAGTAGAAATGGATTGTCAAAAGTCAGTCAAGCCAATTTAGAATTTCTGAAAAAAGGAAAAAATGGGCAGCTGGAGAAAAAAGTGCTAAACTGCAGTTGGAGGAAGAGAGTTGTTATAGACAAGGGCTGGGAAACTGCAATGAAATGGGCATCTTCCAAACTAGTAGTTACTGGCTGCATTTCACAAAGCATCTCTTCTCACTCCTCCCTCCCCCCTAAAGCATCTTTGTTTCCTATTTAATATCTATGTTTTTCATAATAATTCATACTTACGTTAGCATCATTGTGTGTTGTTTTCCAAACATACTAGACCAGAAGCTGTTCTGAAGAACTACTGTCTAACATGCCCAGACAAACAGGACACTAAAAGAAGATATTGCTGGTATGTGTGTATGCTCAAGATGCTAATATTTAACATTTACATTGCAGTAATAAACTTCCAAATTTGGCCCTCATTTTGGTAGTTTGTGTTGTACCTTGTGCAATAGAGGATTGTCCCTGTATATTGTGACTTTATTAGATGAAAATTCATAGGCATATGCAGAGTAGAGAAGTGCAACAATTTAAGGCTAACTTGACCTAAGTGTTTTCAGTGATGCGATTGCTGCTGCTGCTGCAAGCCAGCATAAGCTTTAACAGGTTCTTGTTTTTGAACAAGTTTAAGCAAATATAACCCCCTTTTGGGCTAGAGTTTGCATTTTTCTTCTGCTCAGAGTGGTCACACACTGAACTTGATTGTAACCTGAAGAACATTAAATTCCTATACACAATTACTGTGAAGGATGTGGTACATGATCAGAGCATGTGTACTAAGTGTCTGCAGTCTCAGCGGAGCGGTCACCACCTTCTTTAAAAACATGGTTACAGAACCAGAAGTATGAGAATCATAGAATCATTTAGGTTAGAAAAGACCCTTAAGATCATCAAGTCCAACCACTAACCTAACACTGCCGAGTCCACCACTAAACCATGTCCTGAAGCTCCACACCTACACATCTTTTAAATACCCCCAGGGATGGTGGTGACTCAACCACTTCCCTGGGTAGCCTGTTCCAATGCTTGACAACCCTTTTGGTGAAGAGGTAGAGGTGGAGACCCTCTGCTCTCCCATTGCAACAGCTTAGTGATCAAAGTGGGATGTGCGGGACCCACTGGGTAGCAGTAAGGTTGACTGAGAAAATGCAACAAGTTGGTCAGCAAGAAGACTAATATCACAAATAGGCCATACTTATCTGGGGCAGGACACTCTTCATCCCTGTTGAAGCTATTCAGGTACATGGAAAGGAATGAAAGATTTCTTGGACAAGAGAAAAAAAATGAGTGTGAGTCTGTGCCATGATGATAAGGACATTCATCTATAAGGCGAAAAAGTTGAGTGCTATTCTGTGCTTAAATAGTGTCTTAATGTAAACTAAGCAAAATCTGTAGAGCACAGACAGAAATCCTCCTCCCAAATGAATAGTCTTACTAATGTTACATTTATTCTGAATAGTCTTACTAATGTTACATTTTTTTTTCCCCCCTCTTTGTAGTTTAGTAGATCTCTCAGTCTCTTCTTCAGTCTCAATAACCTGCCTATAGGATGATGATTAGTTTTCTTTTTAAGAGAGTTGTATCCTTCCGCTTGGATTGGGAAAGTCTGTCTGTCTGTGTATTTCACATTCTGGATAAGTAGTCTAGACTATTGTATACAAGTTAGTGACTGCTTCCCTTTCTGTAAGGAGCTGTGTTAAAGGTGAGAGCTGTAGCTGCCTAATGGTTAGGGGACTATGGTTTGTATATAACCACTGTAGCCACAAACACATCCCAAAAGTGATCTATGTCATCTTAACGTAGATGACTTAAAAGAGAAGGGGATGAATCGATCTTGGAGGCTGTCTCTCACTCTCCAGAGAAACATCGTAAGTGACTAACTTTGACTGAATACTTATTTCTGGAAAATATGGGCTAGTTTAAATTAGTATTCCCCCTTAAAACTTTTTTTTGAAAAATCAATGCCTGTAAACAAAAAATTTTGTGAAATTACTAGATTGTGTTGTAATGAAATGTTTACTGTTTAAAGATTGACTTCTTCATAGCTTCAAAATAGTTTTTACTTGCTTTTTGCCTGGACACTTAAGTCTAGAAGTGAGCTATTCAGCTTCCAAAAAATAACTGTATATATTTGCAACATCATCACAGTCTTTTCAGAACTGATGGGAAATGGTGCCACATCTAATACATTATTTATCAAGCTGCGATTGCAGGAATAACAAATATCTTAATTAGTGGAATTAATCAATTATGCCTTCATACATCAGTTGCCTGTAGTCCTCTATAAGAAAAAAAGTTTCTTCTTTTATTCTACCTTTTAAAAATGTGGTTATCATGCTCTCCTTCTTTCAAGCATTTAGAACAAAGTCCTGATAATTTAATTACATGCCTCATTCAAATGCAGGATCATATGAACCTGTAATGGCTCAAATCATCTGTTTACTAATAATTCATCCAGTAGTGCTTTTTTTTGAAGTGAGAGGGGAAGGGAGAACCTTATCTGCAATTTCACTTTGGTACAGTATTATAATTATAAAAGAATAACAATATACTTGTACAGTCTGCCATTTAGTTCAATGTTTTTGGGTGCATTTAAGCTATTGAATTAATCTCACTTTTAAACAATAGAATATAATACTTTAATAGCTTGCCTTTGCACTGGCTTTGTGGGACACTGAAATTAGTATTATAATGCACTGTGTATAGTTTCTGCTGAATCTGATTGCTTTAGCAGCAGTCAGTTTGATAGTATCAGGTTCCAGCTTGCATTGCTGGGTCAACATGGACCCAGGCCATTAAAGGAGAAAGGTTCAGGGAAAGTTCATTTCTATTGTTTTACCATGGTTACAAAACAGAAAAAAAAGGAGAAATCCTGCATTTGTAACATATTGCTTCCTTGGGCCCTGAAGGTAGTATGATCTTTTTTTCCTCTTAAATTGAACACAGAAATATAAACCTCCTGATTATCTGCAATGTAAACAAAAGAGTATTTTCTGATCACTTTTAAAGTAAAACACAGATGTTCTGCATTGACTGCTGATGTCATTAAACAAAATGTTTGTATTCATTTAATTTGATCTCTCAAACTGCTAGCGTTTAAATTTGTTACTAGGTCAATAGAAAAAATTAATACTTCATATTGGCTGTTGTAATACTGACTTTTGTTTACATAATTTTCGCTTTAATTAACTCACAGTAAGCCTGTTGAAATAAGTACGTTTGCTTTTTCTTTAAAATATAACCTGTCCATTGAAGCATTTTCTTTTTATTGTGGTTATAAAATAAAGAAACATTTTCATGAAAAAGCGTGATCTTAAATGTCATCATATGTGTTTAACATTTACGGCAAGGTTGTAAACCACTTGTGAGGTACCATTATGAAAGGGTTTAAATTTTAAGATAAACGTGTTTGTTACATATGTAAGAAAAAAGAGAGAAAGGATAAAGGACTTTTCACAGCATTAGTATGTTTTATTTGTGAACTGTTGAAGAAAGCTAATTCTACAGCAATGAGTACTTCATTCAGAGAGGTAAATCGTGTAATGGGTGTGATATAGAATAAAATTTGCTATTTGTGCCAATATGAAGAAACTCTGTAAAGCAAAAGGTTGCACAAACATTCTCTTAATGGAAAGATTTGCATGAAATTTGAACTCTGAAGGTTGTGACACAGCATAATCTTCAACAATATGTTTTTATTTATAAAGGCCTTTATATATCATTCCCATAAGCCACTTTTTAGATAAGTGAAGCTATTTGTAGATCTGACTGTTATACAAGTCAAAGAGATAATGGCATTTAAGACAGCATTAGTTATGGAAACTAGCTTACAGGGGTGACTGTATATTTGTTATTTTCCAGAGTTGCCTGCCTCTATTATTATTAAATGTGATCTCATTAAGAAAAGCAAATTTCACATATGCTAAGCTGGGCCAGGATGAATGTGTATTTAAATTTAAGATCTTTGGGGAACATGCAGATAATATTGTTGACTTAGTGTGTGTCATTAATCTTCCAAGACAGTGGTGCAAGACACATGCTCTTAGGGTCTGTCTACCCAAAGAGGTTTGCAAGAGAGGTCTGTGGTCATTTGAAAGAGTCATCTCACTATGCCATTGCTATTGACTGAATTGATGTTTGAGTCTTAACAATAACATTGTGGAAAGGGAAAAAAAATAAAAAAGGAAAATAATACTTGGTTGGCATATGTGAGAGTTAGGAAACTTTATAGGGTGCAAACAAGTACTAAGTGAACTCTATTACTCTTTGTTTACCCTTGACTACAATTCTAGGTTTGATATCCCATTAGCAAATGACAACTGTTTTTTCAATTGAATATCATGCTCATTTTCTTTCTTAAATGATTCTGTTAGTGCTACTGTGCCCTGCTAATCACCTGAAGGGATTGCAGTCTGTATGTACACATAGTATACAGACAGATACACACACATATGTGTATATGTGTTTGTGTATGTAGATATTATGATGATCAGCCTTCTAGATTGTGGTTCTGTCATGATGGGGAGATTGGAGATACTCATCTTTCACCATTTAGTACTTTGTGAAAGAGTCACAGAAGCTAGAGTTGACCCTTTTACATACTTTGCATTTCTCTAGCTCGACTGGTACGTAGTCTCACAACTAGGTGGGAGAGAAGATGGCAATCAGTACTTCCTAAAGATAGTGAAGTCTAGATTGATTCCTCCTTTGCTTTAAGGTGTTTTGGGACCACAACATTTATTGCCTTGGGAATATCAACCTAGAGACTCCTGTGTGTGGAGAGCGTGCCACGCCATATGGTCTATATATACATGTATGTAAGTGTGTGTATATACATACGCACACACATACTAACAACCATGTATCTCACATAATGAGTTACTGTGTGAGAGAGAAACTTTTCTGAGGACTAAATCTCCTATGCCCAGGAGTCCAAGGCATGTGTTGTCATCTTTTTTTTCTTAAATCATTGAATAAATGGATGAATTGGAACAGATGACTGCTTTACTGTTCCACTTGCCAGACTCCTTTTGTGTATCTGAGCCTCTATACTTGGAAGATATTGCTTAAAAACTGTAAAACTTTTATCTCTTTTAAAAGACAGTATAATGAGAAAGCATTGTTACAAACATATTATACTTTGCCACTTTATTCAGTTCTATTAGAATATATCTGATATCCAAGTCAAGAAAATTTAGTGAAGGATAATTGTGATGAAATTCTTCTGATTTGCCATTTTATTGCAGTACCCTCTTTGTCAAATATTGTTAAAGTTTTGGAAAAACTGCATGAGCTCACTGTCCAGCTCAAGCTTGTGTGTGCTTTTTTACTGGCAAGCTATAAAGTTGTGAAGACATTGCTCTGACCTTCAGCCAAGCATGTAACCAAGCATGTTTCTGGACAGGATAATGTCTAATTTGATTCCTAGTCTGTGAAAGGGATAGTCTTCTGCTGATTTTTTTTCTTTTCCTAAGAACTTGATCCATTACCGCCGAAAACTACCCAGTTCTGCCAGAAGTACTTCTTAACAGCATAGAAAGCATGTGGTTTGGTCAAGTAGGTGTTTCTTTGGTATCATCTTTAGTACTGGAGTGACGCCTGAAACTGCAAAAGCTAATAAGAAGTCTCAAGCAAACAGGTAACATCTTGGGGAAAACATTAGCATTGATGAAAATGTCCCTCTTAGTTTGACCCATGACACCTTGATCAGTATTTACAACACCTAACATTCAGAGATCATCAGCCAGATCAAAATGAGGAGGAAAAACCCCTTGAATTAGTTTATTTGATGATTTTGGATTATTTTTCATTTCTAAGCCCTTAACTTGCACGTGGCATAACATTTGCAGAGCTTTTTCTGTGTGTAAGCAAGACAGAGTGATAGAAAAGTAAATTTTTATTGGTACGGGAACAGAAACTGAGGTACTCAGTTTTTGAAGCTAAGGCTTTCAGAACAGCAGAAAATATGAAGAGTCAAAATACAATTGTGAATTGGCACCTGCTTTAACTCTTGCCTAACTTGACTTTGGGCATGGAAAGAAAATTTGTTTGTAATTATTATGATTAATTTGTATTTCATTATCATCTTAATGCTCAGTCAGTGTGAGCTTGTTGTGCTATGAGCTATACAGACAGAGCCAAAAGATAGTTCTGTGTGCATGTTACATATGGAGATGTTCCAGGCACAGAGCATGCCAATCAAACATCATATGGATGTATATACTGGCCAGCTGTAGTATACCCCAGGAGAGCGTGCTGCAAGTCTATGGTGCCATTTTGACCATCTTGGAAGTCATACTCGTATATAAAATTCTCTTATATGAAATTCTGCTGTATGTGTCCCATGCTGCTGAAGATGTGAAGATCATGAAAGGAAGGATGAATTGAATTAAAGGTGTCTCAACCAGAATTCATCATAAGAATACTTTTACAAGCATTAGAATAACATGATGAATTTGATCTTTTATTTTGGGCTTTCTTTATTTTGGCTAATGTGAGATGTTTTTGAGAAACACACTTAGATATTTTCAGATGCAGTGCAACAGTAATTTAAATTAATTTCAAAGTCTAATATCTCTGATATCTTTACTTGATAATCTACTATGGAGATGGGAAGTAGAGGGACTAGAGCATGTGTAAGTTTTCCAGTCACAGAGTAAATACAGAGCAGATCCATAGTTAGGCATGTTAAAGTACACATTAAAATAAACTTCTCAGTAATTGATTTATGCCTTTCTATAAAATAGTTCCTTTGATATCTTCCTATGTAATTCTAAAGATTCACACAAATGGAATTACCAGAATTACAAAGAAATATAAATAATAATTAATCTTATCAGAAGTAGATACGTTTGTCAGCTCTGTTATCTAAAAACATACTACTTGTACTACTTAACAGAAATGACTGATTGACTTTCCAGTGTTTCCCTAGGATAACAGATTAGTAGCAGACTGTTAGAGCAAACTTTACATAAGAAAGTTATGGGACAGCTTTGAGCACTGGCTGTATTTCAGGCCTGCAGATAACATACCTACAAACACTGACTAAGGTTTATGGTAATAGATTTTAGGATATCACCAGATTTGATCCTCTGTAGCTTGATAGCAATGCACTGAGTGACTTTTAAGTTGTTGAAAGGATAACAAAAAAAAGTGTGGTTGGATTGGTATAATATTTCCACTTGGACCTATAGTACTGTCTATTTTTTTTCCTCCTATTTTTTTAGGACTTGGGATTCTTGGATTGGTATTATGTATTGTCCAGTTTACTGTAGTACTACTGCTTAGGAGGGAAAACTGTACTACTATTCATATGGTTACAGATGCTGCTCTGCAAAGAAAATGGAAGGTTGAATTTGAGTGATTGTTTCTGTTACTTGCCTTGCACAAGGAAAATAAAATATAAATTTATTTTACGATATTCCATAGTAGAATATAAAGGCCAGGCAAGCCTACATCTAGTCTTACAGGGTTGGAACTCTGCAGCACACCTGGGATCTTGATTTCACAAACAGATTTTGGGGGACTGGGTACACAGATCAGGGTTTTTTCCTGGAATATACCATAATTCATTTTTTCCCTGTGAGTTCATGTTTTGCTGTGTTTTGGAAATAAAGTACAACTAGAGTACACACCAGAATTTAATAATTAAAGGGTATCTACAAGGGTAATCACCCCTCTTGTATCTCTTGGTCCACATAGGGTTTAAGTGATGAGTGTTGTGCTGGGTGTTGCACAAACCCATTGCTATACTGATAGCTGGTTTTTGTCCCAAACAATTTGAAGTCTGAACAACAGAGATGAAACTAATGATGTGCATACCCTTTAACTTCTAGTTTAGGACTTGCTTTCAGATAGAAGTTCATTCTGTCAGAGTAGACTTATTTCACCAGTGTTACTTGTACAGTGCTACCCAACATAAATATCTCACTTGGAACCTAGATATTATCTGCTCAAAGAAACCTGTAAGTTTTAGTGCTCAGTAGTGATCTAGTAGATTCATTCATAGATTTGTATTTATACATATATACAAATACAAACCACCTTATCTAAAGGTTTAAATTCTTGATTTTAATGGATACTGCGTTGTTACCATCAATCTGTGTGCATCAGCTGTGCAGTTATAGCTGTACAGACTGATGGCGTCTTTTCAGTATTTCGTATCACTACTGTTACTCTCAAATGTACAATAAAAGTCACTTTTAAGCTTTTATTTAGGTGGTTCCAGCAATTCTTTGGAAGTGTACGGTTAATGAGTGTGGGTTTTCAGAATTAAAAATAAGGTGAATAAAGGGCAGTGAACATTAACCACAGTATCTGGCAGAAGCTAGAATAAAATTTTTCATTTTGAGTATAAATAGTTTTCTAAAGGGCAAAGGGTTTAAGATATAGGCAGCTTCATTAAAAAGGTGACAGTTCACTTGTTTCAGCATTTCATCCGAAGAATTGTGGCCAATTAAGTGATGAATGCATTCAGATATTGCAGTGGATACACTTATATGATAGAACTCCATTATCAATTGTTATGAATAAGAGTAGCATATTAACTAACAAACTTCCAGGAGAACCAGAATATTTGCACAACATACTTACCTTGAATAGTACAATTTTTTTTCCTTTCTTATTTGAGCTTAAATCATCACTGAAATGTTTATGTATCTTAAATTTAATACAGGTGGTAATGAACACCAGCTCTGTGACCCCTTGAGCAATGATGGGCTTGTTTATTATGTAGGTGTTTTTTCTTGTTGTGTTTCTGTTTTTTTTTTTTTTTTTTTTTTTTTAAATGGATCTCAAAATGGCAGCTGCTGACCAGTATGTCCTACTGGAAAACAAATCAGGTGTTATTTTTCTAAACAAGTTAAAAATTTCTTAAATGAAGATATTCACTTATGTTATGGATGTATGGTTATATATGTGTTCAAAAGAGGAGTGTGCTACTATATGGCCTAATTCTGCTTTGAGTCTAATTGGTTATTTGTACATGCAATTATCTGATTTATGTTCACAAATTTGTAATTACATGTGCAAGTTCTATGCAGAGATGAATGCAGATGGTTAGAAAACAAGCCTTGAAGCAGGACTGTTCATTCCAACTAAAGTTCATACATTTAAATCATTGTTTCAGGCCATCTGCAGACTCTAACAGACATAACCACATCAGTTACACTTGCTTCACATTAGGAATCATCTCAGCAACTTGAAGTAGGAACTGTCTTTAAAAAATGAAAGCTTAAAATTCTTTTAGATTGTGTCATTTATGGATCAAACCTGCCTTTCTGGCCTATTAGCTCCATGCTTGACATTTTTATAATATACATAGTAGATGTTGTTTTGAAGGGATGTTTTTTAGAATTAAAAGCCTTAGAAAAGATGAAAACAGTTGAGGAAAAAATAGGCTTTGCATCTGTTACAGTTTGGGGTTTCATGTGGGTGAATAACACTGTTAGAAGGAATCATTTAGCTTGCATATTTAAATTATGGGTGCGGTTTATGCTGGAAGGTTGAGTGAAATGGGAAAGGCGTCTGTTATAACTTGACAGAAAGAGCATTTATGGGAAGAATGCACTTTAGAGCACTGCTTTTTTTACAGGTTGGGTTGGTTTTTTTTTTCCTTTTTTGTAGTTGCAAGAATTATTCTGAAAAGACAGCAGTGTAAATAGAGGAAATAAATATGATTTTGCAAGATTTTCTTGTGGCTATTGCCAGTATTCCTGAGTAACTTTCTTCAGGATCTCCAGTGCTGTGATTTCTCTACTTCTATTGGATATTCTGAGTACTCTTTCTGAAGCAACATTTATATCAAGTACAAATATATCAATATGGTTTGAATTTATACATGAGTTCTGTATAATAATTGCATTTCATTGTTCATTCAGACTTATTTTCTACTCTAGCTTGTATGTCTTTCATCATCAGAGGCTTGTGTTTCACAGTTATTACATAGTCACAAGAGGCAACATACTTAAATGTTTTAAGAACTTTCAGGCAGATCTAGTGTTTCAGCTAATTAGATGAAGCAGTGAACTTTTTGGCTTAATTTACTTCTGACATCATAATTCTGCCACCCAACATAATTAGATTAATTTCTTATCTGTTTTTCACTTTCCAATAGATGGCTGACTTACAGATCTCAATTTCATTAAGAGAACAGTCACATTTCAGTAATATTTTAAACTTATGTACAATCACAGCAGTATTCAAATCTGGTACTGTAATTTACTCCAGTAACACTCAGATTTCTAACTGGTTTTATTTCCTTTCCTGCCTTTTGGGTCATTTATATATTCAAGTAGTATGGTCTGTCAAGTAGAATCTTCTTAGATTCTTTAATTGTGTTTGTAGTGGGACTTCGAGCATCAAGTAAGAGCTGACAGGTGTTGCTGTATTATATATTCTGTATATTCTTGCACTCATGTACTTTGTATCTTGTAATCTTGCACTCTTGTGTCAAGAATATTCCTGATCTTGCCGAAAAGCAGAGTGATTTGGGCTGAGGAAGATGGAAGTGGCATAATGTTTGCGTGACTGGTCTGTTAGGGGAAAAATAATTCAACAAGGTCTTCTCTAAGCCCCCAGAAGCTCAGTATCCTAGTGGTTGTGTAAATGGCGTTAGAATGGGATACGGAGTGCAATATATTTTCTTTTAGCTTAAGTATTTGAACTACTGATAACTGGTGCTGGGTTTCTGACCAATTATCCATTTTTGGCCATTTTGGTTTAAAAATAGCAGTAAAGTGTTCTGTTACTGAAATGTAGTAATATTTTATCAGTATGCTTCCTTCACTGCTCACTCCTATAACAGAATCTAATTCTTTTGAAGATCATTCCTATACTTCTTTGTGAAGATTTTTAAACACATCTTTGTATTTATTTTCATCAGCATTGTTTGCTGTCTTAGTAACTTCTTCTAATATAACATGAGTTCAGCCCTAATTATCGCGTGAGAACATTTTCTGTTTAACTGTGAGAAGAAAAATAAATTTAAGGTAATTGCACTGAGAGTTTCATTGTTTTATATGACTGCAGCAAGTAAAAAGGACATGGTGTGATTTCTAATGTTTGTTTTACTAACTGTCAAGATAGATATATGCCCAGTCTTAGAATTGCATTCTTCTGCTTTGTTCTTGAGTGGGAGTAGAAGGGGAAAACTTAAAATAGTAAAGTATAAGGTTTAGATCGATGTATGTTGTCATTTTTTTGCCTTTAAAATGCTAGTTCAGTGCATTAGAAATATTTATGAAGGTTACCTTGGCAAGCAAGTGTTTTCCAACCAAAGGAATTAAATTATACAAAAGGTTTAGTCAGTCTTCCTAGACCTTATTTTTCAGAATTGACACGCCCTTGGCTCAAGTCTTATTAGTGTGAAGGCTGCATGTATGATGCTGAGGGCAGCATGGAAGCTATCCCAAAACCCAGAAGTACCACAGATATACCATGGAGGAAGAGTTGGTTACAGGTTGTCACAGGCCATCCCTGTCTTTGCATTAACTCAGCAAATAGCCTTAGGCTGTGACATCCTCAGCCCTTCTGTAGTGGCCAGTGTATGACAGCACATAGTAACCACTTCCAGTGGCTAAAGGGATGTAGAACAACTGAGAAATAAAGCCTAGATTTTTCAATATGTACCTAAATGAGATGCATAAATGCTGATGTAGCTAAAATTGATATTGATATTCAAAGCTGTTCTAAGCAGTTCTAAGAACATAAAAAATACATTAAATAAATACACCAAATGCTTGTTAAAGATTTGCTGCCTATCACCTCCAGAGTGTAACTCTCCCTGCCACCCCCCAGTATTACTGATTATAAAACTGCCTGGCCAATGGCAGCTTCACTGCATCATGTTTGCTCAGTTTCAAATGAGGACAATATTTCTGTGCACTAAACTTGCTCACAGACAAGGTTAAAAATAAAACTGTAAATGTAGAAAACTAGCCCTGAGAATAATTAGTTTTGGCTAGAAAGACAGTTTGCCTTCTTACAGCTGGCCAGAGTTGCTGTTTTCTTTAGGGATACTTCACGTACTGAATAAAAATAATTTTAAAGAGTGAAATTTTGCTCATCTAGAGTTAATTTTGCACAATTATCCCTCAAAGTCAGGACATAAGAAATATAAAACACAGCATTATCTCAACTTTGTTGCACACTCTTTTCATTTTATAGTGTATATTTTGCCATCCAATCAGTCATCTATAAAATGCTAGTAACCTACTCTGAGAGGTATATACTGCTCCTGAAGAGTTTCAGGTGTTTTGGAACCAATACCTTCCTTGGGGCTCAGAACTTTAACAGAAATCAGTGGGAGCTCTATGTGTTTAACGCTTTCAAGGATGAGATCCTTAAGTTTTAAAGCTGTGGCTGTCTTCTGGCAGGTAGTGAAAAGAGCTGAATGAAAAGTCCACTTACTTTTAAAGCCTGCAGATAAACCGGTACCTATTCTCCCTTTGTCTCTTTCCATGTGATTGTGCAGGACCAGATCTGCTGATTATGTCTGCTTTTAATTGTTTTGCTCTATCAAAGTGATTTCTAGGAGCAAGCTCATACTTTGATAATACAATTGGAGGTGTATAAAACTTTAAAAGTATAATCAAAGCACATTTTAGCTGATAATAACCACTGATTCTTCCATTTTTTATTCTTTAGTTCAGCCATCTGTTGTTGACTAGATTTGGTTAACAGGAAGGATGTAAGACTAATACATGATTGAAAGACCAAAAAAGAACTACTTCAGAGAACTTGCTGTATTTTAGGACAATATACTCTCAGTTTCTTCTCATGTTTTGTACCTTTCATGCCAGTCCACAGTACAGAAGACATATACACCCTTTCCTTCAAAGATTAAATTGCTAGGGCCATAGTATTCCTTGAAGTATTTGTGAAAGTTGAAGGGATGAAATACAAATCTGACCAAAACTTTATGGATTTATTTTCAGTGGTTCTGGAAAGTGTTCTGAATATCTTAATAGCTGATTGCAATGAAGAAAATATTTCCCTCCCTTTGTGTGGTGGGGTTTTTTGGTAGTGGGGGAGGGTCCGCAGGGCCGGCTGCTGCTGGAAGGTGCTGGAAGCTTCCCCGGCTGGGAGCCGGACCCGCCTCTGGGAGAACAGATTCCAGAGGGGAAACCTGCCGGGAGTCGGGGGATCGGGGTGGGAGAGGAACCCGTGTGCAGATCCCGAGGGCAGGGAGGAAGGAGGGGATGCCCCTGCAGCCCGTGGGGAGACCAGGCGGCAGGCTGTGTCCCCCAGCCCACGGAGGGGAGCGGGGGAGCAGATGCCCACCTGCAGCCTGGGGAGAGAGGAGCCCACGCCGGAGCAGGGAGTGGAGGCCCTCCAAGATGGCCGCCGCTCTCTGGGGAAGCCCGCGCAGGACCAGGACTGAAGGACCGCGGCCTGTGGGAGGGACCCGCACCGGGGCAGTTTGTGAGGAACTGCAGCCCGTGGGAAGGACTCACGCTGGAGCAGTTCGTGGAGGACTGTCTTCCGTGGGAGGGACCCCACGGCGGAGCAGGGGAGGAGTGCGGAGTCCTCCTCCCCCTGAGGAGGAAGGAGCGGCAGAGACAAGGTGTGACGGACTGACCCCAACCCCCATTCCCCGTCCCCCTGCGCCGCCAGGGGGAGGAGGGACGGCTGGGGTGGGAGGTGTTCTAGGGTTTGGGTTTACTTCCCAATATCCTTGTTTTGATTCAGTTTGTAGTAAACTAAATTGGTTTTGTTTCTTCCCGAAGTTGAGCCTGTCTTTTGCCCATGACCATAATTGGTGAGTGATCCTTCCCTGTCCTTGTCTTGACCCATGAGCGTTTCTTTATATTTTCTCCTCCTTATCCCACCAGGGCCAGGGGGGAGGAGTGAGCGAGTGGCTTCGTGGTGCTTTGTTACCAGCTGGGCTTAAACCACGACAACCAGTCTGCACCTTTAGTTCCCGTGTCACATAATGGTATATTGTAATTGTAAATCGTGATAATTGTCTACAAACATAAAGCTCACTTGTCTTTGGGAGTGTCTTCTAAGCCCTGAAAAAAGTCTGCAGATTTTGATACAAAGCTTACACAAGCCTATATAAGGCAGACGAGCTTTGAGGGAGCTAAATGCATTTAGGTGCTTCACTTCAAAAACTAAGTTAGTAGTATGTGGTCCTGTAGGAAGCTTTCAATTTCTTCTTCAACATACATTAAGATCTCTCGCACATGAAAACTTCAGTTTTAGAGAGGAAAAAAAATCTAACTTGCATATTTATGTTTCTAAAAGCAGGAAGAGTGACAATGTTTCTATTACTTTTTAACGGCTAAACAAGGAACTGGTAAATTCCCTTTGACTTCTCCCCAGGTATTTTAAACAGTTAATCATTGTGGCTTCCTCAAATCTTTGTTGAAATTGTCTGATTTCTGCTCCCTCTAATTTAATCTTCAAAGAATGAAACGGTGGAGAGGAAGACCAGCTATGAATTCCAGATGTATGTCTGTTTCTTCTAGGATCTTCTTGTGGAGTCCCAAAAGACTGCTTCATTTCTCTGTACTATGACTGTCACAAGACTTATGTTGGCTTTTTGTGTTTTGGCACTAAAGCCTGTTTATCCTAGCTCTAAAAAATCCAAACTGCAGTCATTTTCAAAATCACAATGGGTCAGCTTTGCGTAGTTTACCCATTGAGAGAATTAGCATTGCCGTAAGAAGTCAAATGTGTCTTCAGAAGTACCAGTGTTTTTCTTGCAATGATTTTATTCAGATAAAAGTCAAAATCTTACAATATCTTTTATAGGTCTATAAAAGCTTATATATAAAATCTGCATTTGAGTAAAAAGAGTATTATCAACAGTTTTTAAATGATGATTTTTTTATCTCAGTGACATCAACTAGAAGAATAATTTACATTGCTCTGGTGTTTTTCTTTTGCATAACAAACCAACTCATACCTATTTATATTTTATTTTCATTCTGAAGACAAATCTACTTATTTTGATACAAAATAGGCATGTGAGTACTTTGAAGCAAGCTTCTTATCTTGGAATGAAAGTGAACTTGTCCTAATATAAAAATAAGTAGGTCTTTATGCATGTTTAGGAAAAATACCAACAAAATGATTCATTAAGCTATCTTTATCATTCTGTTTATGATAAACTCATTTGCTATGCTTTTAATGTTTTTTTTTAAGAGTTTATCATATAGCTATAAAAATGATAATGAACTACAAAGCAACATGCAAGTTTTCAAATAGAATCAAAGCTATTATTTTTTTAAAGTAATTTTTACATACTATTTTTTCCACAACTTTGGTAATGATTCATACTTGCAATTCTTATAATTTGAAAATAGGTCTTATAAAATGGTAGTATTTCAAGTTAGGAATTTTGTTACTGAAACAAGTACGTAATATAAATAACAAAACTTCATTGTCACTTAATCAGTTATTGGGGACAATCAGTTTGTGCTTATTTTAACCAGTCAGAGATTTGCTCATTTTAATTGTGTATTGCATAGTCTGCCGTGACTCTAGATTTTACAGACCTTAAGGAATAATTCTTACATGTGTTTTTCTGCCTTTTCATAAGGAACAAACATTTCTTAAATAGATAAAGGCCTTTTCATAGTAAACTGGAGTTAGTGCTTTGTTACTTAAAAATAATATCAGGATAAAAGAGGTTTACTTCTCAGAAATTCCATTTAAATATTGTTAGTTGTATTGGAATTGGGAGTTTAGGACTTCATGAAAACACTTATTTGGCAAAGTTTGGGATAAATCATGGGGTAGAGTTGGGTTAATGGGCTCATTTATGGCTTTGAGTGTGGCAGCCCTTTTGTACAGAGTAGTGCAATCAAACTGCTTGTAGAAGGTGACCAAAGGAAATTTTGCTTTGGGTATCTCAATATCACTCACCTATAATATGGTGCTGACCTTCATTTACAGATTTGGTCCATGGGCGTCTTCTCTCAGCGTCTTCTCACCCCTTTGAAGAGGGGTGGTTTAATTCCTCAAAATCAAAGACAAAAGCATTCAGGCTTCACCATGGCTGTAACTGGTAGTAAGCATCGAAGAGAGTCTTTGCAGGTGTGAACTTGTTGGTTTTTAAAGACTTGGAAGTCATTGGTAGGTTGTGCATTATGCCATAGCACCCCGCTTGTGTTTTTTATGCTGTTGTCAGACCCTTCCGTACTCGTACCACAGCAGTGATTTGAGAACAGTGCATCATCATAGGTATTTAAATTAAGGCATTAAAATTTTGTTATATAGTGGCATTTTTTTGGTGGATGAATATATTAGAAACACTTCATTTAAATCAGATCATTTTTGTCTATAATGTTTTTATCAATTTTATGTGTATTCATGGTATGTTTATTTTTATTGTAAATCACAAAGGAAATTTCAAAGAAAAACAGAAGACACTTAATTTCGTTCTGTGAGCTGGAATAAGACAATAGTCTTTTTCTGCAACTGTTTTTCTTGTAGTTGTGAACATGTGAAAATTTTGTTTGTATTAAAGAAAATAAAAAATCCCAAACCAATCAAAGAAATTATCAAGCTTATAATTTTAATAATGACCTCATCTTAGGACATTAAATTGTGAATTAATGATCAGTTAAGGTTAATGACTCAATGCCTTGAGTCATTAAACTCCAAGAAAATGCCCTGTACTTTGATTGTTTTTGGTTTATTAAAGATAGGTTGTAGAAGTTGAAAAAAAAAAAAAAAAGGGTGTTTCCAAACAAAAGGGGAATGAATATGAACAGAAACCAGAAGTATTTTATTATCTGCCTCCTTCTGCAGTCCCAACACAGCTAAAAATGCCATAATCCTTCATTCGAGTTTTGTTAGCATGAGGACCTAGGGAGCAAAACCTTTCGTAGCCACTTTCCTTTTCTTTCTTGTTTTGAAACAAATGAAGAACCTCAAATGTTTGGTAAAGCATAGGTTAACACTGCAGTGTTAGAGCTGCACATCACTTTTTTCTGTGAAGTTATTCCACAACATCCCCTAAATAAGCAGTTAAAGGATATTGCAGTAGTACTATGCTGTGGTCGGTACATAAGAATACAAGCTTTTGGGTATTCATTGTATGTAGCAGGTACATATTTGCATGTAAGTGGGTAATAAGTATTTTCATTGTAATCCGTATCTAATTTGTATGCTACTTACACGGTCCAGGAGATGGAAAGTTGTGTATGTGAGCATTTAACAGACAAGGAGTGCTTAAACCTGAAGCCCTTTATTTTTCCATACTGGACAGATGTAAGCTGCTATGATGGCAGTTGCTCAACAATATCTTACAAATAATTCTGAGTCTTTTCTGACATAAAGTAGAATATTTAAAGTAAGGTGTCTTAGTGAGATTTTCACTTTAAATAGAATAAGGGTTAAATGATAACTTGACTTATCTTTTAAATGACAAAAAATAAAGAAATTGCAAGACCTTTTCACACATTAGATATGTATTGTCATTTATCATCTAGATATCAGGCTAGCAGTGCGAAGTAATAAAACATATCATCGAAAAATGTGCTATAGGTCTGAATCACTCTTTCATTCCACCTCCCAGCTAACTGTAGTATTAAATCAAACAAGCAGAACATTTCCTTAGGCAGCCATTGCCTTTTAATTTCCTGAAGAACCTTAAAATATCATTCATTACAAGTACTACACATATTTGGTTTTTAAAAGTCTCATAAATCAATAGCAGGCTGACTGTAATAATTATTACAAGTTAGTGCATAATTTTCGTGCTGAAGGCTGCATGCAGAACTTTAGCATATGCAAACGAGGCAATTCAAACTGTGTATAGATATTAATATGAAGAAGCAGGTAACGAGGTGCAGGCTATGAATTATGCATCAGGAGCGGCTGATCTTCAATGAGGAAAATGAATTCAGCATGTAATCTAATTAGTGATGGAAGTCTATTACATCTAACTGCAAAAGCAACCGTCCTTGAAACAAATTTATTTACAGTCCATGTTACCACTTGAAACAACTTTGAAATGATGTGTAAGACAACAGCTTAATTGTAAAAATTTTTTTGTTTGTTTGTTTCAGTTCTAGACCTGGAAGGCCTCCTAAGAGGACTCAAAGTGTCACCTCCCCAGAGAATTCTCATATCATGCCACATTCTGTCCCAGGCCTAATGTCTCCTGGAATCATCCCGCCAACAGGTAGGATTGCTAGAAACACCTTCACACAGGCAATCTTTTGAATTCATGGCTTATATCCACTTGTTAATAAATTAACATTCTAGGAAACCAGCACCCAAATATCACAAAGGAGTTCCTGTAATGTAACATTATGGCCATATAAATGTATTGTATGTAATGGAAATTGTGGCAGCTCAGTACTTTAAAATACAAATAACTGAGCAAATAATAATCCTTTATAATTTTCCCCCCCTGTTCTTTTTCTTTATAAACATAAAACCTTTCAAGGCATGAATTACCTATCATTAGACAATAATCTCCCTATTCACTTTTAATAGATCAGATATCTTCTGATTTTTTGCTGCTTTGCTTGATTAGATAATGTCATCATGAATATAGTTGCCTGAAGAAACCAAGTTAGTTAAAATAACTCTATGCCGCACACACGTCTTTCTTAATTTTTCATCCTGAAATTCTATTTTTGATATGTCTCCTGAGGCCTTATACTAATGTAAAGTCCTGTAACAGTCTGTTTCTCAAACTACTATTTTCCTTTGAAAGTTACTATAACATCTCCTAGCAGTGACTTGGTCTTAGTCATAGTTAAATTAAGAAAGCCTGTGTTGCAGGAAGGAGATGAACAGAGCCACCTGGAGATGGAGGCACCCAACAGTCAAGCTGTTGATGGTGGTGCCACATTCTCTCTCCTCATGTTACAGAAGAGTTATATTCTCCCACTTGCTTCAGCAAAGCTCACCTGAGCTTCCACTTCTTCCCCAGTTGTTCCCCACTTGTTTGCACAGCTCAGTCTCTAGCACTGATTTTCTCTAAGGCAAAGGATAGATAATAAACTAGACAGATCCAAATAGAGAGGAAGATTACTGGGTCTTGGAGATTGGATGGATGGGTGGATGTTTGAGTATGTGCCCATGATCACATCTCTGTTTAAGTATGAGCATGATCCTTGGCATGGTTTTGGTCATAGATGACTAACATTCTCCAAAAAGAATGCAAAGTTCAGAAAATACCACATGCCAGAAACTGTTCGCAGTTTGGATGCAAATGTCTTGTCTGGAGGAGGGAGGAAAGTGGAGAGAGTTTAGCTCTGTGGACAAAAGTGGGGCCATGCCTCTTGGCCTTAGAGCTCAAGAGCTGCTTTACATAGTGAGATAGACACATAGCCAGAAATATTTTATTAGAAATTTATAGTTTTTCAAAAGGCTAAAGATCAAGAGAATTGACAAAATTAAGAGAAGTCAGACAACTAAGGCTGGTAAGAGAGACTTATAAAGTAAGCAGAGGGAAGGAGGGATGAGACTGAGAGTGTAGGCAAGCATGGGAGGGTGTCAGGCAAGTAGGACTCACAGTGGTAGTCTGGGTAGGTGTGACCAGCAAAAAAAAGGAATCATGATTAAAATACCTTACACAATAGGATTTACAGGAAAAAATCTAGTAAAGGAAGTAGAGTTGGTGCAGAGTGAATGCAATGTGAGAATAATAAATAGGGTCTATGTGGGGAAAGAACAAAAGTTTTTATAGGGCAGAAGCATTCATGTTTATGAGGGAAAGATCAAAAATTGCAGAAGAAAAGCGAAATTATTTGGGGGAAGTAAGGCAGGAAAAATCAAAGAAAAAAAATGCATGTGAAAAGGGGAAAGGAGATGACATGAAAGAAGTCAGAGACAAATAAGCAGGCCAAAAAGAGGGAGACAGGAAAAAAAGCTTGTCAACAGTATCGTTTGGGAGTTTGTGTTACAGTTCATATATAAGAGCAGATCGCCTCCTGATACAGTATCTTCTGGGGTTTTTTTTGCATTTTTTTTATTCTAAGAAAGCAGCTTAAAACCACAACTAATGCCTAAAGTATCCAATTCCTCTCTAGTCCTTTAAAGCTGGTCATAACAAGTTAATGATAAAAATATATGGTACTAAAAACACAGATCCAGTTTCTTAGGATATTATCCCACAAAACCAGATGTAGATCTTTTTAAAATGATGATTAAAAAAAAGAAGAATATAATTCAAAATTAAAGCAAATAGGCATGTGTAAGATTATAATTCATTGAATCCTTTTAGGATGGTAATGCTTTGTGAGTCTCTTGTAAAAGAGGAAGGGTTTAAATGAAATAGCTATTAAGTTTGAACTGGTTTTGCATTACATGGCTTACCACAACAGAAGGGGTGAGCGTGATTTTTTCCCATTGTGGTGGCGTTGAGTCTCAAACAGCACAAAACCTGCAAACTCTGACACTGTTAGAAGCAAGCTCTAGGGTATAACGTTCCATGGAGTATGGCTCAGCAAAGGTAAAGGAGCATCATGACAGCAGCACTACATGACAGTTATTCGAGCATTTTATGGACAAGCAAGTATAAAAATAGGCTTAAAATCTGATCTTATGAGTTCAAATCAATGAACATTTGTGCATCTACATTGTGAATAACTACCAAAACTACTGTAAAAGCCCTACCGAGAAAGAACTGCTATAACTGCAATAGATGACATGGGTGCCATTATTATTACCACATTAGTTGATACTAGAAAATTCTTGCCACTTCTTGTGAACATTTTCCTCCATGTTTTCACTGTATACTCATAGAACCACAGAATAGTTGAAGTTAGTAGGCACCACTGGAGATCATCCAGTCCAACCTCCCCTGGTCAAAGCTGGATCACACAGAGCACGTTGTTCAGGACTATGTCCAGTTGGGGTTTGAGTTATCTTCAAGGATGGAGATTCCATGATCTCTCTTTGCAACCTGTTCCACTGTTTGACTACTCTCAAAATAAATTTTTTTTCCCTTACTTTTCAATGGATTTTCCTGTATTTCAATTGTGTCTGTTGGGCAACACTGAGAAGAGTCTGGCTCCATCTTCTTTACTCTGCCCCCATCAGGTATTCATACACAGTGATAAGATCCCCCCTGAGCCTCTTCCAGGCTGAACAGTCCCAGCTCTCTCAGCTTTTCTTCATATGTCAGGTGCTCCAATCCCTTAATCATCTTTGTGGCCCTAAGATGACTTTTTGTTTGAGAAGTTTATGAAGTTTGGATTTCCTGTTAGGATCCAGCTCTAAGCAGAAAAAAATTAAAGCACCATATTGTTAAGTGCTTCTCCCCGCCTTTCTTTCTCTCTTTTTTTGTAACAAATTCTTCCTTTTAAGCTTTCTGATTGATTTAATAATCTGAGTATAATAATGTAAGTTTCCTTCCTGCCTACAAAAGAGTATAAGTGATCACACAAACAATTATGTGCTATTTAATGCTCTTTAAGTAACAGAGATCTGCAGTTATTAGTTATATCCAAGATATACAACTCTATGATTTAACACATGATTTTTACTTGAAAATTTTCCTTTTTCTGAAATCTGCTGCATAATACACAAATACACATTTAAAGGTGGAAATCCTTGTTTCTAAAGGGGCTGATTCTGCATGCATTGTTTATGTATGCAAATAATATTGGTAGAAAACTGTATGCAGAGACTTGTCATGAAAATTCAGGACTGTATATTTTTGCAGGAGGCCAAGTTAAGAGACCCTTTAAAATGTATTCTATTACTGGTCCGATCTGAAAACCCATGCAGAGAATGTTGCATTATCACTTAGAATGGATTCGCTTTAGGGAAGTGTTTAGGGACTAAGCTGAGATTTAGGACTATACTGAGAAGGAAAATGAAAGGGAAAAAAGGAATAATATTCCAGGGTTTTTTTTAGGGGGCATAAATTGAAGTGACTATCACCTCTTAGGTGATACTGTGTCCATTTTGTCACAAGATTCATAAATATTATCCACAATTGCTGATCTATCTACTGTCTTTCATTAGGGTCAATTTACAGAATGTTCCCAATTTCAGAAGAGACTGGTCAGCTAACTAAAGACAGTCTTACGTTTATCAAAATAAATGTAGGACTTTTGAAGGTGTGACAAAATGAGAAATGTGTGGTAACAGGGAATGAAGAGTTCTTGAATTGTCCAGAAAATTAAGATCTGCCTATGTTACAAATGATGTAGCCAGAAAAAAGGAGTTTGGTGTAGGTTCAGACAGGTGTACTGACTTTTCAGGCTTATCTGGATAATACCTTGAAGCCCTTCCAAAACTAGATGGCTCATCATAGTTAATTTTGTTCTGCATATCTCTGTGTGCTGCAGATCTTTTCTTGGCTAATGTGCTTAGAAGGCTTCAAAAGTTGTCTAAAGTTGAAATGGTAGATCATTGTAATTAATCAGAAAAGCAGTGCTGTAATTCCAGAGTAGAGAGTATGATATACATTGTGCTCTGTATTTTTATGTCTGTAGTTGCTATATAACGTATAAAATGATATTTCTGTTATTTTTCATACAAGCTTTGAAAAGCAGTTCTCTTCACTTTTCAAAGTAATGTTTTTGGTAATTATTCTTAAGGCTTTTAGGCTTTGAAACTGTTCTGTAAAGCTCCTGACTTAATTCTTCTGCAGCTTGGCCTACTGAGTCTGTAATCTACAGGTGATGAAATGAGTAACTACAAAACTCTTGTGCTTATTTCAGGAACTGCATCTTTCTCTCAAAGATAAAATGTGAATATAAAGTGCTTTTGGAAATCACTATTATAGGGCATGATAAGAATACTACTTCATATATCTATATCTATATATCTCTCTTTATGATCTATCTGTCAATTAAAAAAAAGTAATTTCAAAGAACTTTGCATGTTTAATTTATTATGTTAATTCTACATTAAATTAATCTCAGTAATTATTGTTGCTATTATTATTTTGAACAGATTTTCTTTATGATAGGTACTTCTGTCCACTTATTCCACATCTGATACCAGGCTCCTCTTTTCCACTGTAGAGATACTAAGCTTCCTCTGAAATGTTTCATGTGTATAATTTAAAACAACTTTCCTGTATTAAACTCCTATTCTGTTTTTTTCTCAAGTGATAATCTGAAGATGTAATTTCTAATCTCATCCTTATTTTCTCTCTTGCTGTGTGACTGAATCGATAAAAGTATATTCCAACTTCCATGCTTTACAAAACTCTCTGAGCCATGAAGCATTTTTATGGGGGGTTAGAGTAAGGAGAGAGTTGAAAGGTTTTGTATAGATTATTTCAGTTTAGAGGACAAATGGAGTTCACAGATGCAGCTGTTGATAAAGTATGGCAACATTTCTGCTAAAGTAGAAGAGGGAATTATTTGGTGTTTAAAGAAAGATTAATCACATAATTAAATAATTTCATTTTCTCTGGCTCACAGTTATTGATGTTGTATTAGGCAGAACTGAAAGAATGGTTAAAATACAATTATAATTGTTATTATTTCCACATTATATTGGATATTGCCAAGAAACAAAATCAGTAGTTGGAAGAGTTTTCTCCTGGTAGACTCAATCCTGTAAGGTCTTAAGAATGTATTTAACTTTTCATAGTGAATAGAGTTGATTTATACAAGTACTCCAGGGTCTAGAAATTAAAAGTTTGAGTTACATACTTAGTAATTTTGAGAAGCAAACCTATTATTCAGTTATTTATTTTATGTAGTGTGTACGTTTTGTGATCCTGTGTTCGTTAAAAAGATACACATTAATAAAATTGAGTGGCTATAGCTTACTTCTTGGAAAATGCACTCCATGTTAACACAGTGTTTTGATTATTAGTGTTTAATCTTTTTTAACGCTAGCATAGCTTTGATTGGCGTTACAGGATGATATGCTGTTTATCTGTTGGGGCTGAACTAACTTACTGTACAAATAAACAACGAAATCCTTTCAGAGTGATAAACTGTAACCTAATTCAAGAAACTGAATCAGATCACACAAAAATTTTTGCACTTCATTAGGGGAGTAGTTATTACAATTAATGTGAAAGCTTCAATTGTGTTCACTAGTTGATGTATCAATGGGAAGATATACTGACTCAACTCTGTAAATATATTATTTCATAGCTTCTAAAATCATAATTAAGGTGTAATTCAGGCCACCTGTCCTCTTTTGAAAACACTTTCATAATTTTGCTATTTTATCATCCTGTTGAATCGCTGACTATCTTCTACTTTATCGCAAGAGGCTTTATCACTGAAAACCAGTTCTGGAAGCTCTCTAGTTTAGGTTCCGATGAGTCTCTTACATTCACTAGTCAATAATTAAGTTGATTTTCCATGCAGCCACAAATTTTATAAAAATCCCCAAATGAAATAATTGTTTCAGCACCTATTAGGGTAAGAATACAAGACACAGTGGGAACTTGAGTACTTAGCTGTATAATCTCAGGCATATGCAAATTCATTCTTTTCTGACTTTTGATATTTTGCTCCTCAACCTTCATTTTAAATGTTGTGTTAAAATGAAATTTTCTATAGTACTTCAGCAGAAAATACTGCCATATAAGAATTTATTTTGGGGTGCCAGTAATCAAAGGATCAGACTCCTGTGAACATTCAGTCACTTCAGTAGCTCTTTATAGGAAAATAGAGTGTGACTACATGGTTTATTATAAGCAAATGTATGGAAGATGCAGGCAGATTATAAACTGTCTCTGAATCGAAATCTCCATTTTACCACATTTGTTTCTGACAACTATTTTCTTTCTATCCATTTCAGATCATGAGAAGGCTTTGAGTATCTTTGCTTACAATAAACCATGGAGACATAGCTTTTTCAGTCATAAAATCTTTTTAAAACCAAGAATTACTTGCAGAAATAGAACCTTTTTTATTAAGAAGTTTTAATCAATAAGAAATTGTACATTTTGCAGTATTATACCGTACAACACTACATATATACAAAGCCTACAGGCTACTGTTGGAAGTCTGTGTATGGCAGAGAGTCAAACCTCATGCAGGTTCACCCCTGTTGAGAAGAGTCCCTGGATTGAACTGTTTCCAGTAATGCTCCCAGCTTTTTTGATATAAAGGGAACAAGTTGGTTCACTTCAAAAGAGACTCTGAGATTAAATATTTAAGCAGTGAGGATAGTCAGGTACCTTAACATGCTCAAGGTACTCAAGAAGGAACTGAGGAGTGAAGTTATTTTACAGTGTAGTTAAAAGCTAGTGAATCCTGTCTTCTACTTGCATCTTGTGACTACTCATTTAGTATTAGGTTGTGATGTGCACAGATTTATTACCTTTTAGTGCAAAACCTGAGATAAGAATTTTTTGTTTCTTCCTGGTTCACAGAATAATTTTGCCTTCTGAAGGCTAAAGGTGTAATGGCATTGATTTGTGAATTTCCCCATAAGAATGATATTTCTGTACCAGTTATGTAGGATCCCAGTTGAAGGACCATATTCTGTGAAGATGAACTATTAGAAGGTATTCGTAAAGCTTCTGATGATGTGTGGTAGTTTTCATATATGTGTATCTTTGTTAAGTCAGGGTAGATTTAACATAATCAGAAAAAAAAAAGTGTCTCTGACTTTATAAATGACCTTGATGCAAATTCCAGTTTCTTATTTCAAATCATAAAAGTATATTAAACATCTAGGGGAGAAAGACCCCCACTTTTCAAAATAAGGTATTTTATCATCAAGGATTCCTATAAAACAAATAACATGCAAACCAAAACAAAATAAAAAAAGTCACTGAACTCTTGATGCAAAAGAAAGCAATTAAAGTCTTACTCTTAAAGGCAAGTACGTGGTGAAGTTATCAGTGACTGAATTTGGACCTGGGAATGGAAGTGTTTACTAGTGATTACAGTAGCTTTCTGAATGCCAACATGCTATTAATTGTATTTGAAATGAAAAAGTTACTGAAAAGATACATATTGTAGAGTACACTGATTTTTTCATAAAATTAAATTATTGAAAACGTAAGCTTACCAATTGTGGGAAACATTGAGATAGTCTTGTAGCTCAGATTTCAGGCAGAGTCTTTCAATAGAAAAACATCAGGATAATCATGCTCCTATGTTTGCAGTTTTTCTTATAATAAATCTGATATTTTTCCAACCACTCTTGCTTTTTAGTGAGAACGTTTAACCAAAATAATTCAATACCCAATCATTTCATTTCTAATTGGTTCAAAACTAACCTTTTACAGAGCGAACAGTACAATGCCATTTTAAACATCAAATATGGAGTATTATTTTATTGAACGCTGTCACTAGAAATGAACCTGAGCTCCTGAATTTGGAATAATATCTCAGTCTTACAAACACATTGGTCTCCTATCTGAATGATGTTAATTGTGATAGAGTAAGATGGTACTTGTTAGAGTAAGCATAGCAAGATCTGGTACAAAGCTGTTTCATCCCATTGCTAACTATCGTTCTGCATCATCATCATAACATGAAGTTCTTCAATGCTATCAAGGTGCCTATCTCCTTTCCTGTAGAATTAGACTACTTATGTCCTTGCATGACATGATCAATGACGGGTGAATGATTTTTTTCTCTTCATTTTATGTTTGATCTGCTACCAGTGCTACATACAGCATTCAATAAAAAATGACTTCAAATTTATATATTCCAAAGTTATGGTCCATGATTTCATTATAATATGTTTGGTGATTCTCTAAAGTACAGGAAGAAACTGAAGTGTAATGTATTTAACTTGGTGTGGGGGTTTTGGGAGGAGGGAGGGTGGTGTCAAATGTCATTTTTTAGGTTGATTATCTCCTGGTTAAGAACAATGTGTGCTGTGGAGTTTTCCAGATCTCATGCAAGGACTTAAATATGAAGGGAATATCTGGAAAAGATGTCAGGTAGCCCAGGTATTTTTGTTATATGAGAATATATGAGATAAATGATATATTGGAATTTACTCAAGTAAATGATATCTTCAAGAAAAGTATGCAAGCAAGCATTATTATATCTGGGCAGCTTTAGAAGACTACAACTCAAGAAAAAAATAGAATGAGCTAAGTACTATATTAATTGATTTTATTAATATTTGTTTTAAGTCGTCTGTGTTTGATAACAGCTTGGAAGGGTCAAGCATCTAATGATCACATCATATCTAACCTTTCAGGTAACAAGCTTATTGAACAGAAAATGAACTTAGTCAGTTTCCCAAGGAGAACCAGTCACTATGAGTTGTCCTTATGACTTACAGCTCTAGTAACATTGCCTGCATGAATTTTATAAGACATGATAGCATACTATCAAAATTATAATGAATCCACTATCAGTTGTTCACAGTGCACTGTATTGTTGTTATTACTAATGTTGTCCTATGCAATATATTAGAGCTATCATAAAGTCTTAAATGGGAGAAGGTTTTTGAAGAGGAATGTTGTTCTGGTTCTGATTCAAGTCCTGGGTTCAGGATTCCAAGGCCAGATTGTTGTTCAAACTTGATTCCAGATCATCTGCAAGTTGCTTAACTTTTTTCTTCTTGTTTGGAAATCAGAGAGCATTTATGTCAGAACTGTATTGTGTTTTGAAGTGAAGCATGTGGAAAGATGCGCTGGTGAACTATACTGCAAACATAAAATGGTCTGTCAGTTATTGCTCATGGAGCTGCCTCCAAGAGCTTGTGGTTTGTGAAAACTCGAGCTGTTGGTCTGGCTTTCCATGCATTCAGACTGCTAAGTTTCAAAACCTCTTTTTACTTTCTTCAGGTGAGAAGACTTCTTTTATTCCTTCAAGATACAGAAATAGGTAGCTATGTTGGTTGGTTACCATGTGCCTGAGGCAGCAATTGGAAAGGCAAACAGAGTGGGATAGAAGGAGATAGGAAGGGGGATTAAAAAATTGTGTGTGTGTGTGATGGAGAGAAAGAGAGAGGGAGGGAGGAGAGAGAGTTCTTCTTTATGAGTTGGTATAACCAACTTATTTAATGTGACACAATTTCATTTGTTTGCTATTGTCTATTAATTTGTGACTATTGAGAGTTTACAAAGCTATGTTGTTACAGTATTTGTATCATTGCTTTCAGGGCTTGTCCTCTTTCAACAGTGGATATACAGGAACCTGTATTTTGTTTTTCTGAAATGTTTTTTAGTAATGAATATTTTACAAAGAACTCTTAAATCATCTTTCAATCCAGTCTTAATTGCAATGAGATACTGTGTTCGAGCTGTCAGCAAAGATGAAACTGTTATTGCCACTAGTATTAGACACATGACTGCTATGGACATTTAGAAAAAAATCTTAAGACTGAGGAGAAAGTTACTGTTACTACATTGCTTTGATGAGGTCATCAATTAATGATATATTAGTTTCTGACTGTGAAAATAGTAGCATGCTAGGACTGAGTAAGCTGGGGAAAGGAAAACTGCACCTAGTCAAGAAAAAATTAATAATGTCACTGAGTCGTTTAAACTCATCAAAATCCATCGCAATGGCAGATAGACAGACAGTGTACTGACAAGTGTTACTGAAAAGTAAGGTTTTGTCAACATTACCTTTTTGTTAGGTGGTGGCTGAGATTTAGATTGACATAGGGGAAGTAGAACAAATTGCGGGGAGTGTTTTAAATGGGCAGATGCATTGACTAAATTTCCTTTTCTCTAAATACATTATGCTGTCTGATATCACAGGCACTAAGACCACACATATGGTTGAACAATCCAGTTGCCCTTATTGAGAGGAAAGGTAATAGAACAGCATTGCTTTCTGCAGACTACTTTTTTTAAAGAATGTTTCGGCACTTATAGTGGAAATGCAGAATTCAGAATATGAGGTGGTATCTGCTGTGTATTCCAATAATCTCCATTTATGATTACATCAGGTTACTGGAGCTACCTTGCTAGAAACCGTGAAAATCAAGGGTAGGATCTTAGAAAAACAACATCACTACTAAAAAGGATGATGTCACTTTTATATTTTCTTTTGACAGTAAACTAATTTCCTAATTCATATGCTGTGATGCATCAATCCAAGATATGAAGACCTAGATATAATTACTGTATTAGAATACTGAGTCTGTAATGTCAGTTAAGCTTGGACTTCAGATAGTGAGAAAAGCTGCTTAACACAGTGCAAACAATGTTTTCCCTGTACCCTTGCTTAATAAATGTATATGAATGTGGGAATAAAAGGACTATGTTACTTGGGTGGTTTCAGAAGCAGCTACCTTACTGCATCACAACAGTACATTCTTTTTGCAAGTACCAGACTACCAACAAAAAGAAAAAAAAAAAACCCAACCAAAAAACCCAAATGGTTTTCAGCATCCCGTCAGTATTCAGTGCAAATATTTGAGAAGAGAAAGGTGATTTCTTGTGAATCAGTACATTTGTTTTGAAAAGTATCTCAAAAGATTCTAGTAGATTAATATTTCATTCAAGTGGAAGAAAACAGTGGTTCCTGTGCACTCAGTCACTGTGTGACAAAACAATTTTTAAAGTAATTTTTTTCCTCTATTGCAAGCTCAAATTATATTCAGCCTTTGAAGTCTCAGATATACAGATGCTGAACACACTGAAGACAACATACTCCTAGAGGTCAATGACAAAATATAGCACTTTTGCCTCTATGGTATATAACAATGGGAACTTCATGTTTATGGTATATGGAATAACTCATTATGAAATAAGATTTAGCTTTTCTATTTTTTTTTAAATACAGCCATAAGAACATTTTTATATAACATCTAAATTACTGGGATTTCTCTTTAAGTTGATTTCTGTTATCACCTGGGCTAAAATTTTATATGGAAAGACTGTTATGAGGAGGTGACATGTATGTAAAACCAAAATAAATATTATCATAGTAGATAACTCTTGAGTTAAATGAGTTAAATGAGAAGAACCTCAAATGGTTATACTGCAGGAGGGTCTAGAAAGAGATGCTACTATTTAGGCTACTATTCCTGTAAAGAATATGACTTTTATGGCTGCATCTGTACCAATAAATAAAACGGTTCAGAGCTGTTCTTTGTCTTGGAGGGCAGGCTTGCATCCTGCAGCTTACAACTGCAGGTCTAAACTCTTATTAGAATGTTTCCCAACCTAAAAAAAAAAATTCATCCCTATCTTCTGAGGACATGTTCCTGGCCAGTTCTGTTTCTCGCACTGTCCATGGCCAATTACAGAACATGTTTTGTAGCTATACTACAAAATTACTACTAGGATGAATATTTCATTTGTTGAGTTTCTAGTATGGTTTTTGTTTAAAGAAACTAGAGATAAAGTTTTTATGGAAGTTTTATCTTTTATTAGACCAAGTGCCAAAAATTTACAAGCTTTTGGAACACAAGCACTTACTCATGTCTGCTGAATGAAGTTAATCACTACTAAGATCTAAAAGCATCTGAAAGCAATTAAAAATGCTTATATGGAAATGCTGTTTTAAGTATAAGCAACTTGGTTTCTCCACCTTCTGCTCAATAGCTGGGTACCGTTTCTCCAGTGTGGGTTAAAGATGATGTCTTTTTTTCATTAAAATCTCTTGCAGTATAAGTTTTTTGGGATTCTTTAATTGCTTTCATCTTTACTCCAGGAGAAAACTCTTGATCTTTTGAATTTACTTTTCCTCTTTTTTACTCCTGTTCTGGAAGCCCCAAGTTAACTTTGTGATGATGAAGAAGAAAAAAACCCATACATTTTTCTATATGTATGGTGCTGTTATCCCTGGGCACAAAAAGTAACACTCAGTCCAAACATGGGATAATTACGATATCCACATCCACTCAGAAATTCAAGGAATTGTTAGCTGATTTTGCACTTGGAAACAAATCTTCTAAATTAATCTATTTTTTGTGGAAAATTTAAGGTCATCGTGAGATCAGCAGTTATACCTACATGCCTGTTGTGGTTTAACCCTAGCCAGCAACTAAGCACCACGAAGCAGCTCGCTCACTCCCCCCCCATCCAGTGGGATGGGGGAGAAAATTGGGAAAAGAAGTAAAACTCGTGGGTTGAGATAAGAACGGTTTAATAGAACAGAAAAGAAGAAACTAATAATGATAATGATAACACTAATAAAATGGCAACAGTAGTAATAAAAGGATTGGAATGTGCAAATGATGCGAAGGGCAATTGCTCACCACCCGCCAATCGACACCCAGCCAGTCCCCGAGCGGCGATTCCCCACCCCCAGTTCCCAGTTCCTAAACTAGATGGGACATCCCATGGTATAGAATACCCTGTTGGCCAGTTTGGGTCAGGTGCCCTGGTTGTGTCCTGTGCCAACTTCTTGTGCCCTGGCTGGGCTTGAGAAGCTGAAAAATCCTTGACTATAGTCTAAACACTACTGAGCAACAACTGAAAACATCAGTGTTATCAACATTCTTCGCATACTGAACTCAAAACATAGCACTGTACCAGCTACTGGGAAGACAGTTAACTCTATCCCAGCTGAAACCAGGACAATGCCCTTTAACTGCTACTATCTGAGTCTTTAAGTTATGGATAATTATTCACACAATTTCTTTCTTAACAGATTTCTGTCTGCGTAATTTTCTCAGGAAAAATATTTGCTTTTAAATTACTTCATAATTGTTACTTGCTGTCTTTATAGTGTCTGTAGAGTTTGTTATTATTATTATAGTGTTTTATCATGTGTTTCGGTGGTATTTTGTTTTCCATTTATTTATTTATTTACTTATTTAAATCTCCACTTATACTACCAGGAGTGAATTTGCTGATATCAGTCAAAACATTAGGCTTGGTATTGAGACTCTGTATCATCTCAAAATATCCTGAGTTCCAAGTCAGATGCTCTGAGCAAATATTTGCTCTTAATCTACGTGAACAAGTATTTCAGAGTTTCCTACAGGTAGTCTGGGATCTCACTTTTGTTTGTGACTTCTTATTTCCAACTCTCTCCTGAAAACTGGTAAAAGGACTAGAATATGTAACTCTTTATCCATCCTAATTGGAGACATTTTCCTTAATGAGCAATGGAAATTTCACTGGTTTCAGATTACAGAGATTTAGCCTTGGCATGAATTTTGAACTATATCAACTCTGCTTTAAAAACTCACAGAACTGTGGTAGGAATTAGTATTTTAAGTTATCTTCTTCCTGCTCCTTTCTCAAATCTACTTTGTCTTTATTTAATATTTAGAATTATTTCATTAAATCTTTAATAATGGAAATAAATATTTTTGGAATAGGTAACAATAAATCAAGAATAATGGTAAATCCTAACAAGATTTTCCCTGGGATGTTTTCTCTTACCATTCATTCCAAATATTTAATTCCATAATCCTGTCTAGCTGGCCAGGCAAGAGTTTCACAGAACTTTCTTTGGCCAATGGACTGGTACTTTAAAGGTTAAAAAGAGTACCACGATTTTTTTATTAGAAATAATGATGTACTTTTTCAGAATTTTTATTTATTTTTCAGACTGTAGTTTTTATCAAGTGACCAAGTAAGTTAATAGATTCAGTAGGTAGCCCAGATTAAAGTAGGACATAGGCAAAACAGAAGGATATTTAATGTAGCCCTTATATAATTTGTGATCAAGTTGGGTGAAGGTTATTGCCAATGGATTGAACTTAATTTCTGTCTCACATTTTAGACTGTTTTAATTCAGTGTAACCACAGAAACTGTATTTGGTCTGCCCTTGGAAAACCTTTTTTTCTTTGTGTAGAAAATTTGTGATAAGTGGTGGTGGGTTTTTTGTTGTTTTGTTTTGCTGTATAATTCAGAACTGTTTATATAACCTCTGAGATAACACTGTCTTTTGGAGTTGTATTTGAATCTGCTTCATGCTTTTTTTAGAATTATTCATGATTTAATTGTATTTATTCAGTTAACACAGATCCATCTGTGGCCTGCTCCCAGTAGAAGGCTCCTCATTTTATCCTCAGTCACTAAATGCTAACATCTCATGCATTGCTTAGCTCTGTCTCCCTTTTTACATAGTGTTGTTCCTATGGTTACTTGAAGTGATTCTTTCTACCAAAGTTTACCATATAATTGTTTCACTTTGTATTTGTTGCTTTGGTATGGTTTCTGCTGCCCTGACTTTATCTCTGTATTCAAAAGTCACTTTGTCTTACATGATATGCTGTCTTCTAGTTTTCAACATATTTTTCAGAGGCATAAAAGATTTTGAAGTTGATTATATCTTAATAAACATTTTCTTGGGGTAATTGATATCATGGGGTGTGGTATGATGCTTCCTCATTTCTTTGAGTAGTTTTGATTAGGCCACTAAATTTTGTCTGCTACTCTGTTTTTTAAATAGAATATATATATACCCGTTCCTCCCATTTTTCAAAACTGAGTGATTTTGAGATTCCTCTGAATTCTTTCCCTTTTAAATTCCTTTCTACTTTACACTGTTGTGTTTTCATCAGACACAAAGCCAAATTAAAGCAAAGATGCTCAGTTAAATTTCACTTACTAGTTTTGCTTTTAAGTCTATAATATACATAAAATATAGAATAGAATACAGTAGAATAGTTCAGTTGGAACAGACCTACAACAATAATCTAGTCCAACTGCCTGACCACTTCAGGTCTGACCAAAAATTAAAGCATGTTATGTAACCATATTTTGGAAAGATTATTAGTTTCATTGTAGACACCTTAATACTGTTGCTTCAAGCTCAACAGATTTATTATTTCCCTTATTCTTGACATGTTGACCAGTCATGAATCCTTTATCTCACCAGCCTGGCTAATCTAGTAAATTTGGGAGGAATGCCATTAGGTAATGTTCTTTTAAAGAAAAAATGAAAAACTAAACACTGATAAGTTGCAAATGAAAAAGGGTTTCCAGTGCTGACATTGCTCATTATTTCTCCTAACTGCATCTTATGTCCATTTTGCCAAATGTCCGAAGCAAATATGGACTTGATTTCTTAGCACTTTTTTCCTCAGCTTCCTCCTACTTCCTAGCTGCTTTTCAGAATTTTTTCAGAGCATGTAATAATTCTGATTTGCATTGTTTTTCTTTCATATACTGCATACATCTTCTAGAAGAAAGCTCACCATCTGAGAACAATGGCTACTTTGAGAAATCCTTAGCTTTGTATAACTGCCACAAGAAAAAAAGAACATTTCAAATGACAATGACAAATATATCTTCTTATGCTGTCATTGCATGAGGTGTTTACAATAAAAAATTGTTGAAAAAATACCTGCTAAATGAAGAGTCACGATTTTATCATAGCATGAAAATATTATTCGTGGTGCACAGGGCCAAAAAGGACTGTTCACAGAGCCTGTCCCATTAAAGATCATCTATAAAGAGAATTTTCACAGTTCTTTTAAAGTTGTAATTATAATGAAAAGTTTGCCAATTTTTTTAAAAATAATTTCTCTTTTCTTCTTAACGTAAGTTTCCCATCCAGTTTATAGAGCTGGAATTCCGTAATTCTCACCAGTATGCACAATGGGCATCTCTCTGATGCTGAGGCTTTCAGGATTCCACTCTCTATGTTTGGCTGTTACCATCTACTTTTTTCATGTGAAATACACTATGTAAGAGCACTTTATTTAGAGAGAGAGGACGCTACTGAGAATAGAGCTTTCTGGGCACAGATGTTAAAACAGTTTTAGCCTGTCCTGAAAGCCAGAAGGAGAGGGGAAAGCTGGTAGATTTTCATAAGTTCTTTTCAGAGTTGGAAATCATTTCAGATACTTCTTCCTCTTTGTTCTGCCACTGCCTTCAAGAAGGTGGAATTAAGAGCTTATTTACAATACAAAAGAGGTTGTTCATTGTCAGCCTGGGTGCATCACTATTATAACATGACAAAAGAGCTTCCATTCCTGATTTAGTACCCCTGTGTGGTGCATGTACCATGTGAACATGCTAATTCAGATATCTTAGTACTGTGCTCCACTAAATGAAATAAAGAGACCCATAATCATCACTGAGTATGATCCGTTTAGGTTTACTCAAGTGAACAGAACTACATCTTTCTGAGCATGTGTGAGATTCTCTGTATGCTCTGATGAATTAATCATATTTTCAAGTTTTTCTATGCAGCAATAAAAAGTACAAACAGTGATAGGGTGGATTCTGTATTATATGAAAGCGGCTGGGACAGCTGCTGATGTCCTACTCTGCAGCTGATTTCTACCCCTAGTTCAAGACTTGGCAATAACTTTTGGGACCAACCACTGAACATGTTCAGTAGAGTTCCTACTGATAACCCTGTCACTGCTGTTGTGGGTCAGATTTGATCAGTAATCTAGCTGGGAAGGACTCAATCCAGTAGATGCTTTGCATTCTTTAGCAATATGTACTCTGACATTAAATCTAGGTTTTGATTAAAAGGTGAATGTTTATGTTGTGAAATCAGCTTGCCTCCCTAATTTGATTTTAATAGGAAGAGGAACAACAGAGGGGGAAAAAAAACCAAACTGGCAAAATATTTGATAAAAACTGATAGAAGGTAAGACAACTAGTAGAACTCAAAGTGAATTTTATTCTGTCATGTCCATCAGGATCTATTTTTTAAATTTTTGTGTAAAAATAGAGTCCTTGAAAGAAAGAAGGAAAGAATGTTTAATAGAAATTTTCTTCTTTAAAGAACAATACAAAACATGTATTGTTTTGAGGCTTACTTTATTTTGCTGAGATGTTATGTCTAAAATGTTTTAAACTTTTATAAAAGTGGGGTGTTTTAATCAAGTAGGTATAAAGGATGTTGAGATAATTTTGTAGTAGTTATTTATGAGCATAAAACTAATTTTAAAGGAAATAAATACATACCTAGGAATAGAATTCCAAAGCAGCAGATTCATTGCATTTCCTTAGAAATGGCAAGAATACAAGTATATATCTTCACTATATTTTCACTATCTGAGGAAAGAAACTCATTTTCCCTAGCGTTAGCCATCTAAGAAGTTAGCTATCAATGAGGTGATTCATCTGCTAATATGTCTGAAATGTAGCTGTTGAAATCTTAGCAAGTCATCTCCTTTCATAGCCAGTGGAAAGTAGCAGACATCTCTAGAGAGTGATACATCTCAGTATAAGATAGGCCACATGAATCACCCTCTGGAAATGCCCATGTCTCTTCATTGACTATAGGCAACCTAGATGAAGAGTTTGGACTGAATGCTTAAATTTTGGAGGGTTAATGTTAAATTAGATGGGTGAAGCTGTCAATGTAGGTAAATTATTTTAAAAGTGCGGATGCAAAACTGTGTCTGTACATTGTCCAGTAGATGAGTCTGTGGAAATGATTGATATGTTTTAAAGTAAGCTTTTGAAGAAGCTTAGTATGTTCTGGGTATAGTAATAAAAAGAAATAAGAAAATTTGTATTTCTTCATTTGCACAAAAAGTTGTATATCACACACGTACAATTTAGCAGGCAATCAAATCACATTTTAGTCAAGGATTGAAACTTACGATATCCCTTTGGATTCACTGTGAATTGTGTCTGTTACTGGGCTCTGGTAGCTGGGTTCATGACATAATGTGTACATATTTTAGTGCACTTAAAAGACTGATAAATCTTTTCCTGTGATAATGACTTAATATGCTATTTAAACAGCCAAAGACATGGTATTTCATGATGTTAACTCCAATAGGATTGCTAGTTTTAATTTTAGCATAAGAACACTCCTCCAGTGCTGTAAACAAGGATAAATTAGTATAAATATTTTGCTTATTTAGAATGTTCCAAAGAACTAATCTTAATCTTACTAGAGTTTTCTGAAGTAGGCTTACTACTATCATCCTGCTCCCTGTAATCCGCTAAAGCTACAATGCCAGATTCTTTTAGAACTTGCATCTGCAATGATGCAGGTAACTGCACCGTTTCCTCTAAAAAATATACACTATTCTCAAAATAGCAAAAGTCCTGAAAGACTTTAATTTTCAAATCTGAATCAGCATTACGTGAACTTGGAAATGCAGCTATCCAAACTGGTCAGTGCTGAATTCCATCTTCCCTTGCTAACTCTAATATTTCCTCCTTAAAAATACATCTTTAAATATCTTATTTGGCACAATGTCTATTTTTTTTTTCCAGTTTTATATGGGAGGGCTTTAATCTCAAAATACATAATGTCCTGCAGTAATTTTCAGCGTGTTGAAATGCTGAGAGAATCAGAAATATTTATAAAGATCAGATGTGTCTGAGCTCTCTAATCTGTAGTAGTTTTCCACATCCAGTTTCATTTATTAAATATAGATGTAAATTTTCATATCATTGTCAGAAAGAAAATGCTGATAATCGTAATGTCCAGTTATATATGTTTAAAAGAATGAATGTTCAGTCTGAATAGTAAATCCTAACACCTTAATTATACTAAAAGTTTATTGTCCTTTTGTTCTTATAATCTTTATTTTTTCCACAGACACCAGACTAAATTTGACTGCATATCTGTTAAAGGGAAAACTTATATTCATTTTTGTGTCAGTAAGGATATACCTTATAATCCTTAAAAAAATTCACGTATAGATGATCACTTCTTAGACTACAGATTGCTTTAATTTTATTTTGTCAGTGTTTTGAGTCTCCTAATCCATATTTGCCTACTGTGTTTCAAAAGGGAATCAAATTGGTTTTGTGGTACATTAATGTTTTATGCAATATTCCGTAGAGAACATTAAATAAAAATAAAAGAAAAAGGTTGACCTCTAACACTTACACCCATTTCTTATGTCAAACAGGGAGATGTTGAAAGCCCTATATGGTCGTAACCCTTCTATCTAACTGTGACCCTCCTTAACATTAAGCAGGTGACTCGATTAAACATAAATCAGGCATAAAATGCCCTGCATGAGGCAGCACAGTGAATCAAGCAAATTATCAAATGGCAAAACTCATTCTGTGCTCTGGGCAATGTAAGCTGCCAGCACTTATACATCAAAACTTCACTCAATGTAAGATTGATTTTATTTTATTTTGTTTATTTTAATTCCCTACAGCAAGCTGTGTTAGTCGTGTAAAACGCTGTCTGCATCATTGCATTCCTAAGAAATGTTTTTTCCTGTTTAGCAAAGGCCGATCACAATCTTAAGCAACGTAATCTATCTAAGACTAGATATACTGCACTCTGTAGTGAGTTCTAGTGGAGCTGATATTTTGTGCGGTAATACTGAAACTTAAGCTTCTGTGATTGTATAGATTTTTTTCTGTTTGTTTGTGTGTATACACACACTATCAACTTTATCAAAAATATGAGCACCAAAGGGATAATGTTATAAAATTGAATCACCAGTCACCATTGAAGATATTTTCCAGTTTCAGTAAAGATGCTGGGATTAAAGCATGTAAGTCCAATCTTAAGGCAAGAATGAATTTTTATGTAAGATGATACATGTCTTCCTTTCACAGTTGCTTTTTATGCTGCCTTAAAACATGTCAAAATAATCCCCAGCAGAGGAGCCTAAAAGGAATGTCAGCTCTGTGGTTATGTAAATCGAATTGAGTGCTTTACAGCAGGTTTAAGATTTTTATAACTCAGGAGTTGTTAACAGCCAGCTGGTTTGTATCTGTTTTTTATGGTTATTCTTGTCATAGGCAGCCTCCACAATTTTTAATTATATTTTATGGTATGTGTCTTCCCTCCTCTTGAATCCCACAGCCACTCTTTGCTTCAAAAGATATTTTCCACTGGGAAGAGGAGAAGCATTGCTTTGGGACTCCATCATTAGAAATACTGTTGTATAATTACCTCCTGGTAACAACAGTGGAGTGCGAATCTCCATTGCAGATCTTTAACTTGCAATGCCAGGATGGAAATCTGTAGTATTCTGCATACCCAGTTAGGATGTGATGCCTGCAGCCCTTAGCTCACACTGTTGTCTTCTGTTTTTAAAAGAACTGATTTACAGTTTTTTATTGCAATCACAATGCAAATTCCTCTTTGCTTCACACTTCAGGTTTGAATAGATGCTTTGTGCTTTACAGATTTGATTACGTTCTGTGTTCTGGATCACCACTCATTTTGTAACATACGTTCTTAAAAATGCTGTATTTTTTATTTATTTTAGTGACTGTACTGGACAAACATAATCTTTTAAATGTTTTTATAGCAGTGTAATTTCAAGACTGTAGTCTGATTGCCATCTGGAGTAGAAATAATTTAAAATATACGGAAGAGCACTTTTCTCTGTCTGAAAATGAAAACGCCATGCCTGACAGCCTGAAAAGCCAGTGCCTTGTTTTGTTAGACTTTGAGAAGTTATGAAATATTAAGTTATATATAACTGCAAAGATGTTACCAGAAACTATGTGTTCTTGAATGTTTTACAGCATTTTGTGAGTGTCCTCACTCCGCAAAAGGAAACAGACCACTCTCTAATTGTCTTTAATGGTAGATCCTCCTATGAAACACCTCCTCTCCTTGCAGATGTAATGATGTAAGAGCGAGAGTCTTAAATAATTGATCATATGGAGAAAGCTGTTTGTAGGATGGTTAAAAGACTGTTAAGCTTGACAACCGTAAGATAACAGAAAGACAACTATAAGCTTTTTTTTTAGGTGAGGTTGAGAAAATTAACACTTGTTTTTAGTTAGTCTAAAACAGTTACAGTCAATCTCACTTGAAAAGCCTATTTTGAAGGTGTAAAGGAAATACTTTATGTTTCTGTGTTGTATTCTAAGAATTGATTTGTGTAATCCAGTTTCATTATTTTAACAGACTGAAATCAATAGATGTATTATCATCATACTTAATATATTCAGACATTATGACTCAATAGATCTTCTTGTATTACACAATATTATATTTAAATTTGAATGTTAAGTGTTTATTCTGACCCACTTATGGTCTAATGCCTAATGTCAGCAGCTTCTGAACTACAAATTCAAATAGCTCTCTCTACTCTTTATATTAATTTTTAGAGCTACACAGGAGCATACCACGTAACTAAACACAGGTTCAATAGTTATTATCAGAATTGGTTTATTTGGTAGAATTTTCTTTTTTAATATAATTCAGTAGAAAATTCAAACATCCTTAAGGCACTTCACTTTGAAACTACAAGGTTGCTGAAAATAAAGTTTGAGTATTGGTAAAAATATACTCATCTCACCAAAATATATTTTGGACATTTTATCATATTATTTTAGATTTTTTCCAATATTCATCTTATTTCAGTAAGTTAAGAATGCATAGGAAGACTGAAGGTGCAAATAATAATAATAATTATAACAATGACAACAAAAATAAAGAAGATACTGTTTCCAAATGCATGTGATAGGGGTGCAATCAGTGCAGAAATGATACAAGAGGGATAGCGTATACTAGAACTGCAAGATACATATTATATTATTAGCCCCTCCTCACACACATTAGAGACACATAGATACATAGTATATTTTTTTTTTTTTTAAATAAACAAGAAAACCCATAGACCAGATTAGGTACATACAAGATATTTCATGTTTTAGGAATTAGCAGTTACACTTCATGGCCTCACCTCTCACTTACCCCAGCCAGAACTGCCTGTATTTGCTAACCGTGACCCACAAAATTAATCTCAATTTCTTTCTTATCTAGGGCTGTTGAGGATAGCATGTGCTGTTTAATGATATTTATTTGTTCACGGTTCCAAAATACATCTACAGATGATACCATGGAAACTAAAACAAATATATTGAATTTTAATTACTTGTAGCTGTATTTTAACAGTTTGAAATACAAATAATTCTATATTGAAAAACCTCTGCTTTAAGAGAATATTGATCCTGCCCTGAAGTCTATGTGTGGCTCCTAGTGAAGCTCTCAGAAAATGGAAAGATACCTGCATATTTCAGTTAGTTACTAGTATCTCAAAGAAGATACTCTTTGGGTGTTAGTGTGTAGTCTGCAGTTACTTGACGTGCTTGGAACAATTCATTTGAACAAATAAAAATACACAGTTTTGACTTAAACTTAATTAGAGAGTTTCTATAGTTGTCAGATATTATCCATAAAGGTATTTTAGAGGAACAAACTCTGTGCCAGGATTGACTGAACCAATCAGTTTGGAAAAACACATCAACAGCTGAAGAGGCTGTTGTTCGCATAAGGCTTTAATGCATCAAATTATGCTAGATGGACCTTTGCATGAGATTTTTCCCCAACTTTAATACTTCTCTGTTTAAAACAAACATTAACTTTCTCCTTTTTGTGTGTGCACACTCCATTTTGGATTAGAAACAAAGTTGAGAATGGTGCTTTTATGAAATATGTTCTTAACTCTAAATGAATGTAGAGATAAAGAATGATGTATTTTCCTACTGTATTCTTGAACAGGTAACCTGTTGTAAGAGTTCTGAAATATACACCTGTTTTTTCCTGTCTGTAAAGGATGGAAAGATTATTAGATAATCGTATTGTTCTTCTTTCTATTCAGGCCATTTTTTTAAATGTTTGATCGCTTTATGGTACAATTAGATTAGAAGTATATTTTTTTTAATCCTTAATATCCTGTTTTTCAGAATACGACTTCCTTTACAGTCAACAAAAAAATAACTAGTCACATTTTACAAACATAAGGTAAAATCATTATATTCCCTCTTGTGATTGTCAGTGATTTAGAAAGAGTACATTTCACATTTAACTAGTTCAGGTAGTAACAGAAGGATGGGCATTTTTTGAAATTCAATTTTAATGAAGCCCTAAGTAGCTTTCAGGAAATGAAGATTTTTTGACAAATCAACATATATTAAGAGGGTTTTTTAATCTTTTTTTGAGAATTGCTAAACCCTTGATCTTACTCCCTCCCTGCTTCAGAATTTCAATTGACCATAAACTAAATTAGATTTCAAATTAGTAAAAACCCTTGTATCTGTTAAATTGATGTTTTTACCAAAAAAACTCCAGCTAAACTAATGAAAATCCTAAATGTTTATTTCCTATTCATCAGTGCTTCCTGGGCTTAAAAGTGTATTGTGACCTTTTAAGCTGCATGTTTCACTTAGCATAGTTCCTTTGTGGATTTTTACTCATGTACACTTTACATTGAACTGCTGCCCTCACTTCTTAGGCAAGTTTAGTTTGCAATTTATGGACTTTGTTTTACGTTATAGATTTAGAACCAGGGCTGATAACAATATTAATGCGTGCTTGGCACTTTCTTTTTATTTTCATAGCTTTGTACAACTCTTGGCTGATTTATATTAGTAATCCTTTTGTAAGGTAAGGAAGTATTATCTCCATCTAATAGGTAGATGGGAATAAAATTAAAATGTAGATGACATACCTGATACCTTCTGGTAATATCAAAATTAAAATTCAAGAGCTCTAATTTCTTCTGTTCTTTTGTTTGAACAATCATATTTTTAACTAAAAGGGTGAACTACTTCAAAACTCATTCAGATATTATTCAGATATTTTCTTTCAGCATCTCTTTTCAGATTCTTTTTGCTACCCACTAAGAATTTCTATGGAAGCGATGCTCAGCACATGTGGTTAAGCAGAGGACTTGTAGGTGTGGGGTAATGATCTGTTTGGATTTAATTTACAAGTAACTGAAGATAAATCATAAGAAAATGGCAGACAGGAGAATCAGACAGGCCATCAGCTGTCTAACCAAGTGACTGACCTAGGGGCATCTCTAAAGCTGCCAAAATAACTGTTTATAGAATCTGTCAAAAAGCCATATCCTACTGCTAGAAAAAATACCTTCCATAATTTTGCATCTGGGCCTTTTGTATGAACACACAGGATGCGAAAAAAAGTAAATACATGGTGAAGTGTTTTGTGCTAATGACATTCTGCAGATATTATTGTTTCTGTTAACATTTGTGTGAAACACTTGATGCTAGTGAAGGACTGATTTGGAGAGAGAGGCCACAAAGGTAGGAGCTTTGAATTGGACTAAAGTTTAATGTTTGTTGCTTATATGGTAGCTTGAAATAAAAATGTTGGTTAAAATATCTCTTTGCTAAAAGGTAAGATTGAGGTGAGCTGATGCTGCAACTGGATGCAAAATATATTTGATCCTATTGACAAAGTTGATATTTCATAGAATCATAGAATGGTTTGGGTTGGAAGGGACCTTTAAAGGTCATCTAGTCCATCCTTTCTGCCATAGGCAGGCACATCTTTCAGTAGATCAAGTTGCTCAAAGCGCTTTTCAACCTGAACTTGAACATTTGGCCCTAGTGATGGGGCATGCACAGCCTTCTATGGGTAAACTGTTCCAGTGTCTCACCACCCTCATCGTAAAAAATTTCTTCCTTATATCCAATCTAAAATGACCCTCTTTCAGTTTAAATTCACTACCCCTTATTTTGTTACTACAGGCCCTGGTAAAAAGCCTCTCTCCATCCTTCTTATAAACCTCCTTTGTATATTGAAAGTCGCAATAAAGTCTCCCTGGAGCCTCCTCTTCTCCAGGCTGAACAACCCCAACTGTCTCAGCCTTTCTTCATCCATCCCTCAGATCATTTTCATGGTCCTCCTCTGGACCTGCTCTGACAGGTCCATGTCTTTGTTGTACTGCGGGCCCCAGAGCTGGATGTTGTACTCCAGGTGGGATCTCAGAAGAGAGGAGTAGAGGGGGGAGAATCACCTTCCTCAACCTGCTGGCCATGCTTCTTTTTATGCAGCCCAGGATACAATTGGCTTTCTGGCAATCTGTTAGTTTGGTGTAGAAATGGCAACAGAATATTCATTTAGGAGATTGGAAGCATGAATCCATGCAAAATTCCTGTGTATCATGAACATTGTAGGAGGCAATCTTTTTTCCATGCACTGAAGCCATTTTATAACTCATTCTGTATTTCATGCTCTTTCATACGAGGAATATCCATCTCTTATGCTTGAATGGGAGCAGTTTCCAACGAAAGTGGAACGTTTCACTAAATTTCACTAAAGTTTTCCTACAATGCAAGCTTTCTTACAACAAACATGAAAACAGAAGAAACCTACTTGTAAATATTTTTCTTCAAAAGTGTGGTGAGTTGAGACAATGCTGTAGTGCCACTTTTGAAGTGTGTTTTCTGTAGTTGAGAAGGACAGGGTGTCAACAGCAAAGAGAAAAATGTAAATACAAATGCATGTACAGTCTGCAGATTTGATTGTGGTACTACATTGTGCATATATGAATGTCTCCATAGATGATATGGCATCTTTATTAAATATTGTTGCTGGAAGGACAGAATTGTGTTGATTCATCTACCTTTATTATGTGAAACCTCACTGTATACCACCTATTGGTTAGAATGCATCTTAGATAAAACACCATTCTCTTGTGGCCTGTTATTGCCATTGAAAATCTGTTCTGATAGATGGAGGAACTACTCTTTTTCAAGCTTGGCAGAGAAATATAGCATGTGACTAATATATCCAATTAAAGAACAGAAGAAACAAAGAGAATGCTAGAAATGTCTCATAAACTTCTTGAACCACTGGCAGAAAAAATTTCCTTAATTTTTTGGGCTGTAAGTGCATCACAAAATTAAATTCAACACTAGCTCTGCCTGCTTTTAAAAAGTAATTCCTGTGTTTCCAAAACTGAGCATATGTTTTAACGTGTCTTAACTAGTGATTAAGAACCCAATTTTAAAGAAACTCTGCAATGCAGTGTTCTGAATTGCAACAAACCCAGTCATTTCGCCTTGTTTCCTCTCAAGCTTAGGCATGCCAAACAAGCTTGGAGTTCTGTACATCGGCAGTCCATGTGGCACATTTCAGAGCTCATGTGTTCTTCACTTCACTTTAGAGTGGCCACTCTTTGGGCTGTGTAGCAACAAATGCTGTAAATTATAATCAATAGTTTAGACCTGAAATCTTATTAGCTACCTGTATGACTTCCAAAGTGACTTCAAATCAACATAAGTATCAAATCATTAGAATGTGCATGGTCTTCTGATTTCTAGGATAAAGTAATACCAAAACTCCTGTTCCGTTTTCCAAACGATGCATACAGAAAATTTTAGTCTAGAAGTTACAACACTGAAGACTAGTAATGTCTAGAAAATAACAAAGAAATGCACATATACTACTTATCAGAAACAGGCTATGCATATTTTTATTTGAAAAATTAAAGACATTCTCTCCATGTGCTTCATCTCCAGTGTTGATACTCTCATTGCTAATCTCTATTGAAATTGCATCTTGCAGTTGGTTGGAAGTTAGATTACTCGTGGTTGGCATAAAAAAGTGAGTTGTTATCTAGATGCTAATTAACTTTTTGTCAATTATTTTTATCATTCATTTTGTGCTAAACATGCAGTCCATCTTGCCAGTCTGAATGTCAGAGAAGTCTAAAACTTGGAATTTAGAAATTATAAGAAAGAAGGTCATAACCCAGAGGAATGAGAAATTATAAAACACGTGTCCCATCCCAGTCTTGTGCAAGTGTTTACAAGGTGGAGGAAAGTGATTTCCAGTAAGAGATAGATTTGTGAAAATCCTACTCTATTGATAGCCTGTTCATTAATGGCTTGAGAAAAGATTAATTATCTGTCTGCTGCAAATTATAATCTAGTTCTCCCTACAAAATGTGGAATCTGTGGAATACTGTTATATTTTGTCTATTGATTGATGCCACCAACTTGAGAGGAGCATGGTAACATAAAATTTTGTCTTCTACAAAGTGTTATTAGCAATGTACATATAATGTCTCATTTATACATGATATCATGAGGATTTCTTGGGGTTCTGCCAAAGACAATCTTGGGACCCCCTTAGGCTTGCATATTTAGTGAGCTTTGAATATTTGTCTGTAATGAGGTAGACAGTGATACCAGTCACCTGTTGGCTTCAAAGATTATACCTTTTGAAAGCATGTGTGCTTACGTATGTAAATCTGAATTTACAAATGGCTGGTTTTTTTCATAATATAGACTGCAATTACATTGATATGATAGGGACTGTAGAAAAGTTACTGCATGTTTGTTTTCATATTATAACCAAATACAATAATTATGTATGCATTATAAATACCACATTTTTCCCTTTAACGTTCTTAACAGTCTTCAGATATTTACTTTTTGAGTACCAGGCAATTCTGAGGTACAAAACAAAAGTATTCAGAAATGTGACTCTCTGATAACACTGTGGGCTTGAGAGAACTCCCTTGATTTGGGGTGATAATTTGGTGTTGCTTTGACTGAGCGCTGGGACAAGACACAAGTGCACATCATCCCACTGTTGTGCCATGGTTTGTATTGGAAATAGAATCGGGTGCCTTCAAATGTAAGAAGCCACCAGAATACGATTTGTCTAGTGTGTTGGTCAGCTCTCAGGGTGCTGCCCATGGGATTTAGTGTCCTGTTACCTGGTGCAACAAGTAGAACATATAGGTGAGAGAGGGCTGTCTGTAAGAATTGACTGCCTTTTAATCTGAAAGCAGGACTACACAGTGTTCCCCGTAAGTTGTTATCACAGCTACTTTGTACAGTATCACAATCCTGCATCACAGTACAATACTCTGCTATCACTGTGCTGTAATAGTACATTTAGCCCCATGCCTTGCCTCTGGCGCAGCGTAATGCATAATGGATCTGATGAAACTTAAAAAAGAAAAGAAAAAAAAAGGAAAAAAGAGCCCCAAAGCCACAGTGCAGCTCTTGAAGTTACAACACTTCAAGTGAATAGGGGGATGGAGGAGGAGAGCAGACTCTCCTGACCCTTTCAGGTGAATTCTTTATATTTTAAACCGTGAAAATTCTCTTACCCAACTTTCTGTGTTAAAACAATGGTATATATGCCTTGAGCTAACCAGTGGATTTCTGGGATTTTTTTCCAGCATTATATTGACTTCTGTCATTATAATGCTTGGTGCAACCTGCTTTGCACACTGCCAATACAAAGAGGCAACCAGAGAATATTACAGAATTTGTCAGTATATATTGTAACATGAACGTTTCTGATTTCTTTTTTTTTTTGGGGGGGGGAAACAATATCTACTTTAAAGCTAAATATGACAGAACAGAATCAAAATTGTTCTTTGAAGATATTTTAATTTTTATTTATGCATCTAGCATATTCTTATGCTGTTAATGAATAATCCTATGAAAACTTTGTTTAAAATATTTTGAAATAGTAAGTTTATATTTTAAAGGTCTACTGAAGATACACTAATGAGCAGCTATGATAATATTTCATCTTAGGCAGAGAAGGCAATTGTTTGCGGCTAAAGCCCTGTATTCCTTTCCTTCTCTTTTCATGAGTAGGAATAATGCTGTTTTCATTTTTTGGGGAAGGCAGGAGCCTAAAATAAGTCTGTAGCTGACTATTCTTTTCCACTGAAAGTACAAATCTAATCTTTCATTCTTTGTGCAAAAACGTTCCTTTGGGACAAAGCCATAAAGGCCACAAAGGCTTTGATACCACATTGAGTAAATATCAGTAAGCTGTTTCTTCAGTATGTGGACCCAGTGCAGAGAACAGGTTCCTCTGCGGGCACTTCCATCCCATCAGAAGGGTATAAAAGCTAAAACTGCACGGCTGCAGTCCACAGATTTTATACTGAACTTGTTCTGATGCCACGAATACTTACACACATGGCTAAGTTAAATTTCACACACATGATTAGGCATTTGGACTACAGTGGGTCTATTGGAAAGAATTTGGCAATTCTGTTTGCAAGACTGAGCTCAGAAGTTGCAGGGAGACGTACTTCCACAGGGCCATCAGGCAACCTCGACAGTGTTTAGATATTAGTTTAATCAAAGAACTGTGTGCCATTACCCCAGGATCTGTGTCAAGCTGTGGATTAGGTTTATAAAAAAAACTACAAAAGCTCCTGCTGGTTGAAAGATTATGAGTATTTAGCTACATTACTGCCATTACAGGCATGAACACATTCTTTCAGTATTTTGGAATTGTAGCAGTGTTACAATTAATTAATTGTGTCCGTCTAGTTATAAATTAGACTAACGTTAAAGGCTAAGCTTTTATTAAGTACTACTGATTTTCTTACTGTTTTTGACTGTATAACTTAAACTGAAATACCTTTCTCTAAACTGAACTCAAACAATATGTCAATAAAAGACATTGTAGTTAGTCAAATCTAAGAATATTAAATCAAGAAAATTCGTGGAACACCAATAACTACCAGTAACTGTCATTATGTTAAACCTTTTAATTTCTCGTAACAGCAAGAATAGTATTGTGAGAACATGAGATAATACACACAAAAAGAAGAAAGGAACTTCTGTTTGCAAAAAGTGCAGGGAAGTTGTTCCCATAATAAGTCATTCTATTAAACAAGAGCCATTATTGCACTCTAGCAATGCAAATGTAAAACAGAAAGTCTGTTAGGAACCAAGCATCTTTGTTAGCATAATATATTGTTAGTATATATATTTTCCCTTCCCACATTTTTTTTTTTTAACTGCATGCTATTTGGTTAAAGAGATTGTGGATCAAGATTCAACACTTAAGGAAAAGTATTTTTTATATTGTTCAAAGCTGACCTCTGCTTTTAAAAAGGCTTGATCTGCACTTTTTCATCTGTTTAGAAGCATACATTTTTGGTTAAGAAATTGAAGACAATCTCTTTGTCTTTTTCCTAAGCTGGGGAGGTTGAGATAAAAAAGAATGCCTGCTTTAAAAGTCACACATGGCTGTAATTTAAGATTTTTTTTTTACCTCATTGTCCATAACAGTTGAAAGAAACCTTCAATGAAAGTTTATTAACTAGGCCAATGCCTGAGGCAATAAAGGTTCATTTATTACCAGTTTCTTGGCTGTTTTTCTTCTTCTATTTTTCCGTTAAACTCATAGCGTAAGATAATACTTCACAAAATTAAACCTTTGACCTTCTGTGGAGTTAAGTCGCCTTTGATTAGATAAAGTAACAATTTATGGTCCAGCATGAGGTTGCACATGAAATGAATAATGCAACAGACTGAATGAGAACTGAGAATCTATTGCTTTTGAAAAGATGACTGTTGTTTAAGAAAGAATGTTCTCTCTTAATTGTATTGTAGTGATGCTGTATGCATTCCAGTAGGATTTTAAACTGTTGCTGAAAAGCACAATATAGCAAGGCAGTTATGCAGTATACATTGTTTAGTTCTCTCACAATCGCATCAAGCCAATAATAAATTCACAGATTACAAAACCCCGTTAAGCTATAACAGTAATTTGTTGTGGTATTTGAAATGCACTTTATGATTTCACTTTTTACTCTTCAGTACAAAGGAATAAATCCACAATAAAGAATAACTTCATGGAATGTAAGTCCATCAGTTCCATACATGGTAAATATTAGTGATAAAATAATTACATTTACGCATTTTTTTTGCAGCATCATTGAACCTGCCAGTAGTTCTCATTCAAGAAATACACTCTTTAAGTTTTATCAGCTTTTAACAAAACAAATCAAGAGGACGCTACTTCTCTCTAGTCAATGTTTTATTTCTACAACTGTGTTATTAATTGACGGGACACATTGTAAGTAAAAAGATTTTTAGATTAGAAGATTGCTGTGGAAATTTAGCTCTTTTGCTTGTTTATTTTAAGTGTAATACCCAGACCTCAAAATTCATATTGCAATTTAGGAGTAGTTACAGGAAAAAGGTCTGATTAGTGTGATGAACAACAGATGGTTTGAGCCTCACATACAGTCGTTTTCTCCCAGTGCAAGACTGGCAATTTCATTTTAGTTGCACCAGTCTAAACCAGATCACATGGCTGAATTTTTCTAAGTATTCCTTCTTTAACAATATTTAAAGTGCAGTTAGTTACTTCACTTTTATTTACATGACTCCTTCAATAATAGTCCTTTTAAAGATGTTAAGAAATGATCTGGATGAGCAGTTTATGCTGAACCACACAAGCTGAGCAGGAAAATACAGCTAGAAGGGCCAGACAAGAATGTCTTGATTATCCCAAAATAACAGGTAATGAAATTTTTAGGGTATACCAGTATTGTTGTATTGGATCAATCCAGGCAGATTAACAGAAATAAGGCTTCTGAATAACTGTGATATTCCAGGCCTACATTATACATAAAGAATGCTACTAATGAAACTCAGTATATTTTAGCAGAACATTATGGTGTAGTCTGAAGTTCCCCTTTCTGCAATCCACTCTATGTAATCAGACCTCTGTCCTCCTGCAGATTGCTTTCCCCTTCTTGTTTTATGTATCACACTATATAAAACACCCATTAGATCAGAGACTAAGGTTAGGATCCTATTTCATTTGAAATAACTGGGCAGCAGCATAATAAGCTACCAAAAACTTGTACCTGAACTGCTGAAACCCGTGAAACCACTGCAATAATCAGCAGTGATCGGGGTCAAGTCCTAGGAGGTAACCCTGCCTTTCTTTCTCGGGCAGAGTTTTTCAGATTTTAGTAAGAATTTCACCCAAGAAAGAACCTCAGTATAAAAACTGGAATTAAGTCAAGAAAAGACATGAATTATTTTCAAGTCAGTACCACTGAAATAAAATATAAGAAAAAGGATTAAGCATTAATTTGAAATAATGAAAGGAGTACTTTCAGAATTTAGATGAAATCTGGACCTCCTCCCACACAATAAATAAAGCGTTTCTGTAGAATGAAGTTTCCAGCAAATAAATTGAATTAAATGTAACACACTGCTGACAGTTGGGTTTTGATTTTCTACCGGTTCTGTGATGGCAAAGGTAAGGTACCTTGAAAATTTTCTCAAAGTAATAAAGAAAGATGTGAAAATATGTGTATATATTATTGGATTTTTTATGTACCTATAAATATATATAAGATATATGTAAAGGAAGGTAATGGTTATATGAAGGAAGTTATTAATTATTTATTGGAATAACTATTAGGAATGATAATTACTAGTAGAAATAGTTATGAGAAGGAAGTTAAAAGTGAATTAAGATCAATTACTTAAATAACTGTAAGTTGTCCCAGGACCGAGTTTAGGCATAAAATTCACAAGTGTGTATTCTGAGGCATACTTAAGGATGAAAAAGTTACACTCATCGTTCTTTTTCTTTTTTCCTTCAGTAATGGGATGTGTTGTAAGCTGCTCATGCCATCAAAACTGGAAGTTTTAAGAGCTCTCTCCTAAGGCAGGGAATAATATTTGTTGGAAGGCAGAAACCCTGGATGTGATTTAGTGCCCACCAGTAATTCGTACACATTTTGAAAATCTGTCATGATATATGACAGCTCTCTCGGGCATTTTGCTTTTAAAACAGAATTGTTTTCTGAAGATGGTATGGTTTTTGTCATTGTTTTCCATTTCATTCACTCATTTTTCAGCATTAAAGACCACACATACTGGGCATACTTCTGGTCTCATTCTCACCCACGAAATTCTGACTTCAGCAGAGTTGCATGGGTGTAAATTAGACTAGAACTTGGCAGGAGAAAGCTTATGATTATATTTGGCAGAGGCAGCAGGCTGCAACTTTATTAACATAATTAACAGCTACAAACACACCCAACAGGCCAAAGTAATCTAGTGACAGAAGAGAGAAGGTCTTTGTAGGAAAGGATCATTCACGCTTTCTTTTGGTGTTCTGCTTCTTGTTCCTGAGTTCCTACTAAGGCTTGGAGAGCTTTCAGTTGAGCTGTAATTCAAATTCATCTGGCTCCTACAAGACACCTTGAACAGACTTTTGCTGATGAGTCTATAGGAACTGTCAGCAATACGGAGATTACTTCAGAAGCGTGATGGTTGAATTGAACTTTACTTTCTGATGTTTTGCTTTTTGAATTAAATTGTTGGACAAGATTAATTGCACGCAGTAAGAGATTTAAATGAATAGCTTCATAAAGCATTAAAGTTCTAAGTATGTCACATGGGAAAAAAGCTGTAAGGTTTAAATGAATAAATGTATTTAATGCATAAAATGTCTAGGCTAATTTTTTAATTCCTTTACTAACATCTTTTATTGAAAAACCATACTTTATTCATCCATCTTAGTTATACTGCTGTGGTTGTGGTAATTTAATATTCCTGTTCTTCGCTAATCTTCTGGTTCAACAGAAGTAAACAATAGGTTTCATAAATTAAAAATACGCTCTTCAGAACATGCTTCTAAAGATAAAAAACAAGGCTGTAAACATTTATGACTGAAACAAACTAGATTGTTCAAATACTGCCATGATGTATCATGTATATCAATATGGCACTGATATCAGTTAGAATGCAAACAAGGTTTTAAATGATGTGCCCCTTCATTTCAGCTGGAGAATCCGCTTTACACCATCTGCCTATCAGATGGTTAGGAACCAGGACTGCGTATTAATGCCACATGTTCGATTTTCTTTCCTCTTGTAATGGTTAGATTCATATTGCTAATAGCTGTGCATGAGCACTGTCAATGAAATTTGTGTGACGATGGAGTGATGAGATATTTATAAAGCTGCCTGTCTCACTGCATAATCAGCAGGAAGAATGCCAGACATAAACAACTATCAATTTCAGAATATTAATGACAACTACTATTAACTTTAATCCATTGAATATTTTGGCCTGGATACTTTTTAACTGTTCTAATAAATATTTGTAAAGAATAAAAAATATCTAAGTGGCTCTTCCTTCCTAAGTGTGATCCTTATTATTTCTTCCATTTCAGTTGCCTTTATAGATGACTTCTGGTTATCTCATTTTTGAAGATAAAATTTCTGTAATGAAAAGTGTGCACCTTGGAAATTCCTTGGCTACTTGTAAGAGTAAAGTGATATTAAATAATGTTTAGGTCAAAAGGCTTTCTTGAACAACCAATCAAACAAAAAAATCCCATGTATTTACCTAAGTATATACCCATACCTGAACTTTAAAGTTTGGAAATTTAAAATACACATATAGATATACATATAGCAGCTTATTAACCTCCTCTGTTTATATTATATTTGGCTGCCTTTGCTAATGGGATAAGTGAGATAAGTTGGGCTCTGTGCTAGAGAGAAGGTGTTGTCTTGTACCTTACCACAATATACCACAGTGCACCAGTGATTATAATGCAAGGGGCTCTAGTAAATGGCTCGGGATCTTCCTTGCTGCTTGCTTTGCTCTATCATGACAGTCTAGTGATAGCAGTAAAGCAGAAACTGTGCTGTAGGCTGGAATTGCTGTGAGGAATGGCATTAACCTATAATTTTGAGGATTATTACTTGCTTGCATTTCCCCCACCCCTTACACTGGTGCTTATACGAGACACACATTTCAGATTTGTATATAAATTAATTGCTGTACAGTAAAGTAATCATTTCAATTGCTTATGTGGTTGTATGAAAGAAGGAATGAAATTAGAAGTTTAATTTCTGCTTTTTTTAAGTTATCACTTGTTATCAGAAGCATTATCTTGAGAAAATCGCAGTAAAGAACCAAGCAATCTGTATTTTAGTTTTCCAGTCCCTATCCAAAGGTATGACTTCCTCTGGAGAGAAGCATTATATCTTGCTTTGGAGAGAGCACCAAAGCATGCTTTTTTGCAAATTTTGTAGCAAAAGAGAGTTTGTATTTTAGCGGTTCTGCAACCAGGTCATTACCCTAGTGAGACGTAATATTTACAGGTGGGCTCGCAAGTCCTGTGTCCAGTGTCTGTTTAATGAGGTATTTACTCTTAATACTTGGAAGTACTTAAGAACTGCTGGTCTGGAAGTGGAGTCACAGCCAAAGATTTGAGGCCTGCTGTTGTATTCATTGGTTATATTGTATTTGAATATTCCTCTGAAGGATTGTTCTTTAAAGATGCTAGTTTTAGCTTGTCAGTGATGTATATAAAAAAAGGAAGTATAGGTTATTGTATTGTTTAATGAACACAGGATGCAAACCAAAGTTCAGAGGTGCACCATCCCTTTTTCTGTGGCCTAATTTAGGGACTGTAACCAAATTTGTATAATGTATAACTTCATATCCTTCCTCTAAGTTAAAAATATCATTGGAAGCGATCCATGTTATTGTCAATACCTTCTTAAGATCAGAACATGCACAATTTGTAATTGTAGCAGAAGCTAAAATAAAATTAAACCCTCGTATTTATCCACCTTCTGATTTGATTTTTGGCTTTTGGTACATCTTTGTCTACCTGAAATAGCAGTTTACTAAGTAATATTGTTCTGCCTATGCAGAATGTAATTATCACATACTTGGTAATTCTCGTTGCACTTGGAGGTGTTAGAAGTCAGCCTGTGAGGAGTGTTGGGAGGCTGGAACTGTTTGCTAATCTTTATGCGGTCATGCAAAGAAATAAAGGAAAGCAACCTTGAGTCAAGCCATAATATATTCAAAGGCACCTCTTAACGCCACCTCATTGTTTTCCTGATGTCCATTCACCTTCTGCCTTCCCCCCCACTGGATTTTGCCTCCTGTCCCTCCCCATGGCTAGCCAAAAACATGGCAAGAGTGAACGCATTTGCCATTTAAGGAGGCAAAGGGGACAACAAGAGGCCCTTGGAAGCAGTGGTAATAGCAATATTTACCTCAGCAGCCTGGGATTATTTGCTTATTTGGTCTTTCCTGCTAAATTGCACTCCTCCTATGCTGGGCAGCAGCCTTAGCCCGCTGGAATAGTAAGTTGTGGAGTTAATTCCTCTTGAGATCCATAAGACACTTCACACCTCTCAGAGTAGCTGAAAATCAGACAAGCAGACACCTTTAAAGTAGTTACACTGAGTTTTTTCAAACCTTCTCGATGGTCAGGGTAAGAATGTTGATTCAAAATGACTAAGGGTATGTTCTCCTCTTGTGGCATCACAGACTGAGGCCTGAGATTGTGTCATTGAATAAAACTTAGCTGGTTTAATGCCTTCTCTTTAATTTCTTACGTTTAATTCTCTTTAATTTCCATCTTTCCCCCCTGGATCAATCGTGTGGGGTAGACAGCTCTTGTGAAGTTTTGACACTGACTTCTCTCTGCTACCACCCAGGCTGCGGCAAAGGGATCTGATGGGTAGCAGCACAGTTTGGGGACCGCAGAAGAATTATCCTGCCTCAGGGAAGAGGGCAAAAACTTAATGCTTGTGACTTTGATTAAAAGCTGTATCTAATTTTGAGTTTTGAAGCTATTACTGGACCATTTCTCTAATTGCTTTTGACAAAGAGAAGTTTTCTCATTTTTGTAGAACATTCTTGTAAATGGCTAGATGGCAGAAATTTGGTTTGGTAGGAAGAGCACTTGGATTGCCTGAAGGTGGCTTTGGGATTAGGATCTAATGTGTTTAGTAATTCCTCTTCTCATTGATAAATACCTTAATGACTTGAAGTCTGGGGAAAACAAAAAAAGTATTTTACTGATGTTCTGCATTACTAACCTTTCTTCTAAGAACGCTTCCTAAAATGACCACATCTCCTTGCTGTTATGTGTGAAATGAGAAATAAATGTCTTGAGTTTTTTCATCTGTTACTCATAAATAGAAATTATATACCTGTTTTTTCTGTTTTCTTTAGCATGTCAAACATTTGAGATCTAAAGGGTTTTGTTTTCTGAAATACAGTTATGTACATGTTCACCTGTTCATAGCCAGACACTTTAGACACCAATTCGAAGCTAAGTTAGATTTCTGAAAGTGTATTTGTAGTTGCACTTAGTTATGATTGTATTATGACTGCAGTTACTGGATACCAAGTTAAGATTTAGGTGGATATATAGGAGTAACTATCTAAATATGATGTGAAACACTTTTCTACATTTGAAGCTGATAGTTTTCAAATCTAACGAGGAATAATATTCTGCAATGTTCTCTGTTCGTTATGTAGCAAGCATGAAGGAAGAGTAAGAGTCTTAGTCCCTACAATAATGAAGAATCATAGAAAAATGTATATTAAATTTTGTTCATACTTCTTTGCAGGCCTGACAGCAGCAGCTGCAGCAGCAGCAGCTGCCACCAATGCCGCCATAGCAGAAGCAATGAAAGTGAAAAAAATTAAATTGGAAGCTATGTCCAACTATCATGCAAATAATAACCAGCATGGAGCAGACTCTGAAAATGGAGATCTGAATTCAAGTGTTGGTAAGTCTGAGACACAGCATTATTGTATGTCCATAATGCTCTGATATTTTATTAAAATGGTCATCCTTCTGGACTTCCTTCTGAAGTCCTTGATTTGGTGTAAAAAGTTGCATATTTGTTTTCCTTTTCTTACTGTGTTTAGTTTTATTTTGCATCTGACCTTTACACCAGCATTCAGTGTTGTTGTTACTATTACAAAAACATTCTTTCCTTTGCAGGTTACTTTTGCAGACTCCAGTTAATATTTTCCATGAAAGAAAGTGGTTTGATTGCTTAGAGTTCATTTTTCAAAGTACAGGTGGGGTGACAGATGATGGTGTCAAAGTGAAATTTAACAATGTCTCCTGCTCAGTGTGCTGGGTATCGACTTTAGGTAATTCAGAACACAAGCTTGAAAGCAAAATATTTCATACTTTCATGTGCCCTGTGACAAAAGGAAAACATACATACACAATAAATTATTGCCATGCTCTGCAGTTCCTATCATATTTTATTTTAATAAACACATTCTTAAAATGTAGTTAACAGGTTTTTCCATTTCTTAAGCAGCCATCAGCAACTCTTGTTCTTTCTCAAAAAAGAATTGTTTTGGTATACTTTATTCATTTGTTTGGACAATTTGTTTTGCTAAAGCATACTTCAAAGCTGGAATAACTTTTTGTTGTTGTTGATTAAATCTTTAATCATCTGTGTGTGTCTGCTGTAAAATGTTTTGTTATGCCATTTCATTGTATTGGCTCCTTTTATCATGTTGAGACGGTATTAACTCAGCACAGAAATTCAATGACAAAGAGGTGCGTTCAGAAGACTGCAGGCAAGATTGGTGTATATTGGAATAAAATGGCTTAAGATAGGGATTTTTTTGTTTGTTTTTATTTTGGCTCTTTGGTTTAGTTTTGTTTATTTTTTAGCTTTTCGTCTCCTAAATACATTTGAAATGAGTCTTAGAGAGTTATGTACTAGCCTTAACATAAATAAATATGTGTTTGTGAACAGCATTTCTGTACAGTTCAGTAGGCATCGGTAGGCTATTATTTAGAAATAATGTGAATTGCAGTTCAAAGAACCGGTTCACCTAGGCACATGCTATTTTAAATAACAATATGTATGCATTACTGCATAAGGAGATGACCAGATTTTTGTTCTCCTTTTAAAGAAAGGCTTAAAAAAATCCCTCTGTGATGGCAAAGAAAATAGTCTTATATGAGTGTGTTAGTACTCAGATACCAACATGTGCAGTCACTAGAGTATTAGTGGAAAGACAGTCCTCTTGGAGAGAACAAGAGGGGTTAGAGAGCAGGTGTTTTTGAAATCTGGGAGGAGGAGATAGGTACAAATGAAGTGGAAGGACCAAGTGGCCCCTAACATACAGGAAGAAAAGTGAAGTAATGAGAAAGAGTGAAAAGTTTAAGTGTAAACTGGGAGGATAAAGAGTCTGTACTAGAACTAGAAGCTAGTTTAGATTTGAATTTCAGACTTAGATGAATGCATTATGTGAAATAAATTGTCAAATATTGGATTATGGAACTATTATTCTGCTGGGCAGTTCCAGTGACAAACCACTTGTGCATCCATGGAAATGGAAAAGTTAACAGGCAATCAACATGTAAACCACATGAAGTATTAGTAGGAGAGTGGATGGAAGGAATATCTGAATTTTAATTGAATAAAAAAGAAAAAATCTATTTTAAAATCATTGTTTGAGACATAATTTAGGTAGCTAATCTGCTTTTACACAGTTTAATAATTCTCCCTGTTTAAGAAAATATAATCTAGCTATTTTAGTAGTGCAAAGTTAGTGAAGCAAGATTATTTATTGTCATTGTCAAAATTTCCTCTCAGCCCCTTAACTTACTTGTTAACTTCAGTTAGTTTCCTGATTTAATTGAATAAAGAATTGAATTAATTTTGTTCAGAAAAAAATGGCTCTTCTGAGTAGAGTGAATAGCATTCCAGTTGTCTCCATTCCATGAGGAATGGTTCTGGAAATACAGTGTGCTTGTCTGTGCATCCAGTCTTGAGCTATACTCTTCCTAAGGAGGTTTTCTCAAAAATAGTTTGCATTTATTTGTTTCTTTCATAGCGAACCCTACCTAGTGTCCAGTGTCAGTTATGCCTATGGAATCAGAGAAGTGATTCCTACTGCTACTACCCTACTGCCAGGGTATTATTAGGTTCATTCAGAGTTAAGCCTCTATTTATTAGTTGCATTTTTGAAAATTAGCATATTGTATTATCTTGACAAGAACTCGTATTTCAAAGGTGTTGCTTTGTAGTAGGTGTGTGCTTTTTTTCCCCCTGCATTTTTTTCAGATGTTTATTTATGTCTTTTCAAATAAATATTATCAAGTCCATATACCATTAATGTTTTAAATTATGGCTTGTTAGGCATGAATTTGAAATACTACATTACTGAGTGTTGACAGGAAGAAGGAATAAAACAAAGGAAAATAACCTTATTTTGGTTTATATTTTAAATTATGTTATGTGCCTGACCAAACTGAAAATGAACAAACAAACTAAGCAACCAGGCTAAAAGCTTAACTGATAGATCTTAGCCCAAATGTAACAGGCATTATGGTATATTAGTGTACATGCATTGATTATATCATGTTCTTAGGCTGTTGCAATGCCTATGTAAAAGAAGATAAATAAAATATGGGCTCTTGAGTTGAATTGTCAGGTTTACTTCTGAATTGCCTTGCTTTTTGGTTTTAATCAGTTGCTTAATATGAATTATAGGAAGTCGTTTTTATAGATGAGCATTGTATAATTAATTATACAGAGCACTCCACAAATTTATTAACTTGGTCCTTTGAAGCAATGGCCAAAACGTTAGTGAGTGAAGGGAGTTAAAGGAAGCCAATGATACTAATAAGTAATTATTTTATATCCCTCAGTTTTGTGTGGTAACCTTGACCTTGCATCCTCCCACCAGAATTATCATTTTAGAAGGGGGAAAAAAAAAGGAAAAAAAAAAGAAATTACAGAGGAATCAGGGTGAGGTATTAGCACACTGAGTAAAATATATGGCTGCAACGCCTTTCTCCCCCATCCACAATCAATTGGATTCTTTTAGTTTAATATTTACTTGCTAAGATGAGATGCTAGTCTGCATGGTGATAAACAGTCTGCTACTGGCATCTGAAGGTGACCTGTCAGTTCATATGGACAAATCTCCTGCTTACTGAAATGTACAAAATAAATCATTAAAGCAGGCAGGTGCTCATTCCCAGATTTAAATCACCATAGATTTATGATTTGAATTAATGCTTCATTTGGTCATAGAAATAGATGCTGAGACAAATGATATGCAGCGGTTGGGGCTTCCATACTGTAGCCATCCTAATATTGATTACTGAGATGTCTTTGCAATCTCTTGTTTATATCAAGTACTGTCTTGTGACAGCTTGGCTGATATGAGCTACATTGCAGATAAGAAGGAAAAATGTCCTGGGTTCTTTTTAGTGGCAATTCTACATACAACATGCAGGATAGATAAATAATTGGTTTTTTGTTTAAAAAATGAATTCTGTATGGCAGCAAACAAAAAGAAGATTATGCTGTGTGTTGGGTTTTTTTTTAATTTAATTGCAGAATTAAAAGAACGACACTGACAAGGTCAAACTTTAAGTTTCATTGAAGAGGTTCTACTTGTCATATTAACATCTTAGGATGATGTTAGGATCAGTTACATATGTACCATATAATGCTCTGCAGCAATGGGTAGGTAGAGCAACTCAGTTATATCCTTGCTGCTTAAGTTCTTACTACCCTGCTATCATACTTCTTTAACCTGCAGCTGCAGAAGATACAAGCCTTTGAAAATAAATATGTTTAAAGCTATTTCTGTGAGCTAGGCTTTGCTATCTGTAACTTGGTAGGAAGTGAAGAACAGTCCATATACTTTGCTTCCCGAACATTTTATGTAGTGAAAACACTATGCGTACACTTTAGGGAATACTCAAAGGATTTGTAAAGACCTTTGCCACTTGCTATAATCTGACTCATAATACTTGTAAACAACTATCAACAATAGTAAATTACTTGCTTAGTAGGAAATGAGTTCATATCTATTCAAAATGTGATCTCAAAACAGATGTCCCAAGAAAATGTCATTGTTTAAACTACATTCATACAAAAAAAAAATGCTATTATTTCTTTAAGGAAGTGAAGCAATCATGAAGACTTTGGTGCTCTCAGTTTCTAAACACAGTTAGGAAATACAAGGCAACATTTTACACTTGGCTAGCACGTTAATCCATAAACAACCACAAAATGTGTTGAAAATTAAGAGGTTTTCCTGGCATGTTATGTTTCCTATTCATCCGCATTACCTTGCAATATTTAAAATTATGAGACAAACACAAGGTTTCCTGTGATCTGTTGTTCAAAAGTAACGGTTGTTTGCATACTATTATTCTTTTTTTTTTCATCCAGAATCAGAGATAAAATTATTTAGGTGAAATTATTTTTCTCCAGTGACCTTGCCCAATAATAGAACAGTACAAAATGCGGTCATTTCCTTTTTCTAAACACACGTGTCTATTTTGAAGGAAAGAATTACTTTTATGGTTTCAGGAAAAAGTCTTGGAGACCTTGAAAAAGCAAATAAAAGGAAACAGAGAATGCAGGCCACTGAGCACAGCTCTGCAGTTGCACATCTGATTCTCTGCCTTGGCAATGTTAATGAACCTCAAATCCTCCCTATAATTAGATGAGGGAATTGCTTATATTTTCAAACAGATGATGCTGCTATAATGAAACGATTGACAGGGAACTTAAGAGTGTCTACAGTAGTCATTTGGTTTCCGGGTTTCGTTGTTTTTTTTTTCTTCTCCCCCCACCTTTTTTTTTTTTTTTTAAAGTGTAAAAGAAGATTGGCTGTAGATACAGGTCCTGGGAGAGGTAGTAATTTACACAGAATGCTATGACAGGTGTCTTTGTATAGCATGGAAATAAAATGGAAGAGAGAGGAATGATGGGCAGGTACGGCAATTTTTTGGGAGGGGGTGTCCTGTGCTTATTCTGCTTGGGTTCTTTAAAAGGGGCCGAGACTCAAGAGATGGATCCGGATTGAGTGCACAGCTGTAACTGCTGATGAGCTAATTGCTCCTTATCTCTCAGCCCCATTCATCTTCATTTTTTACCAATTACTGAGAATTATCTGTGTTCTCAGTTGGATATGAGAGTTAATCCTTTTTGGTTAAGCTGGCAGTACTGTGAGCAGATTCCAAATCATAGGGTGAAAAAGCCAGAGCAAGCTTGTTCTCAAACTCTCTCCAGTTCAATGACAGTATCACTAGTTCATAAGAATTTTTCTATTGTTTAACAGATTAAACACTGGTTTGTTTTGTTTTTTTTTTACTTTAGTACTTTTATTAATATGTATTTTTCTCTTAGCATAAACTGAATGTGTATATTCCTAGGTGGATAGATGTGCTCCATTTCTAAAAAAAAATTCACTTACAAAAATGAAAATAAGATAAACAATAACTTCAGACCAGAAAGATTATTTGCAGTATTTCAGTGTTTAATGTATGATACATAACACTTCTTTTAATGACAAGACTGTGCATGCAACTTTGACATCATGGGACACAAGATGAATGCTTGTCAGTGTCATATATCTACTTTTGTAAACTTCTTTGAGAACTGTGGATGAAAAGTGTTGTCTAGGTGCTAGCAAAGGCATAATCATACAGCCTTAAGGATAAATGTGTTATGTTGAGCACATCGTATATCAAGCTAAAGGAATGCTTTCATAAAACTGTGCTTTGGGAACGCACAGAATACCAGAAACTAATTATTTGGTTATAATCAGGTCACTAAACTTTGTTTTGGAATTTTACTTCTCTTCATGATGGCATGGGAAAAAACATCTTGAATTTCATAGCTAAAATGTAATGTTAGTCTATCAACCAAGAATATAATTTCTCTGGATCTGTTTCACTAGCCTTTAATTGTGATGATTGTTAAATTTGCTAAACAAGGCAATGAATTGGATATTATGATCTGAACACCAGTTAGTAAATTAAGGGAATTATTAGCAAAGAAGCAGCATTTCATGTTGGACCGTCAGTTGTGTCATAACAATGAGTCCCTCATCTAGGTTAAATCCTCACTGTGGGATTCATTGGAACAAACTTAGACATTAGCATCTGAGTTAGTCACCTTAGACTCAACAGACAGAAATAGGCAATTGTAGGGGTCAACCATCTCATCCTAAATTAGATGGCAAAAGTAGGTCAGAGAAATTGTACCTTACAAGTGCTTAGTTGTGCGACTACTGAGTTGTAGTTATGTAAAAAAAGTTAAATGAATGAATCTGACTCTCAATGCATGCAGTTAATATTTTCTGGAATAAGATTTGAAGGAGTTAACAGGTCTTTTCTGAGACAGTGCTACAGTAATGGCAAAATAGTGCCTGAGACACAGTGAAATGGAAAAGAAAAAAAAATAAAAATGACTCTACTCTTCAGAAACAGCAGGTGAGAAGTTTAGGTATTCACCCAGAAAACTATTTAGTTATAAATACACTCACAAGTTTGTTCTCATTGTCTAGGTATATTGCTTATGAAAAGAGTGATTTTTTTACCTACGTGAGACATGCTGAGAGAACAGGCTTCTAAAACTGCAGAAGCAAAAGCTTCCTGTGTGACATTAGTGCTCTGGGCCTGCTATGAAGCTGTATCAAGTTCCTGGAAAAATCTAAATGATTAAGTCTGTCTTGTCAACAAGATAAAAAAAAAAAGGCTATTTATAGTGATTGATCACATTTACTTTATTTCCTGTTCCATGCAAGATAATCCTAATTGGATAAATAGTTGGATAATTTAATCTTCAACGTGATTTTTTTTCAAAATACATGCTTTATTGTTATTGCCATTTTCCTTTTTAGTAGTGCCTTGTATGAAAATAATGCAATTGTTAAGCTTTTATTCAGTTTTGGTTTTTGTTATTTGTTATTGGCAGTAAATATACTTAAAACATGATACTGTGGATGTGCTATATTAAGAAATATAAGCTTAATACACACCTTATTTTGCTAAGTAGTTGTGATAGTCTATAGGATCGTCTTTCATAAATATTAATGAGATGCTACATTTTTAAAAGAAAACACTAAACCTTATGATTATTAGTTCCATTTTAGAAAATAATGTCTATGGTGGAATGCGTGACAAATGAACATATCTCTCACATGCGAATTGAATTATCATCATGAAAGTATGTGTCTACTATGTTATAGACATGTAAATATGCTATATTATGCATCAAAAATATTTTCTGTATAGTCATATAGACATTGAAGAAATACAGAATTCGTGTTTTCATTCATATATAGCACAAAGGACCAAAAAAAGCTTATTTCGTTTCTGGAACAGAATTTAAAAAGTGCATCCTTTTCTTACTTTGGTGTGTCTGTTGCAGAATGATGTGAACTAGGCAACATCTCATTTTGGCTTTAAAGGTAACTTGA